>NC_052639.1:11377053-11674275 GCF_016161935.1 Mauremys reevesii
GGCTGGCCTGGATGATCTGATTTGGGCTCCTGGGGCTCAGGTTGTGGAGCTAAAAACTACAGCGTAGACATCTGGGCTCAGACTGGAGCCCAGGCTCGGAGACCCTCACCCCTCATGGGGTCTTGGAGGCTGGGCTGAAGCCCAAGTGTCTACGCTGAATCAACTGACCCAGGGTTTGAGAATAGTGACTTGGGTGTGTTAATGGCAGTATAGACATAATGCTGGGCTATGTCCACACTGCAATGAAACACCCAGCGCTGTCCCGTGCCAGTGCAGGCTCCCAGGCTAGGGCCATGGGGTGGTAAATTTGCAGCGTAGACCTCTCGGCTCAGGCGTCAATACCGGGCTCTTGGAGACCTCAAGGTTGGGAGGGAGTTTAGCAAGCAAACAAGGTAAAATGGCAGTGGAGTATTAGCCTGGACTCAATGGCATTTCTCCATTGGTCTGTCTGCTTTGGGGCAGAGACAATAACACGTCCTGCTGCATTCGTTATTTCAAAGGGCAGTTTAGGATTTTCATCCTCACACACGGTGCACAAAGCAGGACTCAACCCTCGGTGCAAACTAAACAAGCTGCCCACAGGTTCTGCCAGCCACAATGAGCCATTCAGTGTGAGAGCCCAGACCTACCCCTGTCCCAGAGCAGGTCATCTGTGACAGGCTGGAACACTGACCTATCAGCTCTTAACTCCCAAATTTTCAGTAAGTCTGTTATCAGTGCCTGTGAGTATAATTTAAACAACTATACTGGGCTGGACCAAAGAGCTCTGTGTTTTGTCTTCCCACAGTAGTCAATACCAGGTTGCCCAAGAGTTAGTCAACAAGGCACCACTGGGAATTGAACCCAGGATTTCCTGTTTACAAGACAGGTGCTTTAGCCAGCTAAGCCATGGTGCCTGCCTGTGGCAACAGCACAGTGTCTGCCCACACCTGACTCCCTGCCATCCCCACTGGGGCCTGACAAGCTTTGCTTGTGTTTGGATTCTGCAAAGCAGAGGAGCAGGTGACGTTTTCCTTGCACGGTAGGTGTGTGTGTGTGTGTGTGTGTGTGTGTGTGTGTGTGTGTGTGTGTGTGTGTGTGTGTGTGTGTGTGTGTGTGTGTGTGTGTGTGTGTGTGTGTGTGTGTGTGTGTGTGTGAAGAGAGGAGAGAGAGAGAGAGAAGAGAATCTTTGTGAGTCTGCTACAAGGTTACTTCAAGCATCATTATATTGCTCAGATCGTGAAAAGCACCTGGCGTTGGTAAACTATACCCGGTTGGGGTAGCGGGCATGAATGAATGATGAATGATGCTCCCCTACGGTCAGCAGCTTTTGGCACAGTGCACACACTGCAATGTGCGTCTGGCGGCTCAGGTACTGTTTGGTGACAAAATGAAACCACCTCGACCCAGAGGCCTGGTACTTTTGCAGCAAACTTAAAGTGACAAATGTCAGTGTAAATGCATGGTCATTATATCACCATAACTGGCCTCCCACCAGTATCCACTCCACATGCCTGCAGTGAACTCACCTGCCCTGCGTTCCTGCTACAGAGGCTGGGGTACCTCCTTTCATAGCTCAGAAGGTTCTGACAGCTGAGCCGCTATCTACACCGGGGATTAGGTTGATAGAACTGCATTTGCCAGCCTAAGTCATGTAATTACACCAACCTAATTTTGTAGTGTAGACCTGTCCAAAGAATCACACACACACCTTGGGAGCAAAACTTCCATCTGCTCCTCTGCTTCTCATAGAATCAAGCACGAACAACACTTCTCAGGGCCCAGTGGGGATTGGCAGAGAGTCAGATGTGGGCCATCTTTATCCCAGGAGAGATGGACTCTAAAGGGTACATCTCCATTGCAATGTAAGCCCAGGTGTGTACGCTGTGCTCAGAGCAGCACCCTACAAGCCCCATATTCACCACTCTCATATAATGATGAGATGGTTCGTACAAAAATCTGCCTGGTGAGTGTCATTTCAAAAGTCTTGATCTGTTGAACATTAATATCGTGTTGGATTGTGTGTGCTCGCATTGGTTGGGAGAGTTATGAAGTTTTGCTCTGTGTGCGTTACTGAGATATGTTATGAGGTTGGGAAGTACCCCCACCAGACTTTCAGGTGCGACAAAGGAGGAGCCAGACTCGCTGCTGGCCCATTGAAGGGATCCACACTCCCAAGGACCATCCAGGAACCGTGTACAATGCAGGCTTCTCGAGATAGCAGCGACAATGGACACTGATTGACTCACATCGTAGCAAAGGAGCTTCCTAGCAGAAAAAGTCAGAGGAAACTATGAAAGAGGAAGAGACATCATGACCTGGCCTCTCTCCCCACAACTCAGCAGCTGGAAACACACCTGGAGGAAAAGACTGAACTGAACTGACTCAGAAATCAGAAGAGAATAATAACAATAATACTTTCAAGCAAAGTCCCCAAACAGACTAGTATTAGTTTTCAGCAGAAAATTTTCCAGTTTGGGAATTTTGTTTTCTCAGTCAGACTTGGCCAAGGGAAGCAGGGAGAAAATGTTTGAGTTGCCTCCTTCAGAACAGCTTGGCCTAGATACTAGCTCTGGTTCACTGTTGTGGCCTTGCTCGAGTTGAGGGTATTTTAATAATTTGGGCAGGTCCCAGGGTGTTTTGGGGAGAAGATGAGGATGTTACCTCTTGAGATAAAAACTAAGAAATACAGCACTAGAGAATTTCTTTTTTAAAGAAATCTGGGATTTAGACATTTATTTAAAGCAAGGAGTTCTGAGTTTCTGAGAAGGTTTTTGTTTGCAAGAAGCAAGATCGTTTGAGCTGTCATTGTACCAAAGGGGGAGATGGTTGTCTACAAAGGAGGGGTGAAAACTAAATGCATCCGATGAGGATGGGATTTGAACCCATGCATGCAGAGCACAATGGATTAGCAGTCCATCACCTTAACCACTCGGCCACCTCATCTGAGCTGTTAAAAAGGGACAGGAGGAGAAATCTAAGGCCAGCAGAGCTAGGGCCAATAAGGAGTTTTTAAATACTACGCAGAAGCAGGGGCTGAATGAGCTCCCCCCTCACATCTAGTGAGGAGCTGGGGGAAAGACTTCAGGAACAGAGCGTGTTTGCACAGACACACCTACTCTGCCTAGGTATGCAGCATGATGGGGCCGCTTTCCCAAAATGACCAGTTTCGGCTGGTGGTGGGTTACAAATCACTTTAGGATTCAATGGAATGAAATGTTATTATCCTTCCTGCATGATTGAAGGGCAGCAGAACATACCTAGACTGTCCTGATGGAGGGGTGGGTGGGTGGGTGAGGAATAGCTTTTATTGGACTTCATAGAAGTGATTGAGAACATCACCCTAAACCAGTGGTCCCCAAACATTTCACTCTGTGCCCTCTTAGCCATGGCTGTGGCCCCTTGGAAGCCGCAGTCAAGAACTGAGGCTGGGAGTGGGGCTGTTGCTTGCTGGGGAGAGGGGTGCAGACAGGGGTAAGGGGGTCGAGGCTGAGCTGGGAGCCAGAGCCCCAGGCTGACGTTGGGGTTGGGGAAGAGCTGGGGCAGAGTGGGGCTGAGTGCTGCTCCCTCCATGGGGGCTGGCTCAGGCCCTGAGGTGCCCCATGCATGTTCCTCTGTGTCCCCTAGGAGTCATGCCCCACATTTTGGGAACCACTGAACCCTACTCGCTAAGCAGGGGCTAGTGATGCAAAGCCCAGGAAAGGGAGAACAAGTGCGGGCCCCCAGCACTGGAGCCATGTGAAGGGGCTGCAGGAGAGGGGCAATGGCTGGTGGCCCAGGAGTTAAGGGCAAAGGGGGCACAGGAGGGGCAGGAGTTAGGGGTGAAGGAGGTGCAAGGGTGGGAGTGCAGGAGCTAGCGGTAAAGGGGGAGTGGGGACCGTCCAGGGGCAATGGGGAAGTGCCAAAGTACAAGCTTTGCCCAGGGCACCATTTTCCCTAATGCTGGTCTGAGCAAACAATTGGAAATGACCCTTCAGTGAGACCAGAACCATCGTGTAGAAAACCCCCTTTGTTAAGTGGTGGTGGCTGAGGGCTTAGGAGATGGGTTAGAAAGCAACAGGCGTCTTTCTGTGGAGGTTTGATTCTTGCCTGTTAGGCAAGGCTGGTGTGTGGTGTCTCCATGGCTGTACTTTCCGTGTCTGATCTGCCACAGGAGCCAAGTCTAGACATATTCAGAGGCTCTATGCCAGCGTTTCTCAAATTTCCTTTCACTGCAACCCCTTCTGCCCAAAAACTTACTCCATGGCCCTGGAAAGAGGGACCAGGCCCCTCCCCACTGAGCAGAGGCAGGAAGACAAAGCCTGAGCCCTGCCCCAGTTAGGGAGGTCAAAACCAGAGCTTGAAGGATTCAGCCCTGGGTGGTGGGGCTCAGAAATTTGGCTTCAGCCCCAGGCCCCAACAAGTCTAACGCCAGCCCTGGCAACCCCATTAAAACACGGTTATGACCCACTTTGGGGTCTTGCCCACAGCGAGAACCACTGCTCTATGCTGAGGGGAGAGAGTTTTCCTGGGGGTGTAGTTAATCCACTTCCCAAGAGGTGGCAGCTATGTCAGTGGGAGAAGCTATATCGGTGGGTGTGCAAGCTGTGGTGTTTGCCACATTTAAGAAGTTTAATCAAACCCCATTTTTAAAACCACCTGTGGTCTGGGAATGGCAAAGGAGCTCGATGAATCAGGGTTTGTCCTTCAAAGTCCTGAAAATCACGATTCCCTACTCAGGTCATTGTGGGGGTATAGCTCAGCGGTAGAGTGCTTGACTGCAGCTCAAGTGATCCTCAAGTGGTCAGATTAGATGCTCTAATCGTCTCTTCTGGCCATAAAGGCGACTAATTTCTGAAAAGCTGAGTGTAGCATTGGGAGCAGCATCTGATGTTTTCCTGTCTAGCCGGCTTGCTGCCTAGAACGAATGCTCCTTGAGTGGGTGATCCACAGGGAGTAGCTCAAACCTCCAAAGTGCCTGGCCAGGGGCAGGACATTAGCACAGCAAGGGAGGGGTGTGGCAGTGACATCACAAAGGCCTTTTGCAGGACCTCAGACTATTGGTCAAAGGTGGTGGGGAGGTGGTGACCTCACAGAGAGATGCTGACATCAGCCAGGCAGGACAGGGGTGAGGGACCAGGGAAACCTCAGAGACCCCTGTGGCTTTGCTTCAGCAAGTCTCCTTCTCCAGGTCTCTCTTTGAGGACTGAGAGAGTATTCGGGTTCACGGACGTAAGCGCCAGGAGGAACCTCTTTTGAGTTTTCTCCTTCCCTTTTCATGATTTTACTAGAAAACAGCCATCCCTGTTTAGAAGGTAAGAGCCTCCTTGAGGTTTGAAACCTGTTCGGTCTGATCCATCTGGTGACAGTTGAATTCTAGGCATGGAAAACACAAACTTAAGGAGGCAGAATTTTATTCCGCACCTGGGATTTTGTCCCATAGAATCAGTGGGGACATTAGGGTTTGTCCTTTCTGTTTCACCTTTTCCTCCATCCATCCCTTCCTCCTTTCTCTTTGTCTCTTGCTTCTTTTGTCCTTTCACCTGTTCCCCTCCCAACACCAGGAGCGGTGTGTGTGTGTGTGTGTGTGTGTGTTGTGGGGGAGTGCTCTGCAGCTCCCACTGTGGGAGGTCCACCCAAAAATGTGGGGCTGAAATAGTGCTCGGGCAGTGATCCCCACCAGTGACCTGGGCCATCCTTTGGGCTCTCTGGTGAGAACCCTCAGCCTCCCGTCCTCAGTCTCTACCCTGATTGGCTGAGCAGGGGGTTATTGACAGGGAGGAGACTCAGGTCCTTGTTGTTCTCTTTTAAGACCAAGGAAATAAGTCAGAACCTGTTATATGTTGACAAATTTTGCTGCTTTGCTGCATTAATGGTCTCTGAGCAGTTCATGATTCTCTCTAACATTGCAGTTCTCCTCAAATACTTGCTGAATAATTACTGTGCACTGTTGTTGGTCTGGAGCTCATCTGAGAGCACTTTATTCAGGTCATTCAGTGTTTGAAATTCAAGATCTGATGGTTAGTTTGAAAATCAGGGCTCTTGGGTCCTATTCCCAACTCTGCCACTGGCTGGCTGTGTGACCTAAGACAAGTCAATTCTCCTTTCTCAGCCTTAGCTTCTCCTCTCTCAAGTAGGGATAATGATGATCCGCTCCTACCTAGCTCAAGGTGGGTGGAGGATGGGGATCCATTGGAGAGTGTCACTAGGAGTATCAGAGGGGCCGTGTTAGTCTGGATTTGTAAAAGCAGCAAAGACTCCTGTGGCACCTGGCTAAGCAAACAGAACAAACCCCAAATCCCCCCTGTGCTTTGGGAGCCAGGTTTGCTGTGGGAATCCTGTAGTTCAGATGACTTCACGCCTGGGCATTGTGATTCTTTACCAGTTTCTCTGGCATTGGGGCAGTTTTGTGCTCACAGCTGTGATGGCCGAGTGGTTAAGGCGTTGGACTTGAAATCCAATAGGGTTCCCCTGCGCAGGTTCAAATCCTGCTCACAGCGAGGCCTGTGTTTTAGCCAGTCTCTCACCCGGGCAATACCTCTGTACAACCCCCTGAGACACTCTCAATTCTCTCCCCACCCCAAGTAAATTCTGTTCTGCTCCTTTCATCGAGATGCCTGGGACACTCCCGCACACTGTGTACCTGAGGGGTCAGGCAAACTCTCAGCGCCTGAAGCCTCTGCCACTCACCTAGTGCCCCATAGATCAGCCATAGCCCTGGTTCTGCTCCTCTCTCTAGCATGTGAGTCAGCGACTCCATGGGAGCTACGGGGCTGCAGAACCAACAGAGAGAAAAAAAGGTGCTCAGCACCCACTGGCAGCCAGCTCCCCCCCACCCACTACAGGCCTTGCTGACAAGCTCCTCACACTTGCCAGTGATCAGCTGTTCAGTGGGGTGCAGGAGGCGCTGGGGAGGAGCAGGGAGAGTGGGAGAGGGAGAGGAATGGGGCAGGAAGGTGCAGGGCGGGAAGAGATGGGACAGGGGTGGGGGCTTGGGGAAGGGGTGGAGTGGGGCAGGGCCTGGGGAGGACAGGGGGGATTTGTCCCATACCCCAGATCCCTCGAGGGCCGGCCCTGAAGGGAAGCACCGACTATCACAGTGACAATAAAACTGACCAGCCTTGTGGGGGCTGAGGAGATCCGCACTCACCAGGTCTCTTGTCTCCCCACGGTGAGCCAGACACTGCTCTCTCCTGGCTCTCACTCTAGCAGCTGGACGCCAAGGAGCCATTTCCCCTCAGGAAGTGCATCGAGTGCCCCTGTGGTGCTGGGGGGCTGGCGCTGCTGCTGCCTGTGGGGCTGGCAGGGGGGCTGATGTCTGCACAGACTCTCAGCTGCCAGGCCGGAGGGGGCACTTGGGACCTTACCAGACTGGCTCAGTGAAGACGGGGGGTTGACAGAGCAATACAGACGCTCTCCAGAGCACGGAGCAGCAGCCGCCCATGCAGCCAGGCAATGAGCATTTCCCACAGCCTGGAGCCGAGGGGGAGGCGGCAGCTGCTGTTCCAGCTCCTCGGGGACAGGCCCTGTCAGCCAACAGCCACTTCTTACTCCCCACAGCTAAGGGCGCCGGGTTCCTCCGGTGGGGGTGTGGAGCAGCCGTTCGTTTTCCTGTCCGCACTCCTCTGCGGTGTGAAAATCGGGGAGGGGAGGCAGAAGCCCCACTTCCCTCCCGAAATGACGCCCAGTGGGGGAAGCCAGGACAACAGGGTGGGGCGGCAGGTGGTGGCCAGACTCTCACTGCCAGGGTCTAGTCTAGCTCAGGGTCCAGCTCAACCTCCTCCCCGTGCCACTGGCCCCCAGTCCCCTTCCACCACCAGGTCAACCCGGGCACTAGGGCAGGAACGGGGTGAGGCAGCAAGTCAAGCTGAGCAAGGCAGGCAAAAGCGAGTCTTGTCTTCATGGGCCGCTCACAATGACGTCCTGTTTGTGTGCAACTGCTGCAAAAACATCCCGGGCAGAGAAGCAACAGGCCAAAATACTGCTCCATGGCTGCCAAAGTAGCTTAGTTGGGAGAGCATTAGACTGAAGATCTAAAGGTTCCTGGTTCAATCCCAGGCTTTGACAGGTTCTTTTATTCTCTTTGTACAGGGGGGCAGCTTGTTCTCTGGCAGCCCAGTGGTACTTGCACCCAAGGTGAGCAGAGCTGCTGTGGGGCAAAGCAATTTTGGGGCCCTTCCATTAAAAAAAAAGATGCAACATTGTATTCTCATGGGGCCCCTGTGGGGCCTGGAACAAACTTCCCCACTTGCCTCCCCTGTGGGTGGCACTGATGGTGAGTCTCTGATCTTGGGCTCTGCAGTAGGAAAACATAGAATGGGCTTCTGCCCCTACTTGGCCCACCTGACTTTTAACAAGGAGAGATGGGATCTGTCTTTCCCAACATGGCAGGAAGAGAGCAAGGCAGGGTGACCCTCAGGAATGGTGCCAGAGGGCTGCTGGGCAGTGACAGGCAGGGATTGGGGATGGAAGCTCCTCTGTGCAGCTGAGCAAGGGCAGTACCAGGGAAGGGGCATCTGTAAAAGTGGCCGTGTGGAAGGTGGAAGGGATTTGGGGGCCCAGGAGGAGGCGCTTGATGTTCAGTGCCTTGGAGCAGCTGGACTTGGCCATGGTGAGTGTTCAGGAAATGCACATTAACAACTCTAGGGTAGCTCAATAGGCAGAGGGTGATTGGAGGAAGGGCCTCCTGGCCAGGGAAGAACGATGGGGCTGGAGTCTTGTTTTTCACATTCGCGGTGCTAGTACAGAAGGTGGTGGAGCTCCAACCAGGGAGGGCATTACTGGTGGCTTTGTGCTCTGTGGCACTGGTTACTGCTATATTAGTGTGTATGGTCCCCAGTTAAGGCATGAGAGGGAAGATCAAAGGCTCCCTTCCTCTGGGCTGCATGATGTTTGGTGTTGGGGGGGATTTTAATTGTGTCAGCCGGCCTGAGCACCGCTGGTCCCGTTTTCCCAACCTTCAGAGGAAACATTTTTACAATGAGCACTACCTGGCGCAGGTCTGTAGTGAGGTCGGCTTAGAGGAGCTCACTCCAGCCACAGAGGGGGTTCACCTTTCTGCGGGGACAGGCCAGGACTCGCATTGACCGGATTTATGCTTAGCTTTTGTGTCTTTAGCATGTTGCTTCTCAGATTCTTTCTTGGCCTGACTTGTTACACTTTGACACTTAACAGGCTAGAGTTTGTGCACCTTCCTATTATCCTCACTAGGATCTGATTTCCAAATTTTGAGGAATGACTTTTTGCCTCTAACGGCCTCCATTACTCTGCCATGTACCTAGAGTGGCGTTCTGCTGGTCGTCCTATTGTCGCTTCTGATTTAGGGCAAACGTTTCATCTGAGCCTCTAATTGCGGTGTTTTTAAACGCTCTGCATGCTGCTTGCAGGCACCTAACACTTGTGACAGCAGCTCCTTTTAATTCCCATCCAACCATCTGTACTTATGCCGATAGGTCGACTCTAGGTCTTTAACTCTGAGCGGTAGCTGAGAAGATGGTAAATGGGGCAGAAACCCGTTCGACAAACCTCTTCATTTCCTTGTATCAGAGGGGAGCCGTGTTAGTCTGGATCTGTAAAAGCAACAAAGACTCCTGTGGCACCTTATAGACTAACAGACGTTTTGCAGCATGAGCTTTCGTGGGTGACTACTTGCATCCGTAGAAGTGGGTATTCACCCACGAAAGCTGATGCTGCAAAACGTCTGTTAGTCTATAAGGTGCCACAGATTCTTTGTTGCTTCATTTCCTTGTTATTTCCTGACTTCTTTATTCATCCCCTTTTCCTTATTTCCTGGGTGAGGCGGCGGCCAGGAGCTCCCGGCACCTCTGGCTGCCTGGGCTGAAGGCAAGAGGCAGGCCTGGGCGTGGCGAGGGCCTCCTGTCCTGGCCTGAGGCTGCAGTGCTTCCTGGTCCCCTTTTCCCACCACCCCGGCAGGCGGCTGCTGCGGGAGAGCACGAGGGAGGCTCTGGGGGCGCTAGGCAGCGCTGTGTGTGTGGCTGTCAGGGGAAAGAGCCGAGGCTCCGGACTCGACCTGCCATTGACTCGCGTGGCTCTGCGCGCCGTCAGCCGGGGCGGGCCGCGGACGTGACTCAGGCTTGGGCCGCATGGCCGCGCTTTCCTGATGAGGTATAACCCTGGGTGTCAGGTCGCTGTGCAGCTTTGATCTAAACTGACCAGCAGCCCACAGCCTCCCCCTGGGTCAGCCCCACCTGGTTACTCCTTACAGGCCGACCTCACCCCCCTTCCAGTCCCGGATTCACCCCCTAATCATCCTACTACCACTCAGAGCCACAGCCGTGGAGGTGCTGAAGGAGGGAGGGGTGACTCCAGGGTGGGGTTCTTCTCTAACGATGGCTGGCAGAAAGGTGGTGCTCAGCTCTGTCAGCGACCTGCCCAGTTGCCTCGCTGCCAGGGGATACAGACATTTCTGTAAGGCGATTAAATGGGGTATTTGGCTTCTGAGTGAATGTGAGAAATGTGCAATTATGAGAGGGAATTTCCATCTACCTTTCTACTGCTCTTCAGTGGCCTAATGGCGAAAACATTAGCTTCCTAAACCAGATATTGTGGGTTCAAGGCCCATCCGGGGTGAAAAACTCCTCTCTTCTTGTATAAAGTACTGGATCTTCAGAACAGTCCTCCAGGAACAGAATCTTCCATTTGACAAATGCTTTCTAAACCCATCAGTAGCAAACAGTTAATACTAGTGTTTGTCTGAGAACAGAGTGAAGGGAGTGTTTACTCCGACACAGACAGAAAGAGCAAGGCTGTTCTGAAAGAGAATGGATCTGTCTGGAGACAAAGCAGCCCATGAGACTGAGCAACCGTGTGAAAAGAAGAGGTTCAAATATGTTAGGTGTTATGTAGGTTGGCCTGGCAAATTTAGCGCTTGGCTACACTTGCAGATGTAGAGCGCTGGGAGTTAAACCAGCCCTCGGAGACCACAGCAGGGAAAATGCTGCTGTGTGTTTACTCTGACAGCTGCAAGTGCACTGGAATGGCCACACTAGCAGCTCTTGCAAATGCCACAGAGAGCAGTGCACTGTGGTAGCTATCCCAGTGTGCAAGTGGCTGCAATGTGCTTTTCAAATGGGGGGCGGGGGTGGAGTGTGTATGTGGGGGGAGAGACAGTGTGATTTGGTGGTCTGAGAGTGTGTCAGCATGCTGTCTTGTGTGTTCGGACAGCAGCAGACCACCCCACCCCCACCTCTCTCTCTCACACACACACCCTGCATCATCGGCAGCAGCATTCCCCAGTAATGGTTGCTTTGTCCCGGAGCAGATAAGCAGCCGGCTGTCGGAAACAGAGCTTTGAAAGGGAATATCCGCATGCCGATTTCAAAACAATGACCACAGTGGGCACTTGACTTCAGGGGATTATGGAACGTTTTCAGAGGCCAGTCACAGTGCAGTAATACAACACGTCGTCACACTCACACCTGGGCATTTCAGCCGAGGCAAAGTGAACTTTATGCTTCTCATGGAGGTGGATTACCAGGAGCGCTCCAGCTGCAGAGCCCAGGTGCTCCATGTGCCTTGCGAGTGTGGACACCTCAGGAGTTAGGGCACCCGGGGCTGCTTTAATGCGCTCAAACTTGCAAGTGTAGCCAAGCCCCTAGACTTGCGACCTGACACCCAGGGTTATAAGACAGACATAGTGACCCCCTTACTGGCCTTGGGGAACCCCAAACCCTTGTTACTAAGGGCACTGAGGAGTCTCTGTCCCTTAATAACTTCTGGGAGCTCCCCAGCAGGCTACGGGCATCAGCCACCTCCTGCCACACAGGTTAGACTCTTGGTGCTGTGCCAGCCGCCCCCTCGCTTGCAGGCCCAGTGTGAGAAGCAGGAGGCCTGGTGCTGGCAGAAGAGGGTTTTGATTGATCCACCTCTGTGTGCTGGGCACAGGACGCTTCCACTGTGTCACTCTGCTGGCTTTTCTTCAGCAGCGCCTAGCGGCCCTGGCTCCAGGCTAGTGCCTGGTGAGCTCTGGCACTGGCAGGAAGCGCTGCAGGGTGCTGGGCAGCGGCCCTGGCAAACCAGCTGCTGGTAGGTGTCTCTGTGGTATCATGGGTCAGTGAGTGCAGCTGTTAATGGAAAGGAGGGGGGGTTATGCTCCCCCAGGGATGCCACTGAAGGCTCCTCATGGGCTCCTCAAGGTCTGCTGGGAGCTGTGATGTCCCCCTTTTGCCGCCTCGAAGGCTCCCTCCTGGACACAGTGGATTCACCTGCTGCCTACAAGAGTGTCGGGGCCGCGCTGCAAAAGCGCATCTCCCAGCAGCCGTGCCGGAGGCTCAGGTTTAATCCTCAAGGCCGAGTGCAAAACCTTCAGCCGGGAACATTTCGCTCCCTTCCCGCCTCCGCCCAAGCGGCAAGGGAGAAGCGGAGGAGACAGGCCGGCTCAAAGACGCCTCCCTCCCACTTCCCTGTACGCTGTGCAAAGCTCTTGGCCTGCCTCATGCCTCGTCAGGAAAGCGCGGCCATGCGGCCCAAGCCTGAGTCACGTCCGCGGCCTGGCCCGCCCCGCCCCGGCTGACGGCCGCGCAGAGCCACGCGAGTCAATGGCAGGTCGAGTCCGGAGCCTCGGCTCTTTCCCCTGACAGCCACACACACAGCGCTGCCCAGCGCCCCCAGAGCCTCCCTCGTGTTCTCCCGCAGCAGCCGCCTGCCGGGGTGGTGGGAAAAGGGGACCAGGAAGCACTGCAGCCTCCTTCCAGGACAGGAGGCCCTCCCCACGCCTAGGCCTGCCTCTTGCCTTCAGCCCAGGCAGCCAGAGGTGCCAGGGAGCTCCCTGGCAGGCCGCCGCTTCGCCTCAGCCACCTCTTGCCTCATGGCCTAGGCTCTTGGTGCTCTGCTGGTCACCGCCTGGCTTGAAGGCCCAGAGGGAAAAGAAACAAGCGCTCACCTAGCAGAGGATGGTTTCGATCCAGCGACCTCTGGGTTATGGGCCCAGCACGCTCCCGCTGCACCACTCTGCTGGTTTTTACACCCTCCCCCTGCCACCCAGCTGCCACTATCCAGATTAGTGCCCTACGTGCTCTCGCGCTGGCAGACAGATGTGCAGGCTGCTAGGCTGCTGCCCTGGTCACAGGATTTTACAGCTTCTACAGGGCAAAAGGGATCTATTTGGGGTTTGGACCCCATTGGGAGCTGGGTAGCTGAGTGCCGGAGACGGGAGCACTTCTTAAACTGTTTTCAGTTAAGCCTTCAGCTTGTGGGGGACGAGGTTCAGCCTTGGATCCGTGTCTGCAGCAGGCGAGCGCATCTGGCTATATCCTCCCCCCCTCTCGCTGTATTAGCAGACTATAACCCGGAGCGAACGCACACGCCTTGCAAAGGAACAGGAGCCGGGATCTCAAACAAAAGTCAACATTTTATTAAGATGACGTTCAAAGAAAAAAATGTGTACGGTACAGAGTTTAGACGTAGAAGTTTCTGGTGCTCAGGGAACAACGTACAGCTTATCCAAGGGTGCGAAGTTCTGTTTAAGATCGGGTGGCGTAAGGAATACATAATCTGCAATAGCCCCAACTGGGGTAAAAGGTTAACGTACAGACTCTGAATTAGGAGGGTATGTTGTCCATAGGAGGGCTACTGTTCAGGTGTGGAGTATAACAAGCAGATTTGACGATGAGGATGGATTGACCCATGTTTGGTGAGGTTTAATGTTTGGTGTTTTGGAATCTTTGCCACAATCTAGTTGAGGCAGGGTCAGTATGAATTCTACCCTGCCATCTGTTGGTGATGTGTTGTCAAGGCCTTTTGGGGCTGATGTCATTTGCATGGTTACACCCACCTCAGGTTGCATGATGGGAGTGCTTGTCCAAACAGTCATTTCAGGTGTTGTGGGATCCCCAGTCTCTTTCTTATTGGGGCAGGAGTAATCCAGTGTATTTTCCTGTTGATTTCGGATCAAGGACAGAGTAACTGTACCTGGCATTTGAGGCCTGAGAGCGTCACCCTGTCCTGGAAAGTACTCACCATTAAGGGGCATGGGTTCCAAAGGACAAAATGGGGTGGGAGGTAGGAATGGATGTTTGGTGGTCTCTTGCAGGTGCTGGTCCTTTCTGTTGTCCCTGGTGTGGAAAGACAGAGGTGGTTTTGAATCCTTAAAATTGTTGTTTGTGCTCCAGTTGCTTGTTGTAAGCTTGTGCTGTTAGATCTCTTTCACGGTGTCTTTTGGTCCTGAGAGGTAAAGGGCTGCTCTGTGTGTGGTGTTATGGAGTGAAGTAGCAAGCATTAGTTTCAGAGATGGTGCGTGTGCCCCCCCCCGCCCCTCCTCCGGTCCATGAGTCTAGTATTTGCATAAACCCACCCACTGACTATTGACTAACAATTCTGCTCTGCTTTTTCTTCCAGCTAAACTATTCTGCCAGGTTTGGCTTTTATGTGAAATAAGAGACAACCCACTAAATTGTATCTAAAATGTACACTTAAGCATCAAAGTTTTTAAATGTTCTCTATCATAAATAATTATATTTTTAACTAAAGCAAGAAAAAAAATCATAAAATCTGCATTTAGAAATTTTAAAAGAAACCTAGTATTAAGTGCAAATATTGATTTTCAATCTCTTTTAATTCACTCTGCTTTGGAACCCATGTCCCTTGTATACTGAGTTTCATGTGGGTTCTGGTGAGTCCAGAAATCAAGAACTGCTAAATTCCGTTCTACTGTCCTTGATTCATATCACCAGGTTCACTACACTTTGTTACTCTTGCCTAATAAGAAAGAGATTGGGGATCCCACAGCAGCCAAAATCACCATTTGGACAAGCACCCCCATCATGCAATGCGGGGTGGGTGTGACCATGCACATCAGCAACTAAATGCCTTTACAACACAACACCAACAGATGGCAGGGTAGAGTTCATTCTGACCCTGCTTACACCCTCCCAGCCAAGAATTGGTGGTCCTGATAAATCACACTCCCTGTTATACCAACTCATTGGTATTGAATGCTGAAGTTATGGCTAGCAAAAGTAGCCACCCATCTCTGCCCTGTAGCATCCAGCTTAGCCCTTGTTAACACATAAGTCAGTGGATTGTTCTCTGTTCATACCTGAAACTGAGCAGCAGACAAGTAGTCTCAAAATTTCTCAGTGATGGCCCATTTCAAGGCCAAGAACTGCAGCTGGTGGATGGGATAGCGAGTTTCGCTGTCTGACAGTTCTCAGCTGGCAAAGGCCACAGATTTACATTTGCCTTCCACTTCCTGGTACGAGAGTGCTCATAGGCCCTCCAAACTGGCATCAGCATGCAGGATAAACGGTTTGTTTGGGTCAGCAAGGACTAGGACTGGCACATGATCAGGGAAATAATGATTTCCCATCAAGCCCTGTCACATCTCTCATCCCGCCATGTCCCCAATGGAGAGGAGAGGAGCCCCTCCTGTCCCAGGCCAGACACACCAGATTTGTGGGAATGAGATGTTCATGGTCCATTCCAGACCAAACCAAACTGCTGGCAAGTGGTGATTCTTCCTCAGTCAGCTCCTGTTAGAGTTGTTGGTGCAGCGGGGGAGAGGTATTTCTCATTTAGTTCTTAAATGCTCTGGGGTAGGGGGGTGTGTTTTTCTTACTTGTATCTCAAACTTTTCAACCCCCACCATTTTTGGTTCTAGTCTGATCTGTTTCTTTCTCATGTTTAAATTCTCAATTTACTGGCATTGTTCCAGAGCTTTCACAGCCCAAGACTCTGCCCTAAGCTTGAGCTCTCTAATGCCCTCTGAACCTATCAATCAAACCCAAACCTAAAGCCTGCACCCCAGAGCCAGTGCCCTCATCCCCCTGCACTCCAATTCTCTGTCCCATGTAGCCTGATTTAGGGTGTACTAATAATATTAATTTGGAAAATATGATGAAAATTTAATTTATTAGCTTACATTTTATTTAATATAATTGAGTTACAAAGTTACAGTTGCATTACTGCTATTCAAAAGATACATATGGCATTATATGCAACAAAGTTTTGGTTAATATACTCACACCTTTCCTTGATAACCTGGTGGTAAGAGACACAGGACCAGCCTTGCAGTTTAGGTTTTTCAATTCTTGAGTGAAAGATGCAGTGCTTAGAAAAAGCTAATGTTACTTAGGGTTCACTTGACTATGTTAAACTTATAATCAAAACCTAATAAACAAATAAAAACTTAGGGAAACTGAGCTTAGCCGAGTTACTTTGAAACTTAAAGTTTAAGAACAAGTACAGGCACCTACTGATAGTAGATAGAGAGAGAGTGGAGGAAGTAAGTTAGAATGATAGAGCGACGTGCTCTAGCGAGGTGGGTTACCTCTTTCATAGGGCACAAGCGCCGGAAATCCTTCCTCCTATGCCCAAATTTCATTCCCCATCCACAAAACGTTAGGGTACGCTTACTTCATAGGCTAGTATGTTTGTGCGTGTTGATGACATGTACATATGCACATAAGTTCCCTCTTGGTGTACCTGTTAATTCTGTGGGTACAACACTGAAAAACCCCTTATGCCATTCTCCATTGTCGATTGGTCTAGACAGGCGTGGGTACTTCTCTATTTAAGTAACAAGATAAAGGTCAAGTTTCCTTTCTGAGTAAAAGGTCACAATATAGATATGCTCACTTTGCCTTAGCTTAACATACAGGATATGGCCTGTAGGTCATTGTAAGTCATGTGCCCCAGCCCCCTAATCATTTTTATTGCCCTCTGCTGGACTTTCTCCAGTTTGTGCACATCCCTTCTCATGTGGGTCCCAACCCCAAAAGTACTCACATTTCACCCCAATGGCCCCAAAATGTACATAGGGTGCTGCCATGGTCAAGTCACTCCCAGCTCTCCAGTGGAGCCTGCTGGCAGAGAACAAGGTGAAAATTAGCCAGGACATCACTCAGTCAATTCCCTCTGCTCCCAGCAGTGGTATCGGAAAGCTCCAAGATCGCTCACTTCCCTTTCTCTCATCAGCTTCAGGCCCCAAGGTTACAAATGCACAAACCAGTTGGGAGTCTCCCCTGAGCTCAGGGGATGGGGCTACTCTGAGGGGATGGACTTGCACACTTGGGATACTAGTGCAAAGATACAATTTCAATTTCTCATAGAAAACTGAAGGCAAATTATATTTGGTAAAAATCTTATTTAGTGAAAGGAAAGCTGCAGTGACAGCCTGGTTACTGGGATGCAAAACACTTTCCTCCTGGGAGAAACAAGAAGTTAGAATTAGACATTTACATTGTTTGTTCCAGTGTTGGCAAAGGTTTAATTTTGCTTCTGTGTAGGTTTGTTTCAGGCTGTGACCGTTTTGGTTTATTGGGTTGTTTTGTCTTTTTTAGTTGGAATGGAGCTTTTAATTGACATTTGCTGGCTTCGAATGGCTGACCTGCAACACCAGTTTTGACATAATTCTACATATTTTATACAGATTTGGCCAGTATTCAAGGATTCAATTCCTTTATAGGAGGCTTTAGTGGTCAGGCTTATTTATTTTATGTTATTTTCTCATCCTGCAGTAGCACACCTTTTTGATAAAATGTTGAAATTATTAATTTATGGCATTTGTTAGTTTTTGTTTTTAAAAACAAAGTTTTTCTTAATGTTTGGGTTTTAAATTAAACATTGTTTATTTCAATTTTTCATTTAGGTTTTGGTTATTGATGGGATCTTTAAGAACTTTGGATTTAATACTAAAATTAGGACAGATTTAGATTATTTAAAGTAAACCCTGTTTACTATTTTATTTTAATAAAGGTTGTATTGCTCTAAACCCTGGCCGAGGAGGGAGTGGACAGCTGGAGTAGTTCATGGGAGGGCTGGTGGAGCGGAGCAGAGCTGTTCATGGTGACGGCTGCAGCAGATCTCCATGGAGAGGCAGGGCAGTTAGCCTCAGCCCACATAAAATGCCCCTTTACACCCTGTGTGCCCCCCCCCCATTTCCACCCAGGCTGGGGGGGGGTAAAACTGCAAATGAACTTTTGAACTCTAGGGTGGCACTGACCAGGGACAGAGACTTTTGGGGTTGTTGGACTTTGGGGTGATTTGGACTTAAGACCCTGAGGGAAAAGGACATTGCCAAATGTCCTTGGAGATGGGTCTTTTGCTCATGATTTGTGTTATAATCCTGTTTGTGGTGTTTCCCCCACATGATGCCACATTGTTTCCCTCCTTTATTAAAAGGATTTTGCTACACTCAGACTCTGTGCTTGCAGTGGGAAGTATTGCCTCCTAGAGGCGCCCGGGGGTAGATAAGTGTCCCAGGGCACTGGGTGGGGGCTCGAGCCGGTTTTGCATTGTTATTGAAACAGAACCCCTGGATAGTGAACCCGGCCCTTGTTGCTGCCAACTCGGAGGGGCAGAAGGGTTCCACCAGCAAACTATTAGCAGACATTTAACAGCTATTTTCTTCACCAGTTTAGCCTTTTTTTCTGCTTTGTTTCTACATCAAATACATTACTCACAAAACCCCATGCTTACAATGCTTAGATATCTTGCTGTTCTTTAGCTGTTCTAAACCTCCTCCATGTTCCTGAATGTATTTTCTGGCAAGGTTTTCTAAAGCCATGCTATGGGCAATTCCAACGGACTCTACTCTTGCCCTTACTCCACTCACCTTAACCCAACATAGAACTCATTTGAATTCTAACACTTCACTAGCTTATGTAATAAACTAGAATGAACGTTCTGTTGCTTTATTCTGTAACTGAAGGCATCCTTTCACAGAAGGAGGAAACAATACCCCAAACTGGTTTTCTACCTAGTTCAATAAGTCCCAAGTAAAAGATGGGGGGGGCATGTTCCCCTCTCTTCCCTTGATGGCTCATAGCTGATTGAAAGGTCTTTTCCCCTCTGTCGGGACCTGCCAAACAACTGGGGATACTGAGGCAGATGGATCAGAGGTGCACCCTGGGAGAGTTGTGGGGACTGAAGAACTATACAAGTTCTGAGTTATTGCAGCCTCTTGGTGGCAATTAATAAATCCATGTATTAACTGCCCCACCACCACTCAGTGTGGGTCAGCGGGCCCGGTGCTACTGCTTATATTTTTAATCGGTACCATTTGTTACAACTTCAACCTCCAGCAAAGCCCCTTAAACACATTTAACAACATCACTACTACTTTATCTTGCAAGATAAAGTTCAAAACTGATACATCAAAACTAAGTTAAACCACAAAACAATGGAAATACTGGTCTTGCTGCCAAGCTGCAGCCACAGGAAATCAGGTTCCTGTGTTCTTAACAGTGAGTTAGCAAGACACACAACTCTTGCTCTCTAACTCCTTGTAACTTTAACTCTTTACTTATGTCTCAGGTGAGATTTTCAGGGGGTCTAAGGATGCCTGGAATCCCTGTCACACACTCCTTGAGACTCCTGGCTGGCTCACCAGCCTGTAGCCGGATTTAAGGTGTACTAATATATAGTTGGATAATATGGGAATTTAGTTTATTAATGTAATTTTATTTGATCTTAATAATTAAGTATGGGTGTAGGCTCACTCAATCTGTTTGATCAGAAGATCAAAGTTTTGTCCTGAATCAGTCTGCACAGAATTTATAAAGGACCCTCAGGGTATGACAGGAAACTCACACTGAGACAGATATAGCTTTAAAGACTTTTTATTAAAATCAATATTAGTAAGTAAATGGTAAAATACTCAAAAGTTACAAAGTTACAATTGCATTACTGCTATTTAAAAAGTTACATATGAGAATATAGTATTATATGCAACAAAGTTTTGGTTAATGTACTCACACCCTTCCTTGATAACCTGGTGGTTAGAGACACAGGACCAGCCTTGCAGTTCAGGTTTCTCAATTCTTAAGTGAGGGATGCAGTGCTTAGAAAATGCTAAGAGCTGTTAAAGCTGACTAGGGTTTTACTTGGCTAACTTAAATCAAAACCTAATACACAAAATAAGAATAAAACTTAAGGAAACCAAGTTTAGCCTAATTCCCTTGAAACTTAAAGTTTAAGATTCCATTCCTCACCCACAGAAATATTAGAGTACAGTTAATCCATAGGTGCACGTGTGTGTACACACTGATGACAGGTATGTACGCATATCACTCTCTTGTGGTGTACTTAGTCTGTGGGAAGACCCCTATGCCATTCGTTATTGTGCATCAGGCTACATAAAAGTTCGTAGACATAGGTGTGGGACACACACACACACACACACACCCCCCCTAATAAAGTGCAATCGTGTTCACCTTCCCATCCCTGTGCACATGTTCAAGGATTTAGAATGCCTAAAATGCCCAGAAACAATTTATATAGCAGCTCAAATGGAGTTTTCTTCAACTGCTTCGATGCTAAGAAATAGCTGTTGTCAGCAGGGGCGGCTTTAGACATTTTGCCACCCCAAGCACAGCGGCATGCCTGCGGGAGGTCCACTGAAGCCGCGGGACCCACGGACCCTCTGCCGGCACGCCTGTAGGAGGTCCATGGGAGCCGCGGGACCAGCGGCAGAGTGCCCCCCACACCCGCTTGGTGTGCTGGGGCCTGGAGCCGCCCCTGGGTGTCAGATGCCACCAGTGTGGTACTCTGCTCTGTTCAATGTTCAGATCAGTTGGCTGCATGCATGTTCCCTCTGTGTGCTACCCTGGCTCTGCAGAGAGCTGACAGCAGACCCTGAGAGAACTTCCAAGGACCGCAGATTCTAATAAGGCACCCGGCCAGGTTTATTGTCAAACGAAGCACAGTAATAGTTTCCAGCAGACTCTACAGGACATACTACAAATATGTGCCCCCAACAATGGACCGGCTCAGTCAGTGGCAGGACACTCCACTGCCCCAGGGATGCATTCTTATCCCCAGGTACAAACAAGTTATACATCAGTCCTGACGTATTGAGGTACAACCCCTCTGCGTAGCAAGGTGCCGCCTCTCACCTTGTACACATGTTGGTATGAACAAAACAACTCTATCCATCATATTACCCCTTTGCCCATCTTCAGGATGGGTCAGCCTCTTCCTTGTTATCTGTGTGGAATGGGCAAGTATTGGAACGGTCTGATACCTGGTGTCCAGGACCTTTTAGGTCTGTATCTTGCTCTTTCCTTGCCAGCTTCTGTGAGCAGGGCCTGCCTCTGGCTCACAGCTTAACTTTGCTTTACATTAGTAAAGTCTTGACCATTACTTTAGTCCAGGCTTTGGGCTTCATACTGGGCCTCTAATACAAGGCTTTGTTTCAGGGCCTCCTCTTATTACAATAGCCAGCTGTGGAAGGTTGCTTCCTGTGCATTTAATCCACCTCCTCAAGGTCCAGATGAGGCCCCTCCAGATCGGGCAGCTCCAACCACCAGGGAATGCAACAGGCATGCCACCAGGCATCCCTCCTGCACTCTGCTACAGCTTGGTGATGATGGGGTTGCAGACCTTCGCCAGCTCCTTCTGTTGATGTTCAAACTCTTCTCTCTCAGCAGCCTGGAACATATAGAGAACAATTTGTACACTCACTGCAAGTGTGCCCCTGGAAAGCCAGCTCAAGAACCAACCTACTGCTTATATTTTCCCATTTACCTTGGGTCAGGGTTAAGATGGCAGCTTAAGCCACAGTGTACTTTATGCAAACCCCATGTGGGGTGGGGGAGGCTTGCACTATTAGTCAATTTCCGCTTGCCTGGGTGACAAGGATAGGTGGGGGAGAGTAGTATGCCAAGCTAGGCATTTGACAAGCTACATAGAGGAATTCAGAATCTAGAACAAAGTGTAAATATGGACAAAAAATTAAGCAGAAGGAAAGCTACAGATTAACAGTAACCACTGCTAAAGAGCTTGGAACCTATGTAATCTACAGCGTTAACATCTTATAGGCCAGTCAAAGAGACAGTCAGAGCAGTTTTGGCAAGGAATTGCTTTTTAATTCAATTCATGAGTGCAAGATGTCCACTCAGGAAAGGAAATATTCAGGAATCCCTTTCTTTTAGCTGAGTTGGTAACTAGAATCTGATCTGACATTGTATCTTGTACCACCAGGAGAAATCCATTTATTAAGGCAAGTCTTTTAGAAAGATTTTATGGTCACTCAGACATCCAAGAAAGGTACTTTAAGCCAACACAAGTCTTTCGACTGCTGGTGGAAACTACGAATGGCTTTGGTGTCACTCTCGTCATAGCGACCATTAGCTATCTCCTGTCACTCAATCTAGGCCAATAGCTACAGCCTGCCCATAGAAACTAGGATCCCACCTTGGATTTTGGTACTGCTGCCTTCTGTAAGCCATTACAATACAAAAAGACACTAGTTAAGATTACAATGGCAGGAGACTTGCCCATCTGTTGCTGCACACTTCGATAAGTGTGTTCCTTGTCAGGTTAAAATGAGTCAGGAAGCTTTGTTGGAGCTTTTAATTCCAGTTTTTGGATGATGAAAATTCTTCTCATGGAGCTATAATTTTCACATACCTGATTATCAACTGGGTGGATAACAATTTCATTGCATTTGTCCAGGATTTTCTGTTTGTCCTCATCACTGATCTTGCCCTGGAGCTTCTCATCTTCAACAGTGGCCTTCATATTGAAAGCATAGGATTCTAGAGAATTCTTGGAAGACACCTTATCAAGCTGTTTCTTATCTTCTGCTTTGTATTTCTCTGCTTCCTGGACCATGCGTTCAATGTCTTTCTTGCTTAAGCGACCTGTAAGATACGGTAAGTCAGTTGGATTAAGTTTGTAGGCCACATTACTATAAGAAATATTGTACTCATGGAATGAGATTTTTAGGCTTCAAACTATCTACATCAACCCATACTTCCTTTTTGGAGTGTACAGTATGGAGAACCACTGTATCCCTGAAGATGAGAGGAACAAATACAAAACAAAAAACAAGCCAATGTTAAGGTTTTATCAGACTGTAATGCCTGTGTAATTTGCAACATGGTTTTAACATTCCTCATCAGCATGAATGGGTGACCAGGCAGCTGCTTTAGCTTGGGGTACACCCCAGCAAGGTGGTGGTTGTTCTGGGAAAGGAGCTGGAGTTGGTGGTTCCAGTACCCCTAGAGCAATAAGATTGGACTTCCATTCTACGAATCACTGGTATATGCACTCACCCACCCACTTCAGGTGACATTATGCAGTCCTACAAACTACTGCAGCCCTCTTGCATCTCCTCCCCCACCCCACCTGGACTATGCACTGCCTACCTTTGTCATTGGTAATTGTGATCTTGTTCTCCTTGCCAGTACTCTTGTCCACAGCAGACACATTAAGGAGGCCATTGGCATCAATATCAAATTTTACTTCAAGATGAGGTACACCCCTTGGAGCTGGACGGATGCCAGTCAGCTCAAGCTTGCCCAGCAAGTTGTTGTCTTTTGTCATGGTTCTCTCCCCTTCATAGACCTGGCCGGGGGTGGGGGCAGGGCGGAGAAGAAACAAGGGCCAACAAGATGAGTGTAAGTATTTTGCTATATGAAGTTTAATCTGTGTTACTTGCAAACTAGTATTTTCCTGAGGATCAGGAAGTCAAGTGAAGTATGTGTTATGGTCGCTCAGACATCCAAGGAAGGTACTTTGAGCCAACATGGGTTTTTCAACCTCTAGTAGAAGCTACAAATGATTTTTGGAATGTTATCATAGCAGCCGTAAGTTACTCCTTCACAAATCAACTCTCAAACAGGGAAGGGATTCTTCAAAACCTACCATGCCTTAAGAGAGAGTCTACTCACCGAGATTGACCTGCGCACTCATCAGCAGATAACTTCCATTACAAGTACAGTACTTCCTTACAAGAGGAGTTTGAAGTTTAAACTGGAGGTTCTCAGTACCTGAGACCAGATTATGCTAGTTTTGTTGCAGTACAGAGACTGAAGGGAATTGAGTAGCAGCCCCTTAACCATTTGAAGAATATTACTCCAGCCCAGATACATACTTGAATCAGAAAACTAGGCTGGTTGTCAGAGTAAGTGGAGAATGTCTGAGTCTGCTCGATGGGGATTCTAGTGTTTCGCTTGATCAGGACCGTCATGACACGTCCAGCTGTTTCGATACCAAGAGACAGAGGAGTGACATCCATCAGCAGCAGGTCTGCTACATTCTCAGACTTGTCGCCACACAAGATGGCAGCCTGAACAGCTGGAAAAAAAAAAAAGAAGCTGTGTGAAGACACTACAAAGTAAAATACTGTCACTGGAAAGACAGGTTTCTTTTAACTCGCTCGGACATTCACGGAAGATTTTAACTATCAGTCCACTTCTGGTGGAAAGTATGGATGAATTTGGAACCAAATTCATCAACGCAAGTGAACTGGAAAGATGCTATCCAATAGGATTTAAGAAATATGCACAGTATTCAACTAAGTGTAAGTGATTTCTCATTGATGCCATTGTGATCCACAGGTCACCAACATTTAAGTGTAAACCTGGGAGACGATCGCTTACTAGCCATGGCTTGAGTGCTGTGTTAGTCTTTTGCAGACTTTACATACATCTATACCCATGATCAAACCTGGCATTACAAGCCAAAAAGTTATTGGGGGAATGAGTTACCTGCACCGTAAGCCACAGCTTCATCAGGATTGATGCTCTTGTTCAACTCTTTGCCACTGAAGAAATCCTGGAGCAGTTGCTGAATCTTGGGGACTTGGGTGGACCCACCAACCAGTACAATATCATGGATCTGTGATTTGTCTAGTCTGGCATCCTGCAGGGCCTTCTCCACAGGATCCAGAGTGCCACGGAACAGATCAGCATTTAACTCTTCAAAACGAGCTCTGGTAATCGAGGTGTAAAAATCAATGTCCTCATAGAGAGTGTCAATCTCAATACTAGCCCGAGTGCTAGAGGAGAGGGTACGCTTTGCATGTTCACAAGCTGTGCGGAGACGGCGAACTGCTCTCTTGTTCTCGGTAATATCCTTCTTGTGCTTGTGCTTGAATTCAGCAATGAAATGATTGACCATGCGGTTATCAAAGTCCTCCCCACCCAAGTGGTTATTACCTGCAGTTGACTTTACTTCAAAGAGGCCATCCTCAATAGTGAGGATTGAAACATTAAAAGTGCCACCACCAAGATCAAAGATCAGGACATTCCTTTCAGCTCCAACCTGTAAGGAATAGAGAGTTTTGTTACTGATGTTACATCTCACCAATATTGAACTGATTAACAACAATCTACTATGCTGTTTAGCTGTGTTATAGTACAGCTTGTTCACCTTCTTGTCCAAAGCATAAGCAATAGCAGCAGCTGTCGGTTCATTGATGATCCGGAGCACAATGAGACCTGCAATGGTTCCAGCATCTTTGTGGCCTGGCGCTGGGAGTCATTAAAGCTGGCTGGTACTGTGACCACAGCATTGGTAACAGTCTATGGGCAGGAGAAAGAAGTCAGAATCATCTGAGACTTTCATCTACATGGTAGATGAAATCAAGCTCAAGCTAGGTTTGAAACTATTAACCCCTTAAATTTAGGAGAGTTAGCTGAGTAAACTCAGCTCTTAATCTCACCTTCCCAAGGTATGCTTCTGCAATCTCCTTCATCTTAGTCAATACCATGGAAGATATTTCCTCTGGGTAGAAGCTTTTGGTCTTCCCTTTGTAGTTGACCTGGACTTTTGGCCTGCCAGCATCATTCACAACAGTGAAAGGCCAATGTTTCATGTCAGACTGACAACAGCATCATCAAATCTACGACCAATCAGCCGCTTTGCACCTGAAAAGGGTTAACTATTATCAGTAACAACTCCAATTCATCATTCTACAAACACATGCTGTCATTAGCATTTCAGTTATGTCCTGTGTCTAAGTTAACATGAGGCAACTCCCACAATAACTCCGCTCCCCAAATATCTAGCTATTTTGGTCACTGGAATTATGGAGACTTAACTCCTGCCATGGTATGAGCACATTTAAGCCATCCTATCTACTAGTATCAGGACAACAGCAAAAATCTCCACTTTATAGGGTAAATGGAGGTTGCATGATTTAGAGCAGTAGTTTTCAACCTTGGATGTGCAGACTGCTCTGGATATCTTAGGCAGTCTGCAGATTACAGGTTGAAAACCACTGATTTAAAGTCCAACTGTATACTAATTAAAATGGAACAGCTGAACTCAATGAAAGCTGAAAATAATAATTAACTAGGATCATTTTAGCTTAAGGACTATGAATCAAACTTGGAGTCTAAATAACTTATGCCTCATGCCAATTTGAGCACCAACCTGCACAACAGGATGTGCTGTAAAAAAGATGGCATTTGTTCCTCCATTCCCAGAATGTGTTCATCGAAAGCAAATACACTGCTACCTAAACTGATGCCAAAATGGAAACAATGGAGAAGCGAGGCCTCTAACTTCCATCTACATCCAAATTAGAGAGCCCAATTCTGCATGATGCTATACCCTGTAACATGCTGAAGAGCTATACACTTTATGCTAGCTAAGCAATGATACAGCAACTTTATTCAGTTTAATGGTTACACGATTGAAGTACTCTGATCCCAGTTTTAAAGTCTCATTTCATTTTTCTTACCAAAGACTGTGTTAGTAGGATTCCTTGAAGCTTGGTTTTTTGCAGCATCGCCAATCAGCCTCTCTGTATCTGTGAAGGCAACATAACTTGGCGTGGTCCTGTTACCCTGATCATTGGTAAGGATTTCCACCTTGCCATGTTGGAAGACACCAACACAGGAATACGTGGTGCCAAGATCAATTCCAACTGCTGGCCCCTTAGACATTTTGCCTGTAATAAGAAGCTTGTTTACTACACATGCAAACACTTCAGTTTGTTAGCCCATGTTTAAAAATGACCTACATCAGGTACAAGATAGAAGTTAGTGGAACTAATGTTTTCCTTTTTAAAAAAAACTAAAAACATTAGCAACAGTAGCAAGATTTAAACTTCATGAGTTTAGTAGCTCATGTTTCTATTTGCTTACGTGCAAAGTATCAATAATTAACGTGGAGTTGAGTTGCAGAGTAGCTACTAGAACAAAGGCACACAACATGCACAGGATACCATGTGGCCTCAGAGTGAACCAAAAAAGCTTATCTGATAGGACAAAATCCCTTACAAGTTAGTAGCTAAATGACTCATGAAGTCTACATTTACAGCTCAACCTTAAGGTCACATGGCCTTTTAGTCCGGTAGACAAGCCACAGTCCATGCCTAGGGTACAGAATCCTGTATTACATGTTGTAATTTGAGCCATTTGGCCAACAAAAGATGACGGGATGGAAAAAACGTAGCTGCAATTTAATCCTGCTCTGCAGAGCGAACCTCCCGGCATGCAGCAGCAGGTCATTCCAGCCACATGGGATAAGGGGGCACATTGCATGCTGGGAAGCGAAGTCTCCATACTGCACCAAAGCAGCAGCCAGGAATCAAAGCGGAGGTGTTAAGACCCCAGCATGCATCACTTCACACAGACCACATGTGGGCTAGGCCCTTGGACTACATGTCCCAGCATCCCCCACCGCATCACATGGCAGGGAAGCCAGGCGCTCTAGCGCTTGCGCTCTCGCCACCCCCTGCGTCGGGCCCCGCTCCGCCCCAGGTGGTGCCCCGGGCAGCACTGACCCGCGACCGCCCCCCCCCGAGAGCCCGGCCGGGCCGCGGCCGCTCGCGGGTACCCACCAGACAAGGCCCCGCTCCTACCCGGCCAGCGCCAGCGGCTCCGGCAGGCGGAGAAAGCGAAAGCGAAGCTGCAGCCTGGAGAGCGGCCCCGGCCCCGCCTCACTTTATATACCACGCCCCTTCCCGCCCGCCGGCCAATCCTGCCGCGCCTCCCGGCAGGAGCCAATCGCGGCGAGCGGAGCACGCCCCCTCAGTGACGCACACAGGAAGGAGGCGGGCCGGCCGGCCGCGTTCCCCAACCTTCATGCCGGGGCCCGGCGGCCGGACGGGGTGGAGCGGAGGGAGGGCGGGCTCCAAAAAGAGCTACAGGGTGCCGCTGTATTTGCATAAACAGAACTTGACGCCGGCGGGTGGGCCGGTAATTTAACTAATCGTATCACAGCGTGGCTGTATTTGCATATTCCGAACCGGGAGGGAGGGAGGGAGGCGAGAGTCCGACCCGATCGCGGAGCTGGCCGCGCTCGTTGCCTAGGCGGGAGCCGCGGCCGCGGGGGGCGCGGGGCAGGGAAACAAAACGGCGGCTTAGCTGTGGGCGGGGCTGGGAGTCCAAGGCCCAATGAGAGACGCGCGGCCCAGGCCGGGGGCTTCAGGGGACCCCCCCCCAGTGGCGCTACAGCCCCGCCCCGGAGCCCGCCGCCCGTCCCGTGGTGCCCCTCTCCCTGCCCCCTCCCCGCTGCCTGGGGCTGATGCCAAGGCCCTGCTCCCCCTCACCCCCCAGGCCCTGCAGCGTGTCGCTGGGCGCCGGTGGTGTAGACGCTGCGGCGGCCAGAGGGGTCCTTCAGTCGCTGTAGTCAGCCATCCTCACCCATAGGTGCTGGAACTGCGGGGGGGGGGCTGCAGCACCCCCTGACTTGCAGTGGTTCCATTAAACACGGGATGTACAGGTTGGTTCAGTGGCTCTCAGCACCCCACCATAAACATTGTTCCGCACCCCATAACCCCACCCCAGGCAGGCAGCTGGGAAGAATTCGTCAATCACAGAGCCCTGTCTACACCAGGGCCTAGGTTGGCATAGCCACGGCATGGGGGGAAGAGGGACCAAACGTCTCACTTCCTGAGTGATGTAGCTAGGTCGGCCTGAGTTTATTGTATATAAGAGCTATGTATTATTAATTATTAAAGGCAAAAAAAGCCCTCTCCCACTGCCTGCTCGTCCGTACTCTTCAAGGTCAAGTGTTCTCGGTCAACCTTTGAAAACAAGTACAGGCACAGATTAAATATATTACCATTGGTTTGTTTTTGTTTGTTTATTTTACTTTTCAATAGTAAATGTCTGGGGAATAGTCACAAAACAATTTCGCGTTGAATAAGGAGTTGCTAATGTGAAGAGATTGAGTAACACTGCTTCCCAGAAAAGTGTAATGCACCCCACCTCTCCATCATCACATACTTCACCCACCATGCCAGACTAGAAGTACTGACAGTGGATCAGCCACTGACGCATCTAACCTAGTATCCTGTCTTCACCAGTGGCCAGGACACAGCTGTTTAATTCCTATGTATCCTACTGTGCAATATCATACCATAGGCTTCTCCATAAAGGGATAAATCAGTTGTTTAAGTAGTGTGGGTTCATTTCCAACAATGGCTAATACATGATATTTTAATGGCGATCATGCACTGTTTGCATCTCACTGTGTAATACCAAACCATACGGGAGGCAGTGTGGTTAGTGGTTAGAGCACTAGACTGGGACTCAGAAGACCTGGTTTGTCTCACGGGCCTACCATGGTGACCGCGGGCAAGTCACGGCATCTCATGCCTCAGTTCCCTATCTATAAAATGGGGAAAATGATACTGACCTCTTCTGTAAAGCACTCAGCAATCTAATGAAAAGCACTGTAGATAATCTACCAATCATTATTACCACTACCATGCGGTGGAATAGATGAATAGTCCATTTTGTCTGCTGTCCTATCTCCAATAGTGTCTAATGCTGAATGCTTCAGAGGGAGGCAAAACAAATGTGTCTACTTCTTCAATCTTCTATTATAGAACATTACAGTATGCCACACCAGAACTTTCTGAGGTCTATTTTAGCTGATATTCTGCCTCAGACAGTGGCCAATTCTGGATGCTTTGGTGAAAGGTGTAATCCTGTTCCCCTGCATAATGTACTTCACTATCTAATATACCATAGGATTTTCCATAGCAAAATAGGTCAGTGGGCCTATAAGGTATCCTATCACCAACAGTGGCCAGTGCTACATGATTCAGAGGAAGAAAAAAACCTTCACAAGTTCCCATCTCCCCCCCCCAACCATCTTGCACAGCAGGAGGGGGCTGAGCAGGAAGTTCTGATGGGGTAAGAACTGCAAATCCTGGAAGGAGCCTGTGCCAGGAACCAGGTGGTGCAGAACACACAGAACCCCTCCCAACCACTAAGCCCCCCTTGGCTGGCACTGGATCGTGCCTCCTGTGGCCTCACTCTGCCACCTACACAAGCCCTGGAGGGCAGGGAATAGCCACGGTGCTGGGCCCCCCATCCAATTGAAGTGGTCAGTGTCACAGTGAGTGACCCAAGGTGTGTGTACAGAATGGGGATGGTGTGTGTGTGTGTGTCTATTTCTGTGTGTTTTTGTGTATGTCTGGTTTTCTGCAGTGGTTGTGTGGGGGAGTTATTGCAGCTGTGGGGGTTATTGTGGCTGTGCAGGTGTGTGTTCATGTGGCTGGATTTGTGTGTGTGTTTGCATCTGTTAGTAGTTGTGTTGGTGTTGGCTGGACTTATGCGGGTGTTTGTGTATATTAGCAAGTGTGTGTGTGTGTGTGGCTGGATTCATGCATGTGTTTGTGTATGTTTGCAATTGTGTGTGTGTGTGTATGTGTGTGCGAATGCTCTGCTGCCCTCTGCCGGCGCAACAACCGCTTTCTCCATATGTCACAGCCCCATACCGTCGACCCCGGTGGTGATTTCCATCTTACAAGGGCTGGCTGGCCTGACCCTTCTCCCCTCTGCGCAGTGTGGCGGGGGCTGCAGCTCACCCCCTGGGGGCAGGAGGGCCGAGGTGCAGGGCACTGGCTCCAATGCACCTGGAGAGTAGCTCAGGTGAGGCAGGGCAGGGCGTGTGGTGTCCGTTCTGTGTTGCCTGGTGCTGGGCCATTGCACAATCCCCAGCCACGTTGCACAGCGCCCCCGAGAGGGGCAGGGGCCAAGCAGACGAGCCAGCATGAGGGGGTGAGGATGTGTGGCTGGGGGGAGGAAAACCTTGGGCTGCACACATCATAGTTATGCCCATGGTGGCTGCAAAATCTTTTTATGTACTTCTTCTTATCAGCAGTGTATTGTTTTCTCTGGTGATTAGAACTTGACCAAGAAATTTGTACCTTGATAAAATAATCGACTGCCCCTGGTGAAGACAATGGACTTGACACCCATTGGGGTGTCCCTACACAGGTACAAGTACTAACAACAGTGGCTGCCTTTTAGGCATAGTTTTTAATCAGGCCAATAAATGAAACAACCCCTTTTAAAATCATTTCTCAGCCTGAGTCCTTCACCCACATTCAAGCACCCATATATGAAGTAATTGTAGCTGAGTGTTTAAGGCAATGGACTAGAAATCCATTGGGGTTGCCCTGTGTGGGTTCAAATCCTGCTAACTACAGAAACACTGAATTGTTATTATTATTACTGTAGTCTTAGTACCTGAGCATCCACAGTGCAAACTGGAGCCAGATCTAGTTTCACTCTGTCTACACTTAAAACGCTGCTGTGGCACTGCTATAGCACTTTGGAGTAGACAGTGACTAGAGGGGTTTTCCCATCCCTGTAATAGCTGCATTGACAGAACAATTCTAACCAGGGCTTAGGTCACCTTAACTCTATGGGTCTGGGGTGGGGATTTTTCACACCCTGAGAGACGTCGCTCTGCCAGTTCAGTGCCCAGCGTACACCAGCCCTTAGATCCCTCTGGGTATTTCAATGCAGGCACTGACCTGTGAGAGGAAAACATCAGCTCACAAACACAGAGACTGAATTCCCCACATTCAATCTCTCTGCACTTTCCAGAAAGTCACGAAATTCAATTCATTCTTGCTAGGACAGAGAAAAAATAAGTGACACTAAGTTTTTGGCTTGATTAAATAAAATTAAGTGTTTAATTAATATAGTAAAAATATGTCCTGATTCTTCTAACTAACACCACAACGTGAAGACAGAGACAATACTTGTCAGTGACGATTCATTTCACAAATGATCTTCCCATTATTAATTTCCACGCCGCCCCCGTTGGTGGTCTGGGCACCTCCAGTGTCACTGATCTGCATTCACCTTCCCCTTAGAATTGTTCTCGGACATTCCCAAATTTGGAAAATTGTGCAGTTCAGAATGTGAATAGTGACCCGGCTCCTTCCTGCACCTGCTCAACATTGCTCCACAGCAGCTTCTCCCCCTGCAGAGTCACCCCAGCACTGCAGTGCAGCCGCCCAGGGTTCAGCAGGGCCCCCTGGCAAGGACAGTGGGTGCAGCTAACAGCCCGGTGTGCCTGGCACAAAGCAATACCCCCTACACACAAGTACAGAGACTGACTTCTAACTTTAACATCATGACACTCTGTAGAAAGCCACACGTGTCAGTTGTATTTTGACAGGGAGATGCAAAAATCAGGTGACATTATCTGATTAAAATATGAGCATATAGATCATTATTGCAACCACTGTTATATATTTGCTACAAATCTGGTACAAAATGTGGCATGTAAGATGTGTATGAAAAGATTATGATTTGCTGAATATGATGATGCTATTTGTATGCATGTATAATTTTTGTACTTGAAGTTGTGAGCACTGGCTCCATACTTGTATTTCAAATACGTTTGCTCCTGGGGTAACGCCCACAAGGTAGTTAGCCAGTGAGTGGCCCATCAAAAGGACACAACTCACAGTGGACCATGGCAGACACCCATCTACACTGAACAGACTTTTCTGTGAACGTTCCATCTGACGTATCCTGCAAAGTATCCATCCTGCAATAACTGAGCAAAATCAAGCATGGATGTGGACTTGCCCATGTGACTCCAAGCTCCCATCTTTCACCTGTGATTTTCCACTAGCTGTGCTGAGGACTTTGAAACAACGGCTTTCCCTCCACATGGCAGAAGTTATGTGAGGCCCTGGAAACATCTCCACTGTGCCTCTTTCCTGCTCAACCCTCTGGACTATGGACTTATAGGGGGGAGGAATAGCTCAGTGCTTTGCACATTGGCCTACTAAACCCAGGGTTATGAGTTCAATCCTTGAGGAGGCCACTTAGAGATCTGGGGCAAAAATTGGTCCTGCTAGTGAAGGTAGGGGGCTGGACTTGATGCCCATTTGAGGTCCTTTCCAGCTCTAGGAGATTGGTATATCTCCAATTATTATTACCTTGCCCAGCCTCACCTGAGCTGCTCTCCAGGTGCATTAGAGCCCAGCACCCTGCACCTTGGCACTTCTGCCCCACAGGGGGTGAGCTGCACCACACTCTGCAGAGGGGAGAAGGGTCAGGCCAGCCAGCCCTTGTAACATGGGGAAATCACCACCGGGATCGACGGTACGGGGGCTGTGACATACAGAGAAACAGTTGTCGCGCCGGCAGAGGGCAGCAGAGCACACACACACAATTGCAAACATACATGAACACCTGCACAAATCCAGCCAACACCAACATGAGCCAGGGGAGCAGAGCAGGCTGGGGCTGGGTCACTCCACTTACCATGCAGGGGTGGGGTGGAACTGGGAAGCCCCCCCTGCAGGAGCTCCCCACCCCAGCTCACCTCCGCTCCGCCTTCTCCCCTGAGCTCGCCAGCACAGCTCCACTTCTCCTGCCTCCCAGGCTTGCGGTGCCAATCAGCTGTTTAGTGCTGCAAGCCTGGGAGGGGAGGAGAATTAGACAGGGGGCAGCGTGCTCAGGGGAGAAGACGGAGCAGAGGTGAACTGGGACAGGGAGCGGTTCACCTGCACGCCCCCACCCCCGTTACTTGCTGCGGGCAGCCCTCCCCCCGCACCTCCCAGCCCCCTGCCCCAGCTCACCTCCACTCCACTGCCCACCCTGAGTGCGCTTTTTGGTGCCGCCAACCACTTGGCACGCTGGGCAGCCGACTAGTTTGCCTAGTGGTTGCACCGGCCCTGGCCACTGCCTGTCAGCAGGATTCCTCCTCCTCCTCCCTCCTGTGCCTCAGTGCAACTAAATCTCTGCACCTAGACAGCCGGTCCGTCCGCTGCACCCCAATCCCCCATGCCTGAGCCTCCCTGCCAAACCCTGCACCTGGCTCCAGAGAATTAAGTCTCATATCTCACTGGGAACGCGACTTCTTGTGCCCAGGGAGTCTTGGCCCCCCTCAGTAGCTGACCTGAGAAACACAGTGTCTGCAAAAGCAGCAAAGAGTCGTGTGGCACCTTATAGACTAACAGACGTATTGGAGCATGAGCTGTGGGTGAATCCCCACTTTGTTGGATGTGTCAGTGTCGCCTTTTCCAAAGAAGTGCCTGGAGGGCCTTTTTCTGTGTGACCACGTGGCCTAATGGATAAGGCGTCTGACTTTGAATCAGGCAATCGAGGGGTCGAGTCCCTTCGTGGTTGTGCTTGTGCAGTTTTACCTTTGTGCTGAACGTCCTGCTCCCTTCAGGGCTAGAACCTCTTCTTGGCCGCTCAGGCCAATGCTCTGGCTTCAGCTAGAGCCCCGGGAAGGAGTTGGGGGTTGGGCGTCACAAAGGCTGGGGCATGAGCCCCAGGTGCTTCCAGTCTCGCCTTTGCCCTTCCTCACTTGCCAGAGAAAATGGGCGGCTGCCCGGGCTAGTGTGTGGAGCAGTTTCCCTCTTCCAAGTGTGCGCCTGTCCCTGTGCTGGAGGGTACTTGCTACATAGCACCTTGGGAGCCTGGGTGTTTCTCTGCTTCTCGCCAGCTGGGGTAAAATCTCCTGCCCCACTGCCAAAGTGAGCACAGAGAGTGGGAACGGTAAGAGGCGCCACCGGGGGGCTGGCCCTGCTTTCCTACCATCTTCGATAATGGCCACAGAGCATCAGCAGCCTCTCCACATGCTGGTCTGTGGGTGGCCTTCAGTGGGGTTTGGCATGGCAGGGAGCAGCCTGGCTGGGTGTTTTTGTGCCTGTCTGCTGGCCACACATAGGCATGGTCCTGCCCTCCTCTTGCCCTGCCCTCGGCTGCTCTGTGGCTTTTAAGCCTTCCCTTGGAGCCGTCAGTACCAGCCGCCTCTGCTCTAGGTGCCCAGAGGAGGAGAGGTCTGCTGGGCTCTGTGTCGAAGTGGGGGATTTTCTTAGGGTTTTCTGTGTTTTCCAGTGGTTCGCATGCACAGGGAGCGGGACTCAGTGTCCCCGGGTGTTACTGGTTTAACGAGGTGAGGGTGTTAGAAAAATAGGCCAATACAAGCCTGTTAGCAAGACTAGGCCCTTAGCATAGGTAGACTCAAGGCCCTTAGCATAAGTAAAATTAAGGCCTTAAAATGCAAGCAGAGAGAAAAGCCTGTGTCAGCTATTATCAGCTTAATGCTTGGTTTGTCCTAGTTCATGCTTATCAGCAAGGCCCACGCTTGGCGTAACATATGTGCAGCTGTCTTTTTCTGCTTATGGCCAAAAGCAGTTAGCCTAATGGGTCATCTTCTCATGCATGAAGCCAAGAGTAGTTAGTATGATAATATAAGGGGTTAAAGGATATCTTATGTCTTCCTTACAATGATAAATGTATCCGTGCAGCTGCACTGTTATCATGATGGATGTATCCGTGACAGTTATGCATATCTTGTTCCTTTTTGATTGATATATGTATTCTATGTACTTCAATATTCCCTATAGATACATTTACAGGACCTATAGGGTCAGCCAAGTAACGCAAATAAGACGCCAACAAAGTTGTTTGTTTCGGGTATAAAGGTAAGCCCATCCGCCATGTAAGGTGTGTCTCTCGGCATTAGCCGACGAGAACACCCGCCAGCTGATCGATCAATAAAGCTAATGGTACTCGTCTTCCTGTTTCCGTGCTTCCTTGGCGAATTGGGTAAGCTCCAGGAGAATCGGGCCCTTTTGGCTAACAAATTGGCGACTCCACGCCGACTTCTCTCCTGTTGGGGCGTTGACCGCGGCCGAGGACGGCTCAGGAGAGTGGCCACCTCGAGCTATTGGTTTGCTCGAGCCCGGTCGCCACAATCGACCGGGACGGCTACGCCTCTATAGAGAACTCCAGCCGACACGGAAGCAAGACAGTACCAGAAGAGGGGAGTCCACCTGCCGGACGCGCCACTCCGGGCGCGTAAGTGCGTTACCTCTTGGGTTTGAGGATTAACGCCCGAAGAGTGAGGGTTGGGACATTGGGCCCCTAATGGTAAAGGAACCCACAGATAGGAAGGTGTGTGGGTAAAAGTTTTCTGATAAGGTACCTAGGTTCAGGCACGGCAAATGTATAACTTTACTAACTCCACTGATTCGTGGACCGTGCTGAATGAGTATTGGAATGTAAATACTACCCTCTTGTGTTTGTTTGCGATAGTAATACTTGTGTTTTACATTGTACTGACAACTTGGAAACCGCGGTTGCACTAGCCTGGTCTAGGACTTAAGCCAACTCTAGCCGCCCCAAGACTTCCGCGAGGAATTTCCGGGACCGGAATATCTTGAAAGCAAGGAGTTGGCCGAACCCGTGACCAGGCTGATATCTAGGTGTAATGGGGTCCGACAAAGCATGTCTACCCGACACCCCTAGGATGTATGTTAGAAAATTGGCCAGAGTTTAGACGCCAAGCAGATTATGGAATGGTACTGTGTAAAGATAATCTGGAAAAATTCTGTACCTTAGAATGGCCAACGTTTGGGGTGGGGTGGCCCGCAGGGGGAACACTCAAACTGGAAACAGTGCAGGCTACACATAACGTTGTCACTGGGATGGGCATTGGGATCAATACCCTATATAGATATCTGGCAGGATCTCGTGGCCAATCCCCGTGGCTACGGGAATGCAGAGCACAAGCTATCAGAGCCTTATTAGCCCGCGCCCCTGTTAAAAAGCCCTGTCCCCCTTATGATACCCCCCGTCCGCCTGCCGTGCTTCCTTCTGCCCCTGACCCAATGCTTCCTCCTCCTGTATATACAGGACTCCCGGTCGTGGCAGCAGCAGCACCTCCACAGGCTCCAGCTCGCTTCCTCCCCGAAGGCGGAAGCCCCGGCCATAGTGGTAAAACCCTTGCCTGACACACAGGAGGCTGCAGGGATAGACTCGGCCATAGAGCGAGGGGATGAGCCGTCTGTTTCAGAGCACTCTGATAAGGGTGACTCAGTGGCAGACCGAGTTAAACAGAATCCTAGGACAGGCCTCAAGGCGCAGGGGACAGGGAGCTCCACGTTTGTTGCCCCTTTCGGGGACTCCCGGCAAGGCTGGCCCAGTTTTTCAGTGCCCTTTACGGGAGACTATGCTTCCTGGCGGTGATGGGGGTACTGGTGTCCTGACTATGGTATATGTCCCCTTCACCACCAGCGATCTGTATAACTGGAAACACCAGAATCCCGTTTACGGAAGACCCTGCCCCGCTGACTGCCGTATTTGAGACCTTGGTTACAGCCCATAAGCCCACCTGGGGGGATATGAGGGTTGCCCTAGATACCCTTCTTACTGCAGAAGAGAGACGCTTAGTTTTCTCCCAAGCCCGTAAGTGTTTACGAGAATCGGGGGTGCGGGAAGAGGATTTAGCTGAACGGCTCCCTACTGCACCACCCGACTGGGGACATACAGCGGCTCCAGACATAACAAAACACCATGACTATGCCGTGGCAGTGGTACAGGGAATGAAACGCTGTATTCGGAAAACCACAAATTGGGCTAAATTGTATAATGTGAGACAAGAGAAAAATGAAAATCCAGCCGCTTTTTATGAGCGCCAGCGATACCTGTAAAAGGTATACTGACCTCGATCCAGAGACTGCCAATGGAAAGCAGGTATTAATCCCCCTTTTCATTGGACAGTCCTATGAGGATATCAGAAGGAAATTACAGAAGCTAGATGGAGCTGCAGGCAAAAATATAGAGGAGCTCCTGGGGATTGCGGTGAAGGTTTATGATCGCAGGGATGACAAGGAGCAGAGGACAGGGGCTCGCAGACTGGCTATGGCTCTGAGAGAAGGAAGAGAGGAAAAGGGGGGCAAGGGAAGAGGACGCTCAGGCTCAATTGGCAGGGGAAAGGGCTCCCGGTTGGGTCGGAATCAGTGTGCCTATTGTAAGGAAGAGGGACACTGGAGAAATGAATGCCCCCGCCGACAGGTTAGAGGAGAGGGACACACGGATGGACTTCACCCGTGCCTGTTTTCTATGGTGGCACGGGGAAGGGGCTACCCTATAGGGAGGCCGGGGACCTAACGGCCCCTCCTGGCAGCACAACCCGCCAGTCTGGATCCCACGGTAAAAATTAAGGTAGAGGGCCCGATTACAGCCCTTATTGATACAGGGGCTACTCTAGTTTACTACCCCTCGACACGGCACCACGAGCCAGAGCCCAAGGGTGTGTCACGGTCCAAGGAATAGAGGGGCAGCACATTACACTAAAGAAAACCCTCCCCCTCTTAGTGAAAGTAGGGGACCGCCAAGTATCCCATCAATTTGTTTGCAGCCCTTCCTGCCCCATTGCGCTGCTAGGGCGAGACCTCCTCACTAAATTACAGGCGGAGATCTCGTTCACTAATGGGGCTATGGAGGTTAGGCTCCCAAAACAACAAGCTTCCAACTATCAGATGGCCCTACTTAATGCTGCTGTAAAACCTGCCCTAGCACACCACGGGGTTGACGAGGCTTCCCTGCCAGGCATCAATGCCAGAGTTTGGGCTGAGGAGGGAGGTCATGCCCGTGTTAAAAATGCCTCGCCGGTACACATCACCCTTAAGGAAGGGAGTTGCCCCGTCCGAGTCCGACAGTATCCCCTTAAGTTAGCCACCCAAATCGGGTTAAAACCTCTGATTCAAAAGTTTGTACAATGTGGGTGGCTAAGGGAGGGCACGTCCCCGTATAACACCCCGATAATGGGAGTGCCTAAGCCTAACGGACAATACCGGCTCGTGCAGGATCTAAGGCAGGTCAATAAGCTAATAGAGGCGCCTTATCCTGTTGTCCCAAACCCCCACACGATTCTAGGACAGATACCCAAAAGCCATGGTTGGTTCTCAGTAATAGATTTAAAAGACGCCTTCTTTCCATCCCCTTGATCAGGAATCTCAAAAGCTGTTTGCCTTTGAGTGGGAGGATCCTGACACCCATTACAAAGCCCAATACCTCTGGACTGTTGTTCCGCAGGGGCTTACCTGTGCACCGAAATTTTTGGGAGTCAGCTACGGAGGGACCTTGCTCCCTTCCTAGCTCGCCACCCTGCGTGCAACGTAGTCCAGTACTGCGATGATTTACTTTTAAGTACTGAGACAGAGCAGACTTGTAAGGAACAAACTGTAGAACTCCTTAACTTCCTGGGGCACAGGGATACAAAGCCTCTAAGGAAAAAGCACAACTGGTTAAACAGCAGGTCACTTTCCTAGGGTACCGCCTTAGTCAGGGGAGTCGAAGTTTAAGTAACGATAGAATCCAGGCTATACTCGACAGCCCTCAGCCCCAGAACCCCAGAGAATTGAGAGCTTTCCTGGGACTGACCGGCTTTTGCCGACTCTGGATCCCTGACTATGGGGGAAAAGCCAGACCCCTATATGAAGCCCTAACTAAAGAAGGTCTGCTGCATTGAAGTGGACTAAGGACAAAGAGAAAGCATTTCAAGAGCTTAAAAGAGCTTTAATTCAGCCTCCTGCTCTGGCTCTCCCAGATCCACGGAAACCATTTACCTTGTATGTCCACGAAAGAGCCGGGTAGCGTCTGGGGTCCTCTGTCAAAAGTCAGGACCGACCTGAGACCCATCGGCTATTATTCCAGAGTCTTAGATCCAGTTGCCAGGGGATGGCCAGCCTGCTTGCGGGCTGTTGCTGCAACTGCTCTCCTCGTACAGGAAGCCGAAAAGTTAACCCTTGGTGGGGACACTGAGGTTGTGGTGCCTCACGGAGTGCCCCAGATACTCGGAACAGGGCGGGGATAGACATCTGAACCCCAGTCGGCATACTAAATATGAGGTGGGACTTTACTAGCCCCGAACCTCACCTTTAAAACAGTCAGTTCTCTCAACCCAGCTACCTTACTGCCTGACCTCAGGCTCCCAGTGGTGCTGTTGATCCGACCCATGACTGTGTCGAAGTCCTGCAGCACGAGACTAAACCCCGTCCCGATCTTTCAGATTTGCCCTGGCCCAACCCTGATCTTGAGGCATATGTCGATGGTTCTAGTTATGTACTAGATGGGAAGCGGTACACAGGGGCTGCTGTGATAATTAGAAGCACAGAGGTGGTGTATCCCTTTAAACTCAGCTCCTCTCTATCCGCTCAAGCAGCAGAACTAGTTGCTCTCATCGAAGCTCTTCGCTTGGGGCTGGGAAGACCATAAATCTATACACTGACAGTTGCTATGCGTACATGGTAGTACATGCTCATGGGACCTTGTGGAAAGAAAGGGTTTCATTACAGCCTCGGGCCAAAGAATTGCCCATGGGACCCTTATCAAATTGTTGCTTGAAGCCTTAATGCTTCTCTGCGGGTCGCCGTCATCCATGTCCGTGCACATGGGAAAGCTCCTGATGCAGAGCAGCGCAAGTATAATCGTTTGGCTGATCTGGCTGCGAAGGAGGCAGCACGCAGGGGAACTGTGTGGCTTCTTTTAGTTCAGGACACTGAGGCTGAAACTCCTGTCCCCCGTTACACGACAGAGGAGGTATCCTGCGCCCAAGCTGCAGGGGCCCGGCAAACCCCCTCTGGGTGGTGGAAACTACCCGGGGGAGAAATATTCGTTCCCCGTCCGGTGCTCCAGGAGATTCTTCAATCCCTGCATAAAGAGGGACATTTAGGATCGGGAGCGATGGTTGATTTGGCTGCCCGATCCCTTAGAGCAGTGGGTATGCATACAGAAGCCCAGAGAATTGTCAATAATTGCTCTGTTTGTCAACGCACTAACCAGAAGGGATCTGGCCCCCCTGTTCCACTGGGAGGCCGACCCTGGGCTGCCTACCCTTTCAAAGGTGGCAAGTGGATTTCGCTGAAGTACCCTTGCCGAGGCTACAAATACTTGCTTGTTTTTGTTGATCAGCTTACCGGGTGGGTGGAGTGTTTCCTACCCGACACTGTCAGGCTCGAGCAGTTACTAAGGCCCTGCTACATGAAATACTTCCCAGATACCACCTCCCTGAAGTAATTGAGTCAGATCGGGGAAGTCACTTCATCTCCCAAGTGGTCCAACAGGTAGCGCAGGCCCTTGGTATCCAGTGGAAGCTGCATACTCCTTGGAGGCCACAAAGCTCAGGCCAGGTGGAAAGAATGAATAGGACTCTCAAAGATACTTTAACAAAGCTCTGTATAGAGTCTGGTTTAAAGTGGCCTGATGCCTTGCCGCTTGCGCTTACTCGCATTCGAAGGGCCCCCCGTAAGGGTCTGAGACTCTCACCCTTTGAGTTGGTTTTCGGGTTCCCTCCCCGAGTACTCATCCCCGGGTTCCGGGAAAATGTAAGCTGGGAGGTAGGGAATGACTCTTTGTGGAAACAGGTCTCTGCGCTGCAATCTGTCTTGTTTCAGCTACACCGATACGCAGCACCCTTCCAGGCCCTTCCCTTGGATCGACCCGTGCATTCGCTCCAGATCGGTGACCGGTCTTTATCAAGAAGTGGAAGCGTGATCCTCTCACAGCACGGTGGGAAGGCCCACATACTGTTTCGCCATCAGCCAAGCTGCCGCCAAGGTTCTTGGAAGCGACAAATGGACGCACTGCACGCGAGTTAAACGCTTTGTTAGCTCGGATCCAGAGGACGCCTCAACCGAAGAGGACAACAGCCTCTGCTCCCCGGCCCGGACGCCCGGGTGACACAGGTGAAGACTCTAACTGGGAGTATCACGGACTGGAGGGCTTAAAGGGACTTCTTAAAAGAAGGAAACAATGAAGTTGTTCCTCCTGTTTCTGTTTTGTTTCCTTGCTTGCTCTTATGGTTGGGAAAACAGGTTTCTGCAGTTAGAGAGATAATTGCAAGTTCCTTTAACCTCACTAACTGCTGGGTGTGCGGTGGCCCAGGGAATTGGATGAATGGCCCTGGGTAGCCCAGCCAGTGCAGCTCAAGTACTTGCTGAGTAACCTCAGCATCGTGCATAATGGCACGGAGCAATGGTCCACAGATAGTAGCCCTGGCGGCTCTATTCCGCTGGCATGGGAATCTTTTGCCTTAATCGCACCCGGCGTGGGGCCGGTATGTGGGGAAAGTAAATGTAGTTGGACCCTATCCCGGGATATGATTGCTACCATCATCCTGGCTGTCACACCTATGATTGCTCTAAATATCGAGGGCGATGGAACCATACCCATGTGAAATTAACCAATAGTAGCTGGGTCAGATGTTCCTTCCAACACCATACCGGTGAGGGTTGTAAGGCAGTGGGACTAGATGGGTTCTTTGATTCCCTCTTTCTAGCCTGTCAACGCGATAACACCACTAGTAAAAAGCATGTGATCCGGTGGTATCAGTGGGCATGGCAGCACTCTAATGGAACTCGGGTAACTCACTTCAGACACTTTTGGTCTAATACCGACAGGCCCAGGTCAGGTTGTAAGTGTGTGTGGAAAGCAGGAGCTGGAGCATGGAAATGTGAATACTGTGCTGCTGATGGGGTACCGTCCTCCGTGATGGGTGGGCCATTCGGAGGACCCCTAGGAACAGGCAACCACATATACTATGAACGACCCTTGACCCCGATACCTGGGATGGCCCTTTGCTAATGGGACTTGGGCCCTAAAGGGCCATTATTGGATCTGTGGCTCTTATGCCTATCGCAGACTTCCACCAAATTGGTCGGGGATATGTTATGTGGGGTATATTCGGCCATTGTTCTTTCTCCTGCCCCAAAACCGGGGAAACACACTAGGAATTAGAGTGTATGATGATCTCGTTAGGGAAAAGCGGTTTGTGGACTCCACTTTAACTGCCGGAAGTTCCCAGGCCTGGGGAGCTCAGGAGTGGCCCCCAGAGCGGATCATCAAACATTATGGGCCTGCCACCTGGAATCCCACCGAGCTTGTCACGGGAGCTAGGGAACCAATTTACAATCTGAACCGCATTATCAGGCTGCAAGCTATCTTGGAAATATTAACCAACCAGACAGTTGCAGCGTTAGATCTGCTGGCAGATCAGTCAACCCAAATGCGAAATGCCATCCTCCAACATCATCTAGCTCTTGATTACTTGCTGGCGGAGGAAGGCGGGCTCTGTGCAAAACTTAATGAGTCTAATTGCTGCCTGCAAATAGATGACAATGGGCAAACAGTGAAACAGTTGACCAAAGAAATGAGAAAACTCGCCCACGTCCCAGTCCAAACCTGGGGTGGGTGGGACACAGACTGGTTCACATCCTGGTTGCCACAAATGGGATGGTTTCGTAAAGGCTTTTTGCTTTTTATGCTTGTTATAGTTACCCTTATAACCTTCGCTTGCTTCACCCCCTGCTTGGTCGCTATAGTTCGACGACTGGCTACCCATGTTACCTATCAGCAAATAATGACTTTATATCGGCCAGAGGATCGGCCAAAGGAAGCAGAGGAGTGGGGAAGTTTAAGCTCTTAAAATGCTTTAAGGGGGGAAAGCTGTTAGAAAAATAGGCCAATACAAGCCTGTTAGCAAGACTAGGCCCTTAGCATAGGTAGACTCAAGGCCCTTAGCATAAGTAAAATTAAGGCCTTAAAATGCAAGCAGAGAGAAAAGCCTGTGTCAGCTATTATCAGCTTAATGCTTGGTTTGTCCTAGTTCATGCTTATCAGCAAGGCCCACGCTTGGCGTAACATATGTGCAGCTGTCTTTTTCTGCTTATGGCCAAAAGCAGTTAGCCTAATGGGTCATCTTCTCATGCATGAAGCCAAGAGTAGTTAGTATGATAATATAAGGGGTTAAAGGGGATATCTTATGTCTTCCTTACAATGATAAATGTATCCGTGCAGCTGCACTGTTATCATGATGGATGTATCCGTGACAGTTATGCATATCTTGTTCCTTTTTGATTGATATATGTATTCTATGTACTTCAATATTCCCTATAGATACATTTACAGGACCTATAGGGTCAGCCAAGTAACGCAAATAAGACGTCAACAAAGTTGTTTGTTTCGGGGTATAAAGGTAAGCCCATCCGGCCATGTAAGGTGTGTCTCTCGGCATTAGCCGACGAGAACACCCGCCAGCTGATCGATCAATAAAGCTAATGGTACTCGTCTTCCTGTTTCCGTGCTTCCTTGGCGTAATTGGGTAAGCTCCAGGAGAATCGGGCCCTTTGGCTAACAAGGGAGAGGGAGTTTGTTGTTACAGAGGATCGGAGAGGGACTTGGGACCCTGGCTGATGGCCTGGAGGATGGAGACCCCAGCGACTGGTGACCTGGGTGACCCGGACACCCAGCTCAGGAGTCACAGCCAGTTCTGGCCAGTGAGAGGACAATGGGCTGCGGGGAGAGGACCCCGTGACCAACCTGTTCCAGCCAGAGGGGGCAGAGGGGAGGAGGCCCAGGCAACCCTGTTTACCTGGAGAAAAGACAATGGACAGAGGTGGGGCCTGGGGCCCGGGATATCGGAGGCCCAGCTGGGAAGCAGGGGGGCTCTGGGCTGGCGAGGGGAAGCAGGCAGAGCCCACCTGGCTGCAAGGGGACTGGGATGTGCTGTTACTGTGAGAGGCCAGGCCTGAGGCCCTGAGAGTTTCCTGTGCTGTGTTCAACTCTCAATAAACCCTCCTGTTTTATGCTGGCTGAGGGTCACCCGGCTAGAGAACAGGGGGCATCAACCCCTTCGGGGGTGAGGAGGCCCAGGGGGTCCAGAGCGCATGGACTCCCTGAGGGGGCCCACGGCGAGAGACAGACGTGCTAAGGCTCAGAGAGGTGCGGCTCCAGGAGGTGGAGGGGCCTGACTCCGAGAGAGAGTGGACCTCGAGAAGGGCTGTCGACTGAAAGGGGCACCCCACAGACCGCACGGGCCAAGAGTGGGCACGATCTGTGAGTCCGTGACAGGCAGTGACATCACAAAGGCCTTTGCAGGACCTCAGACTATTGGTCAAAGGTGGTGGGGAGGTGGTGACCTCACAGACAGATGCTGACATCAGCCAGGCAGGACAGGGCGAGGGGCCAGGGAAACCTCAGAGACCCTGTGGCTTTGCTTCAGCAAGTCTCCTTCTCCAGGTCTCTCTTTGAGGACTGAGAGAGTATTCGGGTTCACGGACATGAGTGCCAGGAGGAACCTCTTTCGAGTTTTCTCCTTCCCTTTTCCTGATTTTACTAGAAAACAGCCGTCCCTGTTTAGAAGGTAAGAGCCTACTCTAGGAAGGGGTGTCCTGGGGTGTCACAGTTCGATGCCGGTGCCCCCATGTAAGGAAGTTCCCGCCACCCTGCTCTGTGTTCGCAGTGGGAGAGAGCAGCATCCACGGCAGTGATTTGCTCCTGGCTGCTGGAGCAGAGCAGCAGGCTCAGCTGTCAGAACTTCCCGGAGTGATGAAAGGAGGGCCCCATGGCTCTGTAGCAGGAATGCAGGGCAGGCGAGTTCACAGAGGGCATAGTGGGATACTGGAGGAGGCCAGTTATGGTGATATAATGAACAGCAGCGTCTACACTGACACTCTGTCACTTTAAGTTTGCTGCAAAAAGCTCATCGAAGTGGTTTTATTTGGTCACCAAAACAGGGCAGTTTTGTCACCAGATGTGGCATTGCAGTGCCAACTGAGGGAGCATAGTGTGTTTTTCACACACCTGAGCAATATAATTCTGCTGAAATAACTTTGTAGTGCAGACCTGGCCAAAGATTCATACACACACAGAGCTTGCAAGAAAACCTCACCTGCTGCTCTGCTTTGTGGGGCCCAGGTGGGGATGCAGGAGTCAGGTGTGAGCAGACACTCTACTTTAGCCACAGGCAGGCACCATGGTTTAGCTGGTTAAAGTACCTGTTTTGTAAACAGGAGATGCTGGGTTCAACTCCCAGTGGTGCCTTGTTGAGATGCTTTTAGAGCACCTGGTATTAGCTACTGTCAGAAGATAAAATACAGAGCTAGATGGACCTTTGGTCTAGCCCAGTGTGGTTTTTCTTATGGTTTAAATTACACTCACTGGCACTGATAATAGAGTTACTGAAAGTTTGGGAGTTAAGAGCTGATAGGTCAGTGGTCCAAGCCCCTTGCAGGTGGTCCTCCCTCTGGGACAGGGGCAGGTCTGAGCTATCGCACCAAATGCTCATTATGGCTTCCAGAATCTGTGGGCAGCTCATTTAGTTTACACACAGGGTTGAGTCCTTGATTCACACATCAAGGATAACAACACTTTGTTTCTCCTGCCCCAATAACATGGAGACTGGGAATCCAACACCAGCCACCAGTGATCATTTCGGCAAGCAACCCAACCTATTTCCAACATACTGTGAAATCCACATGCAGACTCATACACGAAACCTTGCAAGAAAATCTTCCTGAGGGGGTCTGAAGCACCTGCTGCTGGAGGGAAGGAGGGAGCCGTGGGTTGGGATTGAGGAGCAGCATGAGGAGGGGGGTCTGTGGGTTGGGATTGAGGGGCACTGGGAATAGGAGGGGGCTGTGGGTTGGGATTGAGGGGCACTGGGAATAGGAGGGGGCTGTGGGTTGGGACAGAGGAGAAGGGTGAAGAGGAGCAGGCTCCAGTTGGGAGTGAGGAGCAGTGAGCATAGGAGGGACTGAGGGTTGGGTCTGAGGGGCACTGGGAAAAGAGGGGACATGGGTTTGGGCTGAAGGGCATCTTCATTTGGGGATCCAGCAGGACAGGGGAAGGCAGCAGGTGATTCTAATTCCTTAGGGATATTCTGTGTGTTTGTCTGTGTGTGTGTGTGTGCAGGGGAGGAACATGCTCTATGCCCAGAGGCCTTTATTCCTCCAGGCTGCAAGGACAGAGGGGATGTCAAGGAGTTGTTCCTTCAATCCCCCCCACACAAAGGCCCTTCTTAGGAAAGGAAAATCCTGAAGAGAAAGAGTAACACCAAAGAAGAATCCAGAAAGTCAGATTTTTACAATCATACTGAGAAGTTTATCACCTGACCAGGGACTTGAACCCTGGACCCTCAGATTAAAAGTCTGATGCTCTGCCAACTGAGCTAGCCAGGCTCACATAGGAAAAGTGCAAGTTGGTGCAGAGGTGAAGCTAGTCAAGATAAATCTAGCAGGAAACAATTGGGGAAACCTGCTGCTCTCTCTCTCTTCCCAGCCCTGGCCTGGCCTGGTATTAGTGCTGGTTAAAAAGAGGGGAAAATATCGGCATCTACCAGCCTCTCATAGCTGTACAAGACTCAGGCACAATACAGAGGTGCCCATCTGCAAGTGCCGAATGGTTGGATTGGCTAATGCAACCTGTAGACGTCCAGGGCACACTGGGATATCGAGCCGAGTGTCCATCACCATCATCATTTCGAAGGGATAATGATAATGGTAGCAAGGTTCACAACTGACTCAGCAGTTGCATACAAAGGTGCATGTTTGGCAGTTACATTGGGAAATTCTGGCTCCTTCTCAGGCTCAGGTTGGCCACCCCGGTCTAGATGTAGAAGTTACAACATTTAAACTTGAAAGAGGGGCCAATTTCCCATCATTTCCCACCTTTACATCCAAACACAATGACTTTCTGAATGAACCTTCCTCGTTCAGCCAGAAGATCTTGGGGTGGTTGTAGGAGTCACTGGATAAAATTCTCTGGACTCTGTTCTGAATCAGGTCAGAGCAGAGGTCCCTAGTGATCTAGTCTGCCTGTAAAATCTATATATCAACACCAAATATGGTGTGAAATTAATCCTCAGAAATGGCTGTTCTCACCCAGACCCCAGCAAAGGGCTCTCCAAGGAAGGGGGCTGTTGAGGAAGGAAAGATGAAAGATGTCCTCTCCTGGAGGGACTGGGCTCTGCGCTTTGGACAGAAAGGAGGGGAAGGAAATGGTCACACGATGGCAGCAGAACCTAAGAAATGAAACACAACAGGCTTCTGAGCACGTTGCTTCTGAACAGTGAATGAACCTGACTCCGGATCATGAAAAGCCAAAAGCCGTTTCTTTCTATGCCCGGGAGAAAAGAGTTCCAATCATTCCTGCCTGTTTACTTTTGAATTATTTTACATTATAAAGAAAATTGTAACAAAATTAGTCTGAACTTGAGCTGCCTGTTATTAAAAGCTGGTTCCCAATTCAGTTGCAACTGCCCTGCTAGAAACACCCCAGGTCCCTGCTCACCCCAGGAACAGGAAAGAGAAACCCCACTGGGCACTGTCCTTGGCTCCAGGCTGCGGTCCCGGGGTGCGGGTGGGGACTGATTGTTTGCTGCTGGGGAGGGAGCCAGTAGAGGCCTCTGGTGCTCTGCTCCTAGCATCTGCCTGGCCCAGGCTGTCCTCTGCCTCCGCTGCTGCTCCCGGCCTGCTCTAGAGTCAAACACGCAGGCCCCCAGGGGAACAGAGGCTGGGACAGGGCAGCAGCCTGGGCTGGGCTGGGCTGGGAAGATGCTGGGAGTTCTGCCCTGAGAACTGGCCTGGCTCCCTTCTCAACAGCAAACAAATCAATTCCACGTCCTCCCCAGAAAAACCAGCCTGGAGCCAAGGGCAGCAGGGGACGATTCCTCCAGTTCCCACTGAGGCAGGAGAGAACCCAGGGTGTTTCTAGCAGAGCTTATGGAACTGACGTGGGGAAACCAGCCTTTAACAACAGGCAGTTCCAGTTTAAGCTCAGTGTTTTTAACAATTTTTACAACATTAAATAACCCTTCAATCATAGTGTCACCATCCGTAACATTGCTTCAGCCTTACAGGTTCCCAAGTGCAAAACTAAACATCTCTTCAAAGACAAGGGAGTGGAGCTCAGTCAGTGTTCAGAGTCATCCCACATAAAAGAACCATGTTGTGGTACATACTGGCCCCATCATGTGCCATCGCCTTTCCTCCTCTCTGTTAAAAGTTTTAGTATTTTGCACAGAAACCTTCTTCCTCAGGAGAGACTTGGGAACCAGGGCTGCCAGCCAGACAAAAACTTTTAAGAGGAGGCGTAACCTGTCAAAAATGATCTCCTTCTTCAGTTCAGTGACACCTTGAAATGTTACTTGTCCCGGCAGAGCTGGAGGATTGAAAGCCGCTACATCAAACCCTGTGTAGCTCACAGGAATGGACATAAACACTCCCTGGTATCTGAAGAGATGTTTAGTTTTACCCTTGGTAAACTACAAGACTAAAGGGAAAGGCAGTGGTGCCAAATATATAGAGTGAAACACGAAACAATCGTCATAGTTATGCCCATAGTGACTGCAAAATTTTTCTATATACTTCTTATTATTTTCTCTGGTATCTAGACATTGACTAGACCTTGACCAAGAAATTTGGCTCTTGATAAAATAATCAACTATCCCTGGTTAATGGAATGGACGAGAAATCCTTTGTGGTCTCTCCACGCAGGTTCAAATCCTGCCAGCTACAGCTGCAGTATATTGTCATTACTGTTGTCTTAGTGCCTGAGCATCCACAGAGCCAAACTGGGGCCAGATCTAGGGTACGTCTACACTACGGGATTATTCCGAATTTGCATAAACCGGTTTTGTAAAACAGAATTTATAAAATCGGGTGGAGCGCGGCCATACTAAGCACATTAAATCGGTGGTGTGCGCCCATGGTCCGTGGCTAGCGTCGATTTCTGAGCGTTGCACTGTGGGTAGCTATTCCTAGCTATCCCATAGTTCCCGCAGCCTCCCGCCCCTTGGAACTTCCGGGTTGAGATCCCAGTGCCTGATGGGGCAAAAATCATTGTCGCTGGTGGTTCTGGGTAAATGTCGCCAGTCACTCCTTCGTCTGGGAAAGCAACGGCAGACAAGCATTTTGTGCCTTTTTCCCTGGATTGCCCTGGCAGATGCCATAGCATGGCAATCATGGAGCTTGTTTTGCCGCTTGTGACTCTCACCGTATGTGTACTAGATGCCGCCACAGAGGCGATTCAGCAGCGCTACACAGAAGCATGCTTTTGCTTTTGCATGACAGCAGAGATGGTTACTAGCCATATTGCACCATCCAAACCCTTCCATAAATTGGAACTGAGGATGATCATGGCTACCAGTCCTTTGTACCATTTGTTGCTAGTGCCCCTGGCCCATCAGCCAGGGGCGCAAAGCCAAGATTGGTTACTAGCCATATTGCACCTTCCATCGTTTTGTACCATTAGCTGTTGTCATAAGTGCCCTGGCCGATCAGCCAGGGGCGCAAAAGCAAAATTGGGAATGACTCCTGAGTCAATCCTCCTTTTGGTATCTAAAAATAGAATCAGTGCTGCCTAATAGAGGCAAGTGTACTAGAGAACCACCGTATCATAGAACCAGAGAGCACAGCTGCTCTGTGTCAGAGCCTGCAGAAATTATGATCTGTATGCTATTCACAGGGGGTGCTCCTGTAACAACCCCACCTGTTGATTCCGTTCTTCCCCAGCCTTTCTTGGCTACCGTAGCATTGTCCCCACTTGTGTGATGAATTAATAAAGAATGCAGGAATAAGACACACTGACTTGTTAGTGAGAAATGAGTGGAAGGCAGCCTCCAGCTGCTATGATAGTCCAGACAGGACATTAAGCAGTGTATAGGAGAGAAGCCCAGCATCCCACTGCTAGTCCAGGGGCAACTGAATCTTTTCTTTACACATGAAGGGTGGGGGCTGATGGAGCTCAGCCCCCTGTTGCTATGATGAGGATGGTTACCAGCCATATTGCACCATCCATCCACCAGAAAAAAATTAGGCCAATAGGCTGATGATGAGGATGGATTTCAGCTTTTTGCACGATCAGCCGCCCATGGCGGGGAGCAAGGATGCTGGTGTTGAGTGCTGCACTATCGCGCCTATCTGCAGCATTCAGTAAAGATAGGGTGACATGTAAAAGAGTCAGAGGATTGTTTTACCTTTCGCTTCTGGGGTGTGGGTGGGGGTGGGTGAGTAGATTGCCAAGCTATGCCCTGACCCGCTGGACACTGTGTTTGACCCTAGAAGCATTTGGAGCTCAGCCAAGAATGCAAATACTTTTCGGAGGCTGCAGGAACTGTGGGATAGCTTCAGTCCTCCAGTCCATGAGCATCCATTTGATTCTTTGGCTTTCCGTTACGCTTTGTCACGCTGCAGTGCGCTGAGTCCCTGCTATGGCGTCTGTCTGGAGATTTTTAAAAAGGATTCTGAATTTCATCTTCTGTAACGGAGCGCTGATAGAACGGATTTGCCTGCCCTTACAGCGATCACATCCGCATGGTCCATGCGGAGCTCTTTTTATTTTGATTTCGACTGCATCACCACCCGTGCTGATCGGAGCTCCACGCTGGGCAAACAGGAAATATTCAAAAGTTCGCGGGCTTTTCCTGTTTACCTGACCACTGCATCCGAGTTCAGATTGCGGTCCAGAGCGGTCACTGGTGCACTGTGGATAGCTCCCGAGGCCAATACCGCCGATCAGCGCCCACACTAACCCTAATCCGATATGTTAATACCGATACTAGCGTTACTCCTCTCGTTAGGAGGAGTACAGAAACCGGTTTAAAGGGCCATTAAAATCGATATAAGGTGCCTCCTAGTGTGGATTTGTTTTATGTTAAATCGGTTTTACGCTCCTAAAACCGATTTAAACGCCTAGTGTAGACCAGGCCCTAGTCTCACTCTGAGGCTGGCTACACTTAAAATACTGCTGTAGCACTTTGGAGAAGACAGTTGCTACAGTGAGGGGAGTGGTTTTGCATCCCTGTAATAGCTACATTGACAGAACAATCTTTCCTTTCATTTAGCACTATCTAACCACGGCTTAGGTCAGCTTAATTATACTGGTTCTGGGGTTTTTCACACCCTGAAAGACGTACTTGTTAGAGGGTTTATCCCAACACCCTCCCATTCCCTGGTCCTTCTTGCGTGACCAGAGAGCAGCAATACACGAAGTTCAAAGGTGCAAACAATTCAATGTTTATTGGGGTAAACTTCCAATGAGTAATGATTCCAATTTCCTTCCTCAGTGTCCCCCTTCCCAGCTCTGACACCACAGAGCCTTGCCTGTGTCCCTGTTCCCTTCCCTGTTCCTATTCCCTTAGCAAAACATAATTCCAATTCCCCACCCCCCCATTCCCATTCCCCCCTTACTTCCTGATTGACTGCAGACTATATAGTAAAACTGGAGTTCTGCTTAGCTATACCTTAACCAAGCATTTTACTGAAATGTAACTAACCAATCCTAACATAGTGTAACATGATTATCTAACCAATTATACCCCACCACCTTAATTGGTTTACACTCAACAAATTAATTATACAGCAGACAGAAAGAATCACAGCACCAGACAGAGATTATACAGACAAGCAATAGGAAAATGGGGACTACAGTGATAGAACAACACAGAAATGAGGATTTCACACCCCAGCTATTGATCAGTGAGTTGTTCCCAGACAGGATGCTATCATGGTAGAGGTTGTGGGTGCTGGTTGCTTAACTGTCTGGCCCCCAGGGCAGGATTTTGAGGTTCACCATTACTGTCTCAGAATGCCAGCACCCATCTTTTGTTCACTTAAAACATGAGCGGGGAGATTACAACACCGCAGAACTCATGGAACTCCAGGAAACGTGTAACTTTAGGTCTGGGTGAGTGGGTCTAAAATTCAGCTGTGCTGTAGAAGGTCTCCAGGAGTTCCTATTTGGTATGATGGGATGTTAGAGAAATAATTCCATTGAAGCATTCTGATTGCATCATAGCCAAGGAGAACAAAGGGGGTGGGGGGGGGGAGTGTGTGAGAGAGAAAGACCATGTATCTATTGGGTTTCCAGGAAACGGGGCGGGCAAAGCCCGCCCCATGCTAACGGATCCCCCCCCCCAACCAAAGGGGAGGTTCCACAGGGCCGCAGAAACCCACTAATTGCGGGGGACAACTAATAAAAGAACAGGGACAGAAGTGCGGTCAAAGGGTCATAAGAAGGGAGCCTGACGGGGACACCGAGCAGAGAACCCCGGACAGCGCCCACCGCTCCTCAAAGGCGTCAAGGGAGCCAGCGGACGCCGCCCAGAGGAACTCCGCCCAGAGACGTGAATGGACTAAGGATCGAAAACAAGCCCCACAGTCGCAGGAGTCTCCATTGGCCAACCGCCTCTCCCTGGTCACGTAGATGGCCATTTTTGAAAGAGATGTGCCAACTCGACCGCCCTAAAGAGTTCATCAATTATTAACAAAAACTAGGGTTCATAAGTCAGAGTCTTTGTAGCAGCAGGATGGTGGACTGGTCGAAAGTGCTAGTTTCAAGACACTTTTTTCCTATCTCTCGGGTGTTCTGGTCTCTGCATAGAGACGTGGTTTCAAATCCCACTGCTGACATGACCATCTGGAGAAAATGGCCTCACTTCAATCTCCTGTGCAACAATAGAACCCCATTTGCTTAGCTTTGCTATTCCAGTAGTTGTGAGAGAAGCTCCAAACCAGGGGGAAACAGGGCCTGTTCTCTCGACCCATCAATTTTTGTCTTCCTTCATTCCAAGCCATTTTCTCAGATACATCTGTATTTCCCACACTATTTTGTTTAATGTTCTTTGCTTTTATGAAACTTTAGAGTCATCATTTAATTGCCACACAACTGTACTTATGAAGTGAAGTGAAACACAATATTTTTTGGATATTCTTGCAGAAGAGTTTTGCTTTCTGACCTGGAATTGAACAGGGCCTACCCGAGGGGGACAATGCTACTCCCTTTCTTGGCTCATCCAAAAACATAAGTTCTTGGTGCCCTTTGTTTCCTGTTCTTCAAAGGCAAATCAACTGGTGTAGCAGCTACTGAGAAAGCCTTAGAAAAGGGCCCCAAAATTGACAGCAGCTGGTTTCTGTAGTCTAGTGGTTATCACATTTGCCTAACTTGCAAAAGATCCCTGGTTTAAAACCAGGCAGAAACATTGATACTTTCCTTCCTTTGGTCCTTTATCTCTCCAGCTCCTTTCTTAAGTACATCCATAGCATCTATGCTTTCTTCCTCATTATTTTTTTTCCTTTCATGGAGCTTTAAATTGAAAAGGAGAGGGTTAGCCGGCATTTTGAGGGAAGGAACAGACCATCATTTGGGAGACTGCCAGCTCCATAACAAATCTGAGCGGAGAAGAATCCCAACCCTTTGTCCTGCATATTCAGCTCCCAGCCAGCAGTTTTTCCCTTGCCTTTTTTTTTTTTTTTTTGAGCTAACCTTGAGTCCAGGGCGCGCACACTCTCTCCGCCCCACACATCGAATCTGGCCCTGCTGCAAAGTGACCCCTAAGAACCAGCAACCTGCACGAGAGCATGACTGGGGGGAAAGGGTTTCCCGTGAAGCTTATAAGCCACTGGATGCGTTGGAAAGAGGCAGGCTCTGAGTGTAACAGTCAGCAAAGAAGGCCTGTTTGGGGATGTGGCTCAGTGGTACAGTGCCTGATTCACATGTATAAGGCCCTGGGTTCACTCCCACGTTTGCCTTTCACCCCTGCTGCTTTGCTCATGCCCAGCTGGCATATGGCCCAGCCAGTCTCCCTGCACAGGTTACAGTCCTGAGCAGTGATGGCAAAGTGCCAATTGCATGGAAGCTCTGTGGGGGTTTCTGCTCCTAAAGCACCAGGGTGACTCTAAGATTCCCATCCACTGAGCTGCTTGAGGAGCAGGGGCGGCTCTAGACATTTAGCTGCCCCAAGCACGGCGACATGACGCGGGGGGAGCTCTGCCGGTTGCCGGTCCCGTGGCTCTGGTGGACCTCCCGCATACATGCCTGCGGAGGGTCCGCTGGTCCAGCAGCTCCACCGACGCCGCGCGGGACCAGCGGACCCGCCGCAGGCACGCCTGTGGGAGGTCCACCGGAGCCGCCTGTCGCCGTCCCTGGCGACCGGCAGAGCGCCCCCCGCGGCATGCCGCCCCAAGCACATGCTTGGCGTCCTGGGGTCTGGAGCCGCCCCTGGTAATCGGGGTACAGTTGTGTAAAAAGAGTAATCCCAGTGCAAGGGATGTTAGACCAAATAGAATTGTGTGCACAGGAAAAGGAAAAGGGGAGCAATGATTGGCACACTGAGCCTTGGGGTGGATCTGGGGGATCTGACTGTCACTTTGGGGGTGCATGAAAACTCTGTGGGCATGGGGAGGCAGTCACAGCTTGTGTAAAATTAATATGGCTGATATAATGGAGGTTAAATGATTTAACAGGACATGTGCAGTGTATATTGGAGAAGGGGTAAAAGAAATGCAAACAAAACATGGTACTTCATTAAAATCCTGTTAGGGCTCCAACAGGAGCCAGAATAGATTGTGCTTTCTTTTTCAGATCTCTGTGTGTTTCGGAGCAGGAGATGAAAGTGAAAAGTAATCGGAACTCTGGAGGAAGTGGAACCTGTCCCTTTAAAACAGTCTCTGAGCTGCTGATAGCATTGGATCCAGAGGCAAGCCAAGAAAGCCTCTGTGTGAATGCAAATTACCTAGCTGATGGGGGAGGGAAGGAGGAAACTGCCCATAAGTAGCAGCACAAAGAACCTGCAAATAATAAATACATCTGGTCAGCAAACAAGCTACTAGAATACTGAGATTTTGGCCCTCCAGAAAAGGGCCCTGACATCCCCCTCAACCCCCCAACCTGCCCTGTCCCCGGGTCCCTTCAAGCCCCCATCCACCCTCCCCAGCCCTGCCCTGCCCTGCCCCTGGGAACCCTCAGTCCTGCTACCCAAACTCCCCGTAGTTCACCCCAGCCTCCCCTCATCCCCAGCGCACCCTCCCCACCCTGTCTTCTCTCTGTGGCCTTTTCCTTTGCCCTGTCAATGTGCTGCCTCCCCGAGTGTCGTCCTCCCCCCCCGCCCCATCAACTCCAACCCATTTCTCCAGGGTTGGGTCCCATGTCCCTGTCACCCCACGGCCCCCTCCATCCCCAGTGTGTGAGTCCCTCATCTCCACTCTCTGCTCCCCCCAACCTGCCAGGGTCCCCTTTTCAGCCCCCGTGGGGCCCTTCAACCCACCCCACCCATCCTCTCTGGGGTCTCTAAATCCCCCATTCCCACAGTGCACCTTGGTAACCCTACCCTCCTCTACCCCTAATCCCCCGAGTCCCGTCCCGGGGGTCCGCCTGGACTCCCAACCCCACACTCCGGCCCCCCTCATATATACCAGTCACTCATTCACACACTGAGCCAGGCCCTCGGGGCCCCACTACCCACCAAACTTCTCCATCCGTGAGCCCAGGGAAGCGGGGGCAAGCTCCCAGTTTGGCTGGGCTTGGTGTGGGTGTGTGTGCTGGGCTCACAAAGGCATTTTGCTCCCTTGGAGTGGGGTGGGGTTTTGGCCAAAGGTGACACGGTTTGGTAGCCCTGTGGATGCCATGTGGTGTCTGGAATGGGGCGTGTGTGTTCCCACGATGCCCCTTCCCCTCTGCCTGCAGAGCTGAGGACAGACAGTGTTATATCCTTGGGGCAGCCGGTGTAGGAAGCAATCACTTGAGGCCAGAGAGCAGGCAGCTAACCAAAACCTCCATTTTATTTACAGATATACAGAGAGCTCACTCAGCCGGTTGAAACCGGCTGAGCTATCCCTTAATAGTCTAACTCAGTTGCCATAGTAACAAAACCCATGACAACCAAATACACAACATATTCCTCCCCCCCTAATAAGAACATCCCCTAAATAAAACACACACTAAACTAGAGAAGGAAGGTAGACTGCCTCCATTCCCGGCTAAACCCTGGGGATTATTTTGCCCCATAACCGTGGGTTCGCCTAACTAAAGATCCAGCCGATGAGGAGGCCTTCTGTCTCTAGGTGGATTACGGCGAACTTCTGGTGTTGTTGCACCCGAAAGTACTAGGGGCTCAGGGTCCGCAGCACGAATAGGTGAGGAGGTGGTATCAGCTCGTGCTGGGCAAAGGGGTATCTCCGCTGCAGGCAGTAATGGAGGAGAACAGTCAGGAACAGGTGACTCATGATTCGGTGTCTCACCAGGAGGGGTGAAGTCAGACCCCTCAACTGCAGATGGGTCCTGAAGACTGGCATGACCTGGCAACAGCTGATCTACATGTTGCCGCCAGGTAAGATTCTCTGCAGTCCAGACTGTATAGGAAACAGGTCCTGTTTGAGTGATGACTGTGGCCGGGACCGATTTAGCTCTGTAAGTATAATTGCGAAGGGTAGGCGACAGTATCGTTAAAGCCCTTATGAGTCACAATAGTCAACAGCTCTTGGGACTTTTCATCGACGTGCATCTGTAAATATGCTTGACTCAGATCAATCTTACTGAACTTTTGTCCCCCAGCCAGGCCTGCGAAGAGGTCATCGATGCGGGGAAGCGGTATTGCTCTGCACACAACACTGGGTTGACAGTGACTTTAAAATCACCGCAAATCCGGAGAGAGCCATCTTTCTTCACTATTGGAACGATAGGAGTGGCCCATGAGCTATGGGTAACTGGTATTAGGACTCCATTGGTGACCAGGCGCTCCAGGTCTGCTTCAACTTTTGGCCTGATGGCATATGGCACAGTTCGGGCTTTCAGATATTTTGGTGGACTGCCAGGTTTAATGTTCAATGTCACAGTGATTCCCTTCATACTTCCCAAATCATCTCCAAAAACAGCAGCATGTTTCCTTAGTATAGGGTTAGACTGGTTTCTTCTTTAGTCATCCGGTGCACTTCTGCCCAGTTCAGCTGAATCTTCCAAGCCAAGACCTACCCATTAAGGCTGGGTAGTCACCTCTCACCACAAACAGTGGCAATTTAGCCGCCTGTCCATTGAGCTCCACCTTAACATCAATAGTGCCCAACATGGGCACAGCTTGACCTGTATACGTCTTCAGAACAGTTTTTGTTGCCTTAAGCGGAAGATGCTGTAGCTTTTCCTTATACACAGTCTCAGGAACCAGCAAGACAGCTGCACCGGTGTCTAGTTCCATGCATATAGGTTTGCCCTCCAATAAGGGGGTTACCCAGTATTAATGTGAGCCCGCTGCCAAAGACAAAACATGCAGTGGCACTTCCTCTTGTGAGGAGGTGTCACCTTGATCATCCTGGGTCTGCTCTAGGGTATGCAAGGTTCCTCTTTGTCGGCCAGAGCACAGGCCTCTTTTTCTTTTGTTTACAGGCATACTCAATGTGTCCCTTAGTGCCACAGTGTCGACACACCAGGTCCTTATACCAGCGTTCTGATGCCTGGTGACCCAGCTTACCACAGCGGTAACATTCTTGACTCTGCACCGTTTTGTGGGTCGGTTCTTGTGACACTTTTTGCACCCTAGGATACACTGATGTATTGTGCCTCCCTTGTAGCCAGTTCCATGGAGACAGCAATATCAACAGCCTTCTGTAATGTAAGCTGAGCCTCTGTCAGTAGGCGCCCGTATAGCTTCACTGCAGAGGCCACACACTAACCTGTCACGCAGGGCATCATTTAACATCTCTTTAAATTCACAGTGTTCTGCTAGCTTTTTTAAAATGGCTACAAATTGTACAACTGTTTCATCTTCCTTTGGTCTCTTTGTGGAACCTATATCTTTCAGCAATTACCAGTGGTTTTGGGGAGAAATGAGACCCCAGGATTTCCACAATGTCACTGTAAGATTTAGTCTCAGGCTTAACAGGGTGTAGTAAGCTGCGTAGCAGAGAGTAGGTTTTAGCCCCTACAACAGTTAAGAATATTGGCACCTTCTTCGCTTCTGTAATGTCATTTGCAATACCAAAAAGCTCAAAACGCTCAGTATACACATGCCACTGCTCTGTATTCTCATCAAAAGGCTCCAGGGGCCTGGTCAGAGTAGCCATGATTTTTAGTTTCACTTTCACAGTCAGTGCAAACACGCAGCTTTTTGTTTGTTTGTTCTTTACCTTAACTTCTACTTCCTTCTGTTACTGGAGCAGCACCGAATCCCATCCTCGTCGCCAGTGTTATATCCTTGGGGCAGCCGGTGTAGGAAGCAATCACCTGAGGCCAGAGAGCAGGCCGCAACCAAAACCTCCATTTTATTTACAGATATACAGAGAGCTCACTCAGCCGGTTGAAACAGGCTGAGCTATCCCTTAATAGTCTAACTCAGTTGCCATAGTAACAAAACCCATGACAACCAAATACACAACAGACAGGTCTGAGGAGCAGAGCCGGAGTTCTGGGAAGGAGAAGAGCAATATGAAGATGGAGTCTAAGATGAGACCAGGTGACTTGGACTAACAGAGACTTGGTGGGATAACTCACATGTCTGGCGTACTGTCATGGATGGATATAAACTGTTCAGGAAGGACAGGCAGGGCAGAAAAGATGGGGGAGTTGCATTGTATGTAAGAGAGCAGTATGACTGCTCAGAGCTCCAGTATGAAACTGCAGAAAACCTGAGAGTCTCTGGATTAAGTTTAGAAGTGTGAGCAACAAGGGTGATGTCGTGGTGGTAGTCTGCTATAGACCACCAGACCAGGGGATGAGGTGGACAAGGCTTTCTTCCGCAACTAGCAGAAGTTACTAGATCGCAGGCCCTTGTTCTCATGGTAGACTTTAATCACCCTGATATCTGCTGGGAGAGCAATACAGCAGTGCACAGACAATCCAGGAAGTTTCTGGAAAGTGTAGGGACAAGTTCCTGGTGCAAGTGCTGGAGGAACCAACTAGGGGCAAAGCTGTTCTTGACCTGCTGCTCATAAACAGAGAAGAGTTAGTAGGGGAAGCAAAAGTGGATGGGAACCTGGGATGCAGTGACCATGACATGGTCGAGTTCAGGATCCTGACACAAGGAAAAAAGGAGAGCAGCAGAATACAGACCCTGGACTTCAGAAAAGCAGACTTTGACTCCTCAGGAAGCTGATGGGCAGGATCCTGGGAGAATAACATGAGGGGGAGAGGAGTCCAGGAGAGCTGGCTGTATTTTAAAGAATCCTTATTGAGATTGCAGGAAAAAAACCATCCTGATCTGTAGAAAGAATAGTAAATATGGCAGGCAACCAGCTTGGCTTAACAGTGAAATCCTTGCTGATCTTAAACGCAAAAAAGAAGCTTAAAAAAAGTGGAAGATTGGACAATTGACCAGGGAGGACTATAAAAATATTGCTCAGGCATGTAGGAGTGAAATCAGGAAGTCCAAATCACACTTGGAGTTGCAACTAGCAAGGGATGTTAAGAGTAACAAGAAGGATTTCTTCAGGTATGTTAGCAACAAGAAGAAAGTCAAGGAAAGTGTGGGCTCCTTCCTGAATGAGGGAGGCAACCTAGTGACAGAGGATGTGGAAAAAGCTAATGTACTGAATGATTTTTGCCTCTGTCTCCACAAACAAGGTCAACTCCCAGACTGCTGCACTGGGCAGCACAGTATGGAGAGAAGGTGACCAGCCCTCTGTGGAGAAAGAAGTGGTTCGGGACTTTTAGAAAATTGGAAGAGCACAAGTCCATGGTGCTGGATGCGCTGCATCCAAGGGTGCTAAAGGAGTTGCTGGATGTGATTGCAGAGCCATTGGCCATTATCTTTGAAAACTCATGGTGAATGGGGGAGGTCCTGGATGACTGGAAAAAGGCTACTATAGTGCCCATCTTTAAAAAAGGGAAGGAGGAGGATCCAGGGAACTACAGGCCAGTCAGCCTCACCTCAGTCCCTGGAAAATCATGGAGCAGGTCCTCAAGGAATCAATTCTGAAGCACTTAGAGGCGAGGAAAGTGATCAGGAACAGCCAGCATGGATTCACCAAGGGCAAGTCATGCCTGACTAACCTAATTGCCTTCTATGAGGAGATAACTGGGTCTGTGGGTGAGGGGAAAGCAGTGGATGTGTTATTCCTTGACTCTAGCAAAACTTTTGATATGGTCTCCACAGTATTCTTGCCAGCAAGTTAAAGAACTGTGGGCTGGATGATTGGACTATAAGGTGGATAGAAATCTGGCTAGATCGTCAGGCTCAACAGGTAGTGATCAACGGCTCCATGTCTAGTTGGCAGCCCGTTTCAAGTGGAGTGCCCCAAGAGTCGGTGCTGGGGCCGGTTTTGTTCAATATCTTCATTAACGATCTGGAGGATGGCATGGACTGCACTCTCAGCAAGTTTGCTGATGACACTAAACTTGGAGGAGTGGTAGATACAGTGGAGGGTAGGGATAGGATACAGAGGGACCTAGATAATGTATCCTGATGAGGTTCTTCATGGAGAAGTGCAGAGTCCTGCACTTAGGACGTAAGAATCCCATTCACTGTTACAGACTAGAGACCGAATGGCTAGGAAGCAGTTCTGCAGAAAAGGACCTAGGAGTTACAGTGGACGAGAAGTTGGATATGAGTCGACAGTGTGGCCTTGTTGCCAAGAAGGCTAATGGCACTTTGGGCTGTATAAATAGGGGCATAGCCAGCAGATCGAGGGTTGTAATCATTCCTCTATTTGACATTGGTGAGGCCTCATCTGGAGTACTGTGTCCAGTTTTGGGCCCCACAGTACAAGAAGGATGTGAAAAAATTGGAAAGAGTCCAGCAGAGAGCAACAAAATGATTAGGGGGCTGGAGCACATGACTTATGAGGAGAGGCTGAGGAAACTGGGATTGTTTAGTCTGCAGAAGAGATGAATGAGCAGGGGATTTGATAGCTGCTTTCAACTACCTGAAAGGGGGTTCCAGAGAGGATGGATCTAGACTGTTCTCAGTGGTACCCAATGACAGAACAAGGAGTAATGGTCTCAAGTTGCAGTGTGGGAGGTTTAGGTTGGATATCAGGAAAAACTTTTCACTCACAGAGTGGTGAAGCACTGGAATGGGTTCCTAGGGAGGTGGTGGAATCTCCTTCCTTAGAGGTTTTTAAGGTCAGGCTTGACAAAGCCCTGGCTGGGATGCTTTAGTTGGGAATTGGTCCTGATTTGAGCAGGGGGTTGGGCTAGATACCTCCTGAGGTCCCTTCCAACCATGATATTCTATGATTCTATGACTTCTGGGGGAGGCATGCTGGACAGCGCCAAGGATTGGGGAGACAACCAGGTGTGAGCCCAGGGTGCAGAGAGAGCTGGGGAGGGTCTGTGTGTCTGTAACACTTCCTGTCCACTCCCACAGATGGAGTCCAAGAGAGATAGGAAGGAGAGGACGAGAACCCCAGTACTAAAGAAAATAAGGTGCATCCTAGCTGGACCTGGGGCTCTGTGGGGTTAATACCAGTGGAAGGGACAAGAGTCTCTTGTGCAGCGTGACTATGCTGGGTGCAGGAGCAGTGGGTGCTTTCCAATTGTAGCTGTGACAACATCATGCAAAGGGGGTTCAGGTAAGCCCTGGGGTGTGGGTGATGCGAGAAGGAGAGCCTAGCCATCACGGCAGATTGTGATGATAACTTTGTTTTTCCTCTTGTGTTGTGTTTGGCACCAAGGGGAAAGAAATGTGGGGTGGAGAGGAGGGGAAGAGGGGAAAGAGTCCAGCCCAGTGGTGAGATGGAAAACGAGTGAGAGCAGAAGCGTTGTTGATGCCAGGCAAGACAATCACCAACGAAATCATGCTGCCCGAGCATGGTGAGATTTTCCCAGGGCCCCCCCGAGTTGCCCGAGGCCCTGGGCATGGGCCCCTGTGCGTTAAGCCGCCACTGCAATGGCTGCAGGGCTCAGGATACCGCTTCCCAGCATGCCTGGAATGCCGGGCGGAGACGGAACATGCGGGAGCTACTACCAGAGCCAATCAGAAGTCAGCGCTCGGAGACAAAGGGGTCAGTTTACATTTGGTTATTGGCTGTTGGTGGAGTGGAGCAGAGGGAGCCAATCAGAAGCCAGCGCTCGGAGACAAGGGGGTCAGTTTATATTTGGTTGTTGGCTGTTGGGGGAGTGGAGCAGAGGGAGCCAATCAGAAGCCAGCGCTCGGAGACAAAGGGGTTGGTTTCCATTCGGTTGTTGGCTGTTGGTGGAGTGGAGCTGAGGAGACGCGCCACAGCCTGGGAGGTGCCCATTGACACACAGACCGAAGACCCGGTAAGAATCCCTTTGCTTGTTTTCCTTGTGAATTTCAAGCCGGCCAAGGAGCACAGGGCAGCATCAGCCCCTAGAGAACTGATACTCAACTCCCATTTGCTGCGCAGGGGCTGGGAGGGAGCTGGTTGGGGCGGGTCGGGCCCTTGTCAATGCTGTGATTGTTGATGGGTTACTAGTCTAGTTGCTCCTGTTCTTTCCTTAACCCCAGGCCTTTCTTCCCTCTGCCCAATAAGCTCCTCACTTGTTGTGTTGTTACTGGGAGATTGTGATAGATTTGTACCCTTGTGCCTGGATGACAATCCTAGTCTGTTATTGGGCACCAAACACTTCCCAGGGCACAGCAGCCCTTGTGACTCAGGCACTAGGAGGGGCCCCCTGGGGTGGAGTCAGCAGGGGCCAAGAGAGTCCTGCACTTCGGACGGAAGAATCCCATGCACCGTTACAGGCTGGGAACCGCCTGGCTAAGCAGCAGTTCTGCAAAAAAGGACCTGGGGATTACAGTGGACAAGAAACTAGATATGAGTCAGCAGTGTGCTCTTGTTGCCAAGAAGGCTAATGGCATTTTGGGCTGTATAAGTAGACGCATTGCCAGCAGATCAAGGGACGTGATCATTCCCCTCTATTCGACATTGGTGAGGCCTCATGTGGAGTACTGTGTTCAGTTTTGGGCCCCACACTACAAGAAGGATGTGGAGAAATTGGAAAGAGTCCAGCGGAGGGCAACAAAAATGATTAGGGGGCTGGAGCACATGACTTATGAGGAGAGGCTGAGGGAACTGGGATTGTTTAGTCTGCAGAAGAGAAAAGTGAGGGGGGATTTGATAGCAGCTTTCAATTACCTGAAGGGGGGTTCCAAAGAGGCTGGAGCTCAGCTGTTCTCAGTGGTGGCAGATGACAGAACAAGGAGCAGTGGTCTCAAGTTGCAGTGGGGGAGGTCTAGGTTGGATGTTAGGAAACACTATTTCACTAGGAGGATGGTGAAGCACTGGAATGGGTTCCCTAGGTGGAATCTCCATCCTCAGAGGTTTTTAGGGCCCGGCTTGACAAAGCCCTGGCCGGGATGATTAAGTTGGGGTTGGTCCTGCTTTGAGCAGGGGGTTGGACTAGATACCTCCTGAGGTCCCTTCCAACCCTGAGATTCTATGATTCTAAGGACCCAGGTTCCATCCCCCCTGAGGCAAGACAGGCCCATTGCTGAGAGGCTTTGTTGCCCCAGACTCACGGCTGCTCCCTGCTCAGTTCCAGGATGGACGTGCTGAGAAGGTATCTCAGGAGGAAGGTGGCCACGGAGCCAGAGGGGACCAGCTGCCAGCGTCCCCAGACAGAGAGCTGCCCCTCCATCCGCATGGCATGGGAAGCAGGCCCCGGCCACCCCAGGAGATGGTCCTGCTCGGCCTTGCTCACTGGGAGGAAACCAGCCCCCAGGGCTGGTGCTGAGCAGAGAGAGACAACATCCAGGCCGAGATGGAGGTGGCCTAAGTTCAATCTGGGCAGGCAGGACTCAGCCCATGGCAGGAGCCAGGCAACGCAGCTCTGGGTTTGCTTCTGCTGGAAGGCCTGCCCTCATCCCAGCTGCGTGGGCCAGCAGGAGGCATTCCCAGGGCAGGAGCTGGGGGATCGCTGCCTCAGCTGCTTAACTGTTGCCGGAGAGGAGAGCAGCTACTCTCTGGAGGTTCTCTGCAACACGGAGGCTGAGTGGTCCTCCACTGCAGGTGAGGAGACCCCCTGGGCATGGGGAGGAGCAAGGGCCATTAACACCCAGTCGCTCTGTCCCAGTCATTGTGGGGATCCCAGCCCAGGGTCTGGCCAGAGCCACGTGAGCTCAATGACATCAGCGGGAGTTGCAGAGCCACCCCCTGCAATGGGGCATGGGGGGAGCTTCTGGGAAGTGGGTCCCTGATGATTTGGAGCAACTCCCAGGGAGGATGGGACAGTGAAGGGCCCACTCTGCCATGGGGCCACAGGGCTGAGGGTCTATGGGAGGGACACTGTGGGGATCTCTCTGCCTTTCGATGCTTACATGGGAGGGAGAAACATTAAATCTGCTCTCCCCATCCCTTCTCACCCCTGTCCTTCCTCTTCCCCCCTCCCCAGCAAGAGTCACCCTCTGCCCTTGTCTCTCTGATGCAGAGACCCCCACAGACCAGTCAGAGAAGGACTTTGCCCCTGAGGAAAAGACAGAGGAGGATGAAGACCCTGACACAGAAAGAGAGGAAGAGGAGGAAGATCTAAAGACAGAGGAGGAGGAGAAGCAGGAAGAGCAAGTCCTGATTAGTGAAAAAGAGGAGGAGGTGGAGGAGCTAGTGATGAAAGAGGAGGAGAACATTACCACTGAGGAGGAGGAAGACCTGGACACAGAGGAGAAGGGGGAGGAGGAAATATCTATAGAAGAGAACAAGGAGGAGGATGAGAACCTGTTTGCAGAAAAGGAAGAAGAGGAGGAGGAGGAAGAGGAAGAGGAGAATGTGTCTGCAGAAAAGGAAGAAGAGGAGGAGGAGGGGGGGGATGTGTCTGAAGAGAAGGAAGAGGAGAATCTGACTACAGAAGAGGAAAAGGAGGAGGAGAACTTGTTTGCAGAAGAGGAAGAAGAGGAGGAGGAGGAGGAGGAAGAGAACGTGTCTGCAGCAGAGGAAAGGAGGAGGAGGAGAATGTGTCTGCAGCAGAGGAAAGGGGGAGGAGGAGAATGTGTCTGCAGCAGAGGAGAGGAGGAGGAAGAGAACTTGTCAGCAGAAGAGGAGGAGGAGGACCTCTGCACAGAAGAGGAAGAGGACTTGATCACTGAGGAGGAGGAAGAAGAAGGTAAAGGAAGAGGAAGAAAGGAACACCTGATCATGGAGCAAAAGGAAGAAGAGAAGGACCTGGCCATGGAGCAGGAAGAGGAGCACCTGCCTGTGGAGGAAGAGGAAGAGGACCTGGCCACAGGAGTGGAGCACCTGGCCATGGAGCAGGAGGAAGAGGAGGAGGACCTGGCTCCAGAGGAGAAAGAGGAAGACCTGGCCATGGAGAAGGACCAGGCCACAGAGGAGGACAAGGAGGATCTGGGTCAGGAGGAGGAGAAGGGAGAGGACCTGGCAATGGAGGAGGACGAGGATGTGGCCATGCAGGGGGAAGAAGAAGAGGCGGAAGAAGAGGTAGAGGACCTGACTATAGACTAGGAGGACCCAGGAATGGAGGAGGATGAGGATGTGCCGATGCAGGGGGAAGAAGAAGAGAAGGAGGTGGACCTGGCAATGGAAGAGTAGGAGCAAGAGGACCTGGCCAGAGAGGAAGATGAGAAGGAGGAGAACCTGGCCACGGAGAAGGAGCAGGAGGAAGAGGACCTGACCAGAGAAGAGGACGAGGAGGAAAAGGAGGAGGAGAACCTGGCCACAGAGGAGAGGGAGGATCTGGCCAGAGAGGAGGAAGTGGAGGAGGGGGAGGACCTGGCCATGGGAATGGAGCACGTGGTCATGGAGAAGAAAGCAGAAGAGGACGACTTGGATGAGGAGGAGGATAAGGAGGGCAAAGCCAAGTCCTCCTCCACCTCCATGGCCAATTCCTCCTTGCCCAGATGCATAATCCATTCCCATTGCCAGACTCTTGCCCGGTGACAATGAAGGAGCAGGAGAACTTCTGGGCTGCACAGTCGGGTGTCACGGGACGTCTGTGGGAGCCATTGACAGTGTGTTCTGTGTGGGCCATTTTCCTTCTCTGACCCAGGGGTTCTCTGCTCCCAGAATCTCAGCCAGGGAGGCCACCCTGCAGAATATGGCCCCGCAGTTTGGTGATGGGCTGCAGGAGTCACCACGTAGCTGTGCAGCAGCCATAGCACCTGCATTGACCAGGGACCAAAACCTGCAGCCCTCACAGCCCAGGCTGCCCCCACGGATGGCAATGGGAGTGTAGCCTGGGCAACTAGCTGCTGGGCCAGGGCATATAGAGAGGACTCAGAGATGCAGCAAACCAGTGGGCAGAGAAGTGAAGGAAGTAAGGGAAAGAGGAGAGCGAGGAGATCGGGGGAGCTGCTGCAGTCAAGGGACCCCAGCCAGAAGAGAGAAGCTGGGTGGGTTAGACACAAAGTCCTGCATCTTGGCAGGGGTTAGACTAGATGAACCTTGCCAGAGGCGGCGAGTTATATGGGCCTGTGGTGCCCGGGCTCCAGCAAATTCAGGGCCTCGAGGCCCGGCCACCAATGTTCAGGGCAGGGTTTCTCCCCAGCCCGACCTGCCACTCCCACGTGCCACCCCAGAGCATCCCCGGCCCTGCCTGCCACCCCACGTGCCTCCCGGCCCTGCCTGCCACCCCCACGTGCCTCCCCAGCGTCTCTGCCTGCCCCTGCATCTCCACACTGTGCTCCTCACTGGCCGCTGCCACTGCAGGCTAGGAGCGGCGCTGGGGGCAGGCTGAGGCGGCTGCTGCGCCTGTGGAAGTAGGAGGCGCATGGCAGCCTCCCGCCCCACCAGGTGACTCCAAGTCGAATCTGAGGAGGGGCTTATCCCGGTTGGACCTCCTGAGCAGCAGCCTGGTGGGGCCTGGGTGAGTGTCTTGTCCCTGGGGAATCCTCCTCTGGCCCCCCCAGCCCCAGGGCAGCCTTCCTGCTGCACCCCAAACTCCTCATCCCTGGCCCAGACCCACACCCTGCACCCCTCCTGCACCCCAACGCCCTGTCCCAGCCCAGAGCCTGCACCCAACACTCAAACCCCCTCTCACACCCAGCCCCCCATACCCCCTACTGCACCCCAAACCCATGTCTCATCCCAGACTCTGGACCCAGTCCCCAAGCCCCCTCCTGCACCCCAACCCCTGTCCCAGCCCAGACCCTGCACCTAGCACCCAAACCCCCTCCTAGAGCGTGTGCCCCTTCTGCACCCAACCCCAACCCCTGTCCCAGCCCAGACCCTGCACCTAGCACCCAAACGCCCTCGTTTGTACCCTTTTCTGCTCCCAAACCCCAACCCCTGTCCCAGCCCAGACCCTGCACCTAGCACCCAAACCCTCCTGCACCCCAACCCCCTGTCCCAGCCCAGACCCTGCACCTAGCACCCAAACTCCCTCCTAGAGCTTGTGCCCCCTTCTGCACCCAACCCCAACCCCCGTCCCAGCCCAGACCCTGCACCCAGCACCCAAACTCCCTCGTTTGTACCCTTTCTGCTCCCAAACCCCAACCCCCTGTCCCAGCCCAGACCCTGCACCTAGCACCCAAACCCCCTCCTGCACCCCAACCCCCTGTCCCAGCCCAGACCCTGCACCCAGCACCCAAACTCCCTCGTTTGTACCCTTTTCTGCTCCCAAACCCCAACCCCCTGTCCCAGCCCAGACCCTGCACCAAGCACCCAAAACCCCTCCGGCACCCCAAACCCCAATCCCCGCCCAAACCCAGCACCCACAACCCAAACTCCTGCTAGAGCTTGTACCCCTTCTGCACCCAAACCCCAACCCCTGTCCCAGCCCAGACCCTGCACCCAGAACCCAAACCCCCTCCTGCACCCCAACCCCCTGTCCCAGCCCAGACCCTGCACCTAGCACCCAAACCCCCTCCTAGAGCTTGTACCCCCTTCTGCACCCAACCCCCAACCCCCGGTCCCAGCCCAGACCCAGCACCCAGAACCCAAACACCCACCCACAGCCAACACCCCCAACCCCCCACATCACCCCAACACCCTCCCTGGACCTTGCAGTGCCTTCTAACCTGATGGGTCTATAATTCTTTGATTCTAGCATCTGTCACCTCAAAAGAAGGGCTGGCGTGTCTGGATTTCCTCCGCATCCTCTGCAGTGAAGACAGAAGCAAGGAACTTTTTTAGCTTCGCCGCAGTGGCCTGGTCTTCCTGGAGTGCTCCTTTAGCACCGATTGCCTAGTGGCTTTGCTGACCGTTTGGCAGACTTCCTGCATCCCATGGACCCCCTCCGAGCGTCACACCGCCCAAGGCCCCGCCCCCGAGCGTCACCCAAGCCCCGCCCCCCGAGCGGCGCCCCGCCCAGTCCCCACCCTGAGCAGTGCCCCGCCCAAGGCCCCGCCCCTCGAGCGTCAGGCTGCCCAAGGCCCCGCCCGTAGCGTCACCCAAGCCCCGCCCCCTGAGCGGCACCCCGCCCAGTCCCCACCCTGAGCATTGCCCCGCCCAAGTCCCCGCCCTCGAGCATCATGCTGCCCAAGGCCCCGCCCCTAGCGTCACCCAAGCCCCGCCCCCGAGCATTGCCCCGCCCAGTCCCCACCCGAGCATTGCCCCGCCCACGTCCCCGCCCCGAGCGTCACCCAAGCCCCGCCCCCAAGCGGCGCCCACCCAGTCCCCACCCTGAGCGGCGCCCACCCACATCCCCGCCCCGAGCGGCACGACGCCCCAGTCCCCGCCCCAGCCGAGCCCCGCCCAAGTCCCCGCCCCAACACGGCACCACACCTCCTAAGACCCGCCTCCCAGCGCCGCCTGGCCAAACAAAAACAATAAAACCAACCCCGAGTGCCCCCTCCCAAGGTGCCCCAGCCCGTGCTTGGTAGGCTGGTGCCTGAGCCGGCCCTGATCCCATGTACTTAACAAACCTTTGCTGTTAGTTGTTGTGCCTTGGCTAGTTGCTCTTCACGTTCATTTTGGCCTCTGCCCTATACTTTTCATTGGACTTGCCAGAGTTTACGCTTCTTTGTCTTTTCCTCACTAGGATTTGACTTGCCAATTGTGAAAGGTGCCTTTTAATGTTCTTAGAAAGGCTCTAGCGGCTGCACCAGCGAGCCTCTCCTAAACAAGGCCTGCCATTTTACTTGCACCTGGCAACTACTCCAGCAAGCACTGGAGCTGTTTTGCTGCAAAAACAAATTGGCCAGGTGAGACCGATGGCCTATGGTTCCAAAACTCTCAGTGAGGTGGAGGCGAGGTTTTCAGCTTGCGAACGTGAGGTATTCGCCTGGTATGGTCCCTAACACATTGGGAATATTTAAGTGGCACAGCTCTCATTGTGGTGAGGACATGCCATACTCCAGTAAAATATGTCATCTCTGGAAGAATTAATGAGGGAAGGGTATCCTCTCCCCGGCTGGCGGGATGGACTCTAAGTCTGGTCAATCGGGATATTCGTACTGAGAAGATCCCCCCCATACGAGAATCCTTCCCTATGCTCCGACTACCGCAGGAGATGAGCACGAATGTCCATTGCCAGATCCTGATTTAGACTTACTATCTCCATTCTTCTTAGCAACATCCTGGGAAGAAGTACAAGGAAAAGGGTTAACACTCTGGGCAGTTGATGGGAGTGCTTGTCACCACGAAGGGCATCCTGTTGCAGGGTTTGCTGCAATCCAGGAGGGGACACAGCAAGTGGTGCAGGGTACGGTGAGGCCGCCGTCAGCACAAGCTGCACAATGAATTGCGGTCCTGGCAGTATCGTCTGGGGTAGCACCTGAGGAAAACATCTGTCTGTGTTCTGCTTCTAGTTGGGTGGTTCAAGCCCTTCCCATCTGGAAGAAAAGAGTTCAAAGTAAAAGCCCATACAGGGGTCGGTTCTGGCCACGCTTGACAATCAGGCCAATCAGCTAGCAAAACAAGCTGCTAGGTTAGGATCAGCATATACATGGGATAAGACCCAATTTCAGCTGCTGTAGTTAAGATGCCGTCTCCAGATGTGTCAGCAGGCCATGGCATCTTGACCCTGCAAAAACAGGATAATGATCTCCAAGCCCTTTTAACAGCAGGGAAACATCAAGGATATGTAAGGACAAAAACGGATTGATTATAGCAACATCACCAAACTGTGAATTACCTGTACTGGTTATGCCAATAACTCCACGAAAAGAACTAATAACTGTAGCTCATGGCCAGGGACACTATGCTGCGTCCAAAACTTTGGAACGGGTGTCTAAGTGGCGTGGTTGCCTAACATAAAGGAGGAAATACTGGAACAAACCTTTTCTCGATTTGGTATCCCATCAGAAATAGATTCAGACAGAGGACCACACTTTGTGGGTGAAGTCACAAAAGCGCTGTGTGCGGCCTTACTGGTTATGCCAATAACTCCACGAAAAGAACTAATAACTGTAGCTCATGGCCAGGGACACTATGCTGCGTCCAAAACTTTGGAACGGGTGTCTAAGTGGCGTGGTTGCCTAACATAAAGGAGGAAATACTGGAACAAACCTTTTCTCGATTTGGTATCCCATCAGAAATAGATTCAGACAGAGGACCACACTTTGTGGGTGAAGTCACAAAAGCGCTGTGTGCGGCCTTAAACAGCTTCTTGCTGGCTTATATATACACACCTGCCCCTGGAAATTTCCACTGCTTGCATCCGAAGAAGTGGGTATTCACCCACGAAAGCTCATGCTGCAAAACATCTGTTAGTCTATAAGGTGCCACAGGATTCTTTGTTGCTTCTACAGAACCAGACTAACACGGCTACCCCTCTGATACTTGACACCATGCAAGGCACTGCATTTAGCCGTATGGAGTGGAAATCCATCAACCTCATGAAGAAACTTGCACAAATACAGACGGATATCATCTTCCTTTCCAAATGTAAACGGATGGACATCATACCTAATGGACTAAAGGTAAAAAATCCACTGCTATCTACATACTACACAGACCACAGTGAGAGATTATGCCATACTCTATCTAAGAAACTGAGGAACCACCTGATCAGCATACTATACAGCAAACAGGAAAACATCAAAAAAGAGCTCTCCAACCTAGAGACTCTCATCAATAACCAAACTTCCATACAAACGGACTTCACTAAAATAAGACAGGAGATCTACATTACCCACTTCACCTCTCTAAAAAGGAAAAAGGACTGTAAGCTGTCTAAACTCCTACCTGCCACATGGGGCCACAACCGTGATACCCCTAACCCACCCAGCAATATCGTCAATCTATCCAGCCACACACTCAGCCCAGAAGAACAGTCTGTCCTATCTCGGGGACTCTCTTTCTGCCCTGCCACCCCCACCAACATGATACAGTTCTGCGGCGATCTGGAAGCCTACTTTCGCCGTCTCCGACTCAAAGAATACTTCCAGGACAACACTGAACAGCGCACTGATACACAGTTACCCTCCACCAACAGCACAAGAAGAAGAACTCCATATGGACTCCTCCTGAGGGTCGAAATGACAGTTTGGACCTATACATTGAATGCTTCCGCGACGCGTGCACAGGCAGAAATTGTGGAAAAACAACATCGCTTGCCTCACAACCTAAGTCGTGCAGAACGCAATGCCATCCACAGCCTCAGAAACCATCCTGACATTATAATCAAAGAGGCTGATAAAGGAGGTGCTGTTGTCATCATGAACAGGTCTGACTACCAAAAGGAGGCCATCAGACAACTCTCCAATACCAAATTTTACAAGCTACTTCCTCAGATCCCACTGAGGAATACACTAAGAAACTGCACCATCTACTCAGGACATTCCCTACACTAACACCGAACAAATCAACATACCCTTAGAACCTCGACCAGGGTTATTCTATCTACTACCTAAGATCCACAAACCTGGTAATCCTGGACGCCCCATCATCTCTGGCATTGGAACTCTCACTGAAGGACTGTCTGGATATGTGGACTCCCTACTCAGACCCTATGTTACCAGCACTCCCAGCTATCTCCGTGACACCACTGATTTCCTGAGGAAACTACAATGCATTGGTGACCTTCCAGAGAACACCATCCTAGCCACCATGGATGTAGAGGCTCTCTACACAAACATCCCACACACTGATGGAATACAAGCTGTCAGGAACAGTATCCCTGATGATGCCACAGCACAACTGGTTGCTGAGCTCTGTGCCTTTATCCTCACACACAACTATTTCAAATTTAATGACAATATATATCTCCAGATCAGTGGCACCGCTATGGGCACCCGCATGGCCCCACAATATGCCAATATTTTTATGGCTGACCTGGAACAACGCTTCCTCAGCTCCTGTCCACTCACGCCCCTTCTCTACCTACGCTACATTGATGACATCTTCATCATCTGGACCCATGGGAAGGAGACTCTAGAAAAATTCCACCATGATTTCAACAGCTTCCACCTCTCCATCAACCTCAGCCTGGACCTATCTACACGGGAGGTCCACTTCCTAGACACCACGGTGCAAATAAGTGGTGGTCACATTAACACCACCCTATACCGAAAACCTACAGACCGCTATGCCTACCTTCATGCCTCCAGCTTCCATCCCGGGCACACCACAAGATCCATTGTCTACAGCCAAGCACTGAGGTACAACCGTATCTGCTCTAACCCCGCAGACAGAGACCAACACTTAGAAAATCTCCACCAAGCATTCTCAAGACTACAGTACCCACATGAGGAAATAAGGAAACAGATCAACAGAGCCAGATGTGTACCCAGAAGCCTCCTACTGCAAGACAAGCCCAAGAAAGAAACCAACAGGACTCCACTGGCCATCACATACAGTCCCCAGCTCAAACCCCTCCACCGCATCATCAGGGATCTACAACCCATCCTGGACAATGATCCCACACTTTCACAGGCCTTGGGTGGCAGGCCAGTCCTCGCCCACAGACAACCTGCCAACCTGAAGCATATTCTCACCAGCAACTGCACACCGCACCATAGTAACTCTAGCTCAGGAACCAACCCATGCAACAAACCTCGATGCCAACTCTGCCCACATATCTACACCAGCAACACCATCACAGGACCTAACCAGATCAGCCACACCATCACCGGTTCATTCACCTGCACGTCCACCAATGTAATATATGCCATCATATGCCAGCAATGCCCTCTGCTATGTACATCGGCCAAACTGGACAGTCTCTAAGGAAAAGGATAAATGGACACAAATCAGACATTAGGAATGGCAATATACAAAAACCTGTAGGAGAACACTTCAACCTCCCTGGCCACACAATAGCAGATTTTAAGGTGGCCATCCTCCAGCAAAAAAACTTTAGGACCAGACTCCAGAGAGAAACTGCTGAGCTCCAATTCATTTGCAAATTTAACACCATCAGTTTAGGACTAAACAAAGACTGTGAATGGCTTGCCAATTACAGAACCAGTTTCTCCTCCCTTGGTTTTCACACCTCAGCTGCTGGAACAGGGCCCCATCCTCCCTGATTGATCTAACCTCGTTATCTCTAGCCTGCTTCTTGCTGGCTTATATATACACACCTGCCCCTGGAAATTTCCACTGCTTGCATCCGAAGAAGTGGGTATTCACCCACGAAAGCTCATGCTGCAAAACATCTGTTAGTCTATAAGGTGCCACAGGATTCTTTGTTGCTTCTACAGAACCAGACTAACACGGCTACCCCTCTGATACTAAACATCAAACAGCGGTTGCACATAGCTGCTCACCCGCAAAGTCTGTTATCGTCGAGAGGCTAATAGAGCCATGAAAACTGCTCTTAGAAAAGTAATAGATGTGCAAGGAAGGGATTGGGATAGCAAACTCCCATATATCCTAGCGGCCATGCGATCTACTAGAACTGTGTGAGGGTTTTCACCGCACGAGATGCTAACTGGGAGAATTATGCACACCCCTGAACTTTAGTGGGTGGGAGGAGTTCCACCGGATGAGTACCTTCCCAGGGTGCAAATAGACTTATACATGTCACAGTTGCTAGACACCATCAGCAGTCTTCAACATCGAGTAGCTCCTCAACTAAAAGCTAATAACCAAGTCATTAGTGCTTGGTTAGGCCACATTAATGATGTAGGATGGGTGGTTGGTACAAAGGTAATGTTTAGGTATTATATAGAAAAGGCCATGTCCTTAGTCCTCGTTGGGTGGGTCCAGTTATCATAACAAACGGAGCAAGTGCCTCTGTATATCAGGTTCAAATACCAGCAAAGAAGGGGATCAAATTAAAGTGATTCCATAGCAGCCAGGTAAAGGAATGGAAAGGAAATCAACCCATTTAACTGTGCCAATCATATTTTCTCTTCCATTCCTAGATCGACATGACCGCCATCATCCTATTCTCTATGTATATAGGTTGCACTGTATTTGTTAAGGTTTGGTTAATTGATTTGGTTGAAGGTGACCATCTGTTCTGTATAACAGGAGTCATTATGCCACAGAGGATCCCATGGCCACCCTGGATCCTTTGGAACAAAATGACCCCATTTCTGTTTTAATGATCAAGGAAGAACCGTGCTGTGTGCTCAAGTGGGTCAAAGAAAGATCGAACAAGGCAGGTATATTTCAAGCAGTAATTTCAGAAATGTGCCTTAACTATCAGGCTGCACCTGTGGGATGCAGAGAAAAACAGAAATGTCATGTAAGTGGGATATAGTAAAACCTCTTTTGGGAATTGTACCAAACTTAGGGTGCCCAACAGTTCTCAGATTTGCGGTTGCATTAAATTGGAAGTACCTGAGCATGTACCATGGGGTGGGTTTCTGGAAATATATCAGCTCCTTGGGTTCATGAAAGACCTAGTGCCATGTTCAGAATTAGTACTCCAGCACAGTCCTTCCTTCTCGGCTCTCAATGTACTGTTGTATCCACACCTTCTTGCAATAGTTCGTCTATGCAGGGAAATGGATGTAAAGCAGGAAGAGTCTTTTCATTGTAAAACTTTCTACTGCAGTAAGATCAAGGTTAAATTTTCCCGTAAATAGTTAGACTTGTATAGGGAGGTTTAAAATGAATGTTACAACGGCAGACTCTGGTAAATGGTCTATGGTAGGTCCGTATGGAATAAGAGTATACCAATTTGTTTTGGTTCTTCCTTCTCCTATTCCTAGTTTAACTGGTCCCGTGGTAATTAGGGAAGAAGCAAATCAAACAGTTATTACACATCCCCAGTCTGCGATAAGGAATGTTTTAATCAGCACTACCCCCTCTGTAATACTATGGTTGTATTTGGGTTCAATGCAAATTTTTCGCCATGTGACAATTTATTCATCGGGTGGGTCATAATTTGGCAAAGCCACAGGTGTCGGCAGTTACATCTTTTAAAACAGGTGTAACACCGACAAGAGGGGAAATGTTAATTTCAGTATACATGTTTGCCGAATTATTCTGTATAAAAGTTAAAATAAGTTCTGTAAATCAAAAGGCCATTTTGTTTTGGTAAAGGACAAGGCGACCTCCATTGGGGGTCAGGTTCTTGTTCCTCAGTACCTAGAAAAGGCGGGAAAGTGGGAAGAGCAGGAATCTGACCTTGCCCAGCAACAGCTCCCTACAGAGACCAATGAGGGGAGGGGCCAGGGGCACTGGCTCTTGAGCTTTTGAGCTGTCAGAGGTGCAGGTGGCTGCTCTCTCTCCTGGTGCGGTACAATCTTGCCACTGGCTATGGGCCTGCAATAGCTACTTACTAATTAAGTTGGGGTTGTTTGTTTGTTGTTTTGGGAAAGCAAACTTGCATACACGGACCTGGTCCGATTAGTTAGATCAATCGTGCACTCAGGACGACGCAAAGCGGGTTAGGGTGGGAGTTAAGATAGGGATACGTACCTGTCTGTTTCATCTGTTGTCCACGGTCAGTGTTCACTACTGGCTTCTCTTTTCTGGATCCTGCACCCCTTTATCGCTGATGTCTGTAAAGATAGAACATCTTGTATTATAAGTGCCTGTGTGTTATTCGAATCTCCAGAATCATTAATCCATTCCCCTTTCCATTCCTTCCTCTCCCCTTAGCAAATAAAGTGTTGTTGTTTTATTTTATAGCTTTGTGTGTGTGGAGTTCATTAAAGTCAGCTCTGATAGATGGCCTTAAAAGGGGGACTCAGCGGGAGATAAACTGTAAGGCTCCCCGAGATCTTCTGATCAGATCGGCCTAGAGAGATAAAAATCCTTACGCTTGTTGAACCTCATCAGATCTCTTTTGGCCCAGTCCTTCTTGAGAGTGGGAAGGGGCTGGGACAGCAGCTTAAAGCCACATCTCCCCAGGGCAGCACAGCACAGCGTGCAGCGCAGGGGGCACATTTCAGTTAGTTTCACTTTGTGCAACTTAACCCTGAGGTTCTCAGCCCTGTGAATGAGACTGTGGAATTACCCAGCCCGTGGGAAAGACTGTGAGTGTAAAATATTCCCCAGGGTTGTTCCATCCCTGGGGGACCATCTGCCTCTGGAGGCTGGGGATGGAATCAGGACCTTTCACTGCCAGGCTTCTGCTTATGACCAGGACTACGTCAGCCGTGATCAAGTCTAAACAGTGACTTCCAATGAGCCTTAGCCCACCGACTGTTGTTAACGGGCAAGGCGGAAAGGCCTCAATTTACAACAATGGCCTAATTTTGGGTACCTCAGTTTCTCCCTTTGAACTACCGGACTGCAGGGAACTTGTTCCAACTGCAGCCACAGCTGCATGTGGAGTCCTTGGGCACTGCAGGTGTCCAGCCCCTACGCATGTAAAGGCAGGATCCCATATTTGGATCTGACATCAAGAGACATTCTTGAAATCTGGCCCCAGCCCACCACTGTGCTCTGCCTCCCATGCTGCCCAGGGTGGGCCAAAGGGGCTGTAGGGAAGGGGTAAAGCCCTCCCCCACCCTGGGAAATTCCTCCCACACAGGTGCCACTTGTGCCTCCCCCCAGCAGCTGTAGGCACAAGGAGTGCTCGGGGAGGGGGGAGCATGGACAGACTGGAGGGGGAGGGGGTGGAGCAGGGATAGAGGGGTGTGACCAGGGTGAAGCTGCACCTCAGTTTTATACAGGGCCGCCGAGAGGGGGCAAGAGGGCAATTTGCCCCAGGCCCCGGCCCGCAGGGGCCCCTACGAGTTTTTCGGGGCCCTGGAGCAGGGTCCTTCACTCGCTCCGGGAGCCCGGAAAACTCTTGCGGGCCGGGCCCTGAGCTTCTTCTGCTCCCGGTTCGGCGGCGGGAATCCTTCCGCTCTGGGGTGGAAGGACCCTCTGCTGGCGAATTACTGCCGGCGGGACCCGCCGCCGACGTGCAGCCCGGTCTTGGCGGTAATTCGGCAGCAGGGGTCCCCGCCACGGGTCTCCGGGCACTTCGTGGCGGGTCATGAAACGGAAGGGCCCCCCGCCACCAAATTACCGCCGAAGTGGGGGCCCCTGCCGCCGAAGACCCCAGGCCCCCGGAATCCTCTGGGCGGCCCTGGTTTTATACCCTGGCAAAGCCACTAACACCATTAAAATGAGTGCAGCACACTACTCAGCTGAGCTGCAACCTCTATATTAACCATGTATTTAAAGTGCTGCAGCGTCGTACTCAGGAACTAGCAGCATCTGCAGCAGCATCTCTGCTCAGCCCAGCTTCCCAGCACAGCTGAATTCCCTCCTTCTCCCAGACGGCTGCTTTCCCGACTCCTGCCCCAGTCCCCGGGCTGCTCCCAGATCCCCTCCTGCAGTGGAATGGACACGTGGCCTGAGAGCCCTGGACACTGGATTTCTCTGTTCACCCCACACCATGGACCCTGCAGGAGCGCTAGTGCAAGCTCCCCTCACCCGCTGCCCTTGATCACTGGTTTGCAGCCCCCAGCTGGGAAAGCTCATTCTCCATGGACCAATGAGTCCCTGGTCTCTCTGCTGGGACTCACAGACAGGAGAAAATCGGTGCAGGCCTTGCTGGGTGTGGTTACGGGTGACGGGGTCACCTACCCCACTAGGGCCCAGGCCGAGATCCCAGCACATTCCACGCTAGCCCCTGACCTGCCATCAGATGGACTTTCAGCTTCTGTCCCTGTGGTGGGGGGAGGCATTGGGTCATTGCCCTGGGGGAGCTGCTGGGCGAGGGAGGCGATTTACCTGCTCACAGACCCAATGGGCTAGTTTTACTTTGGTTATTATAGTTGAAAAGTCATGGAAGATGGGAGAGATTCCAGCAGACTGGAAAAGGGCAAATGTAGTTCCCATATATGAAAAAGGAAATAAGGACAAGCCAGGCAGTTACAGACCAGTCAGCTTAACTTCTGCACCAGGAAGATAATGCAGCAAACAATTCAGGAATCCATCTGAAAACATCTAGAAGATAATAGGAGAGAAGCAATAGCCAGCTTGGATTTATCAAGGACAAGTTGTGTCAAACCAGCCCCGATAGCTTTCTTTGACTGGGTAACAAACCTTGCGGATGGGGAAGCGGCAGATATGGTTTATCTAGACTTTAGGAAGGCTTTCAATGCAGTCTCACATGACCTTCTCCTTAACAAACTAGGGAAATACAACCTAGATGGAACTACTCTAAGGTGGGTGCATAACTGGTTGGGAAACTGTTCCCAGAGAGTAGTTATCAGTGGTTCACAGTCAGGCCGGAAGGGCATAAGGAGTGGGGTCCCACCATGCTCAGCTCTGGGTCCAGTTCTGTTCAATATCTTCATTCATGATTTAGATCCTGGCATAGAGAGTACAGTTACATAGTTTCAGAGCAGCCGTGTTAGTCTGTATCCACAAAAGAACAGGAGTACTCGTGGAACCTTAGAGACTAACAAATTTATTTGAGCATTAAGCCACTGAGCCATCCCACCCCACTCCAGGGGCAGCCATGTGCTGGGAATGACGCAGGGCAACAATTTCCCACCTACACAAGGACAAATCGCTGCAGATAACACGGGTGGAAAATGCCCCTCACGAGAGAAGATTTTAAACTGACGTTTGAGACTCATGGGGAGAACGGGGGAAATCGGGGGAGACGGGAGAGCTGATCATTGGAGGGGAAAGGGGGGAAATCGCCCCAGATTTTATAGCCCCGTGTGAGACACTGAGCGAGAAAAGGCAGAACTAGAGAGAATTTGTATCGGGGCGAGAGCCATGTGGCACAAACCGGGACAGGATCCAATTAACCCCCCTCGCCCCTACCCCCGCCCACCACTTCTCCCCCCACTGGGGAATTTCCTGGCTGCACCGAGACCGTTCAACCCCCTCCCCCGCGTCCCACTGACCTTCCCCCTCCAACTCCAGCTTCTCCTCCCTGCCTGACACCCCCATCTCCCCCACACCACAGGATCCCCCGCCAGGCCCCAGTCTCTGCCCCCCAAATCCCAGCGATGCCGGGGGCAGCTCCTGCTGCAGCTCCACTGGGGCTGAGGCAGCTCTGAGGCTTCTCCCGGGTTCCCCGGGGCAGAGTCACTTTCCTGCCCAGCCGCAGTGCCCCCCCCGGGGTCTCTCACTCCCCGGGGGCTCCGTGGGAGGCTGGACACCAGGGATGCAGGACGGCAGGAATGGGGGTGACAGGCCTCCTGTTCCTCAGTCTCACGGCGGGACCCAGGGGGTTCGTCGCTCTCCGGCTCGGGAGCACTGGGAAGACCCGACCGTGGAGGGGCCGTCGCTGGGGGGGGACGGCCCCGCGCAGGCACTGAGCACGTCCTTATATCACTTCTGTGGCGGGAAAAGGGCTGAGGAGATAGAACGCTGAGGGCTGGTTTTGGCGGGTGTGACGGTGCTGCCCGTGGGAGCCAGCTGAGGTCACTCAATCAGGGTGAACTGCAAACAGAACAGGGCAGACAAACCCCAAATGCTGGTGGTTATTCCAATACTTAGATTTACCAACCAGCACAAAACAGCTTCTACAGTACCTTACTGGTCACTTAGAAGTCCAAACCCCGCAGTTCCCTTAAAGTGCCCAGCCTCAGGCCTCCGTCCAGACACACCTGTCAGATATGATGATGATTCCTGAGAATCTTACTTCATCATATAAAAGAAAAGGTTCTTCCAATCCCAAAGGATCAGCCACATACCCAGGTCCAATTATAACTTAGATCTTACCCAAAATACACGCTATAGCCAATTCTTATTAACTAAGCTAAAATTTATTAAAAAAGAAAAGATAGAGAGTGTTGGTTAAAAGATTAATCTACAGACAGACTTGAATTCAATTCTTGAGGTTCAGATACACAGTAGAGATGAGCTTGTAGTTGCCAAAAGTCCTTTTAGAAATAGTCCATATGTTATAGTCCAAGTTCCATATTCAGGGTGGCCCCAGTCAATGACTGGTGATCTCAATCCTTATGGCTTAAGGTCTCCCCCTCTTGAAACCCAAAGCAGATCTGAGATGAAGAAGGATCGTGTCCCAGGCTTCTTATACATTTCCAGCAGCCTTTCGGCCTGAGAAAACAATAGGCTCAACTCCTTCTCCCAAACATCCTGGCAATTAGCACAGAGTAATTTACCCATTAAACAGTTCAGATACAGGTTAGCACAACCTTCAAAGAGACACAGAGACAATAATACTATTTTACTCAAGTATCATTATAAATGTTAATATTCCTTTTTTTGATCTTTGAATTAAAACTATAGCAATAGACAAGACTTGTTTGCTTGCATCCCAAGCCCTGAGCAAACATCTCCCCTTCTACCTCTAACAATGCAGACTTGCATTTCAAAGCTCTAGTCATTTACATATCTTCCTAACCCGTCCTTAAGGTTCACTCATGGGTTAGGTCAGTCTATGAGTTAATGAACTCTTTCTGGCCCTGCCATCTTTCAATGAGATATTGTATCACAGTCATAACGTCACAGCGGGAAAAACTGGTTTGGACTGGTTTGAGCCTGTCCCCTGATGGTAAACAAGTCCCCTCTCAGAGATGGAGTCCAGGGGTCAATAGTTCATATGCTCCAGATTGGATCTTATTTTAAAGCCAGTGATTTACTTCGTAGACATCTTATTAACCAACTAATGGAACCTATTCAACAGTTCATACTTCTCACACCTAACAATGAGATAAAAAAAAGAACACATACAAGCCTTGTCAGTAACAGCTAATGTCCCAACTGGGACGCACGTGAGCTTGTTGCAGAGCTGCTGCTCAGGGATGGGAACCTCCTGGCACCCCAGCCTCCAAAATCACTCAGGCTGCACTTTCTGCACGACTAGGTGCTGGCTGAGGGGGGCGTGGGAATTGGTGGCCTCTGCTGCAGGTGATGGGAATCGCAGGTATTTAAAGCCATGGCCTAGAGGAGGGAAGTGCCTAACTCCAGAGTCTGCAGCTGCCTAGGGCCAGGGCTGAGGATTTAGAGCCCCTAGTGCTGCCGTTGCAAGGTTCAAGCATGCTCAGCCCTGGCATTGCCACCCCTCCTGCGGCTAGTAGCTGCAGCTGGCTAAGGCTGGCCTCTGGGAACTGGCCCCATGGCTGTAGCCAGAGAAGCTGCAGGTGGCTCTGTGACAACTGGGGCCATTAAGCTAGAGCAGCTAAAGACACTGGAGTTCACCTCAAGGAACAGAGGGCACCAGTAGGACAGGAATGTCAAGGGGAGCAGGGAAGGAGGGAGCAGGTCAGGCTGGCAGAGGGAGCTTCCAGCTGGGTGGGAGCATTTCCAAAGTGGAAAGGAAACAAGTATGGGGAGAGGTGGTGGTGACCAGGTAGCAGACTAGCATGTAGATGGGAGCAGAGGGAGAGAGGCTGGTGGCTTCAGATTCCCAAGGGCTCAGTCCTGACTTTGGGGAGATGGTGTTTGCAGGTGGCTGGTTCACATGGCAGGATGGGGGCTGAGGGGGGGAATCTGTCAGAACTGATCAGGTATCTGCTGGCTTTAGAACTCTGAGCTGAGACTAGGACCACCTGCCGTGACTGGTGACATGGGGGGTACTGGAGACATGGCTAGAGAAGGTCTGAATGAGGAAGGAGATAAATCTGTGGGGAGTTTCCTTGATCACTATGAAAGTTCTGCTCACTGTGGACACTGGTAAACCCACATGGGTGTACAGCTCAATAAGAAAACCCCGGGGCGGAGGGAGCTGTGTATGGCAAGGCGTACAGTCATGTAGGGTGTGTGATCAAAATGAAAAATGTCTCTGAGGTTCAGTACCGGGTATCCTATGGCACCAATGGCACTGCCCCACCAGGCCCACACTCGGAGCCCACAGTGACTACATAGGGGCCTACAAATATGTTTGGTGCCGGGACCCACAAAAGGCTAATCCGGTCCTGACTGCCTGAGCACTATTTCAGCCTCACATTTTTGGGTGGACCTCCTACAGTGGGAGCTGCAGAGCCCTCCCCCGCAACACCCCCCCCCTCCTGGTGTTGGGAGGGGAACAGGAGAAAGAACAAAATAAGCAAGAGAAGAAGAGAAAGGAGGGAGGAAGGGATGGAGGAAAATGTGAAACAAAAAGGACAAACCCTAATGTCCCCAGTGATTCTAAGGGACAAAATCCCAGGTGCGCAATAAAATTCTGCCTCTTTAAGCACGTGTTTTCCATGCCTAGAATTCAACTCTCACCAGATGGATCAGACTGAACAGGTTTCAAACCTCCAGGAGGCTCTTACCTTCTAAACAGGGACGGCTGTTTTCTAGTAAAATCACTAAAAGGGAAGGAGAAAACTCGAAAGAGGTTCCTCCTGGCGCTCACGTCCATAAACCCGAATACTCTCTCAGTCCTCAGAGAGAGACCTGGAGAAGGAGAAGGAGACCTGGAGAAGGAGACTTGCTCCAGTAAAGCCACAGGGTCTCTGAGGTTTCCCTGGCCCCTCGCCCCTGTCCTGCCTGGCTGATGTCAGCATCTCTCTGTGAGGTCACCACCTCCCCACCACCTTGGACCAATAGGCTGAGGTCCTGCAAAAGGCCTTTGTGATGTCACTGCCACACCCCTCCCTTGCTGGGTTAACGTCCTGCCCCTGGCCAGGCACTTTGCAGGTTTGAGCTACTCCTGTGGATCACCCCACTCAAGGAGCGTTCGTTCTAGGCAGCAAGCCGGCTAGGCAGGAAACATCAGACGCTGCTCCCAATGCTACCTCAGATTTTCAGAAATTAGTCGACTTTATGGCAAGAGACCATTAGAGCATCTAATCTGACCCCCTGTGTATCGCAGGCCTCCTGTAGGACACAAGAGCTACTTTTGGGGCAAACACATTCCATAAAGGCATCTAGTCTTCATGAAATGACATCAGGAGATGGAGAATCCACCACTTTCCTTGGTAACTTGTTCCTGTGGTGAATCATCCTCGCTGTTGAATATTTGTGCCTTAGTTGTAATATGAATTTGTCTCTTTTCACCTTCCAGCCATTGGGTCTTCTTAGGCCTTTCTCTGCTCGATTCAAGAGCCCTTTAATACCCAATCTTTTCTCTCCATTAAGGCACTTCAACACTTCAATGAAGTCACCTTTCAATCTTCTTTTGAGAAGCTAAACAGGTTGAGCTCTTTCAATAGCTCACTAGAAGGCATTTTCTCCAGCCCTCAGAACCGTGTCACCTCCTGTGACATTACTGACATAATCTGTAACTGTATAGATCACTGTTGCGACCACTGTTCTATATTCGCAGCCAATATTGTAGAAAGGTTGTTGTGTAAGAGGTCTATGGAGAGGTTCTGATTGGCTGATTATAATGATGCTATCTCTAGATGTGTATCATTTTTGTAGTTGATGTTATGAATATTGGCTCTATGCTGCCCGTATTTCAAACTTGTGCTCTGCTTCCAGGAACACCCCAGCCAGACAAGTTGGTGTCAGTTCTGCCTAGCCTGCTTGATGGCCCATTACGGACCATCAGCTCTACAGTCGACCCACTGAGAGAAGGCAGATACACCTTGTGACTCAGCAAGCTATGGAAGGACCTGCCTATGGACAGAACTCTAAGGTTTTTCTATGCCATGTGCTTAGGGAAGATGTATTTTCCATGCCCTGGTTCCTCGCTGACCCAGAGAGAACAAAGGAACATGAAAACAAAACCTTCCCCACAGATTTGAAAGTATTTTCTTCCCTTATTGGTCCTTTTGGTCATGTGCCAACCAGGTTATCTGAGCTTTTTAACCCTTTACAGGGTATTTAATGCTACCTGTAGCTATACGTTTATGACACCCTGTAAATAGCAATCTGCAGAATGATTCTGAGAAAGGGCAGGGTGAAGGGAAGTGGCTTCAGCAGATTTACTGAGCATGCTCAATGCACCCTAAGTAGCAAATTCCTACACACAGCAGTTTCTCACACTACACCTGAGGCAGCATGAGGCAGGGGCTCCATTGCTGTCCAGATCCCACCCAAGAGCAGATCCCCAGGGGCTGCGAGACCCTCAGCTTCTGGGACCTGTGTGTGGAGTCTCTTCTGCCCACCCAGGGCTGCCCCTGGGGTCCTTCTGGCCCCTGGTGCCTGCAGCCCCTGGCCAGCAGAGCCTGGGACTGGGTCCAGCTGGAGAAAGTCCCCACCTCGGATGGGCACAGAAAGTGCTTCAGTGAACGTCTGTCCCTGGAGCAGCCCCTCTGGCACCGCAGCAGCAGCCCGGAGCTCAGCCCCGGCTCCCAGCGCACACTGGAGGCAGCAGCACGCACCAGCAGTGTCTGGTACCTTACAAAGCCCGGCCACCAGGAGCTGCCCCACGGCTCTTTTCCTTGTTTTTCCTGCTTCCTTCCTACCAGCCCCCCACTGCTCCAGCCCCTTCCTGGCTCCTTCAAGCCCAACCCAGGCTGCAGCTGCCGCACTCACCGGGCCAGGGACTGTCTGAGGTGGGAACTAGCCCCATCTCTGCTCCTCCTCCTGCCCCTGTGTGTCCCAGAGCCGCTGCAGGGACTGACCCGCACCCAGACTCTCGCTCCTATTAGCGCTCACAGGGGCCAATCCAGCTACGGGAGAGTGAGCGCCCTGGGAGCAGGGAAGTGACCACATCTCCTGCCAGAGGGTGGAGGAGGAGGAGGAAGAAAGGGAAAGAGGAGAGACTGAAAGGGGATAAGGAGAAATAAGTGGGAAAGCAGCACGTCACTAAGGCTAAATGACTATAGACACCACTCAGCTAAGGGTTAAACAACACAGTGATAAAGTTCAGGTCAAATCAGGAAATCAATGAGTTAACAAGGATATTGCGCTGGAATCAAGTCGTCAATTTAGTCCAACCATCAGATTAATACAGTAGAAAAACCAACCCCTATAAATCCTAAAAGAGCAACCCAAGAAGGCAGGTGCACATTTAGTGATGCCAAAACCCCAATCAGAGATTTTGACCCAGGCAGTGCAACCCAGATTTACCCAGCTGAATATTTCAATGCTGAAACCAAATCATTGCTGACATTTAGCCCACAACCTCAAAGCTAATTACAGTTTTCTCCTTAGATTTCACTATTCTGTAGCTAATACTTCTCCTCGCCCTCTCGGCCCAGAACACATACAGACCTTAGAGACATTAGTAAAAAGTTCAAACAGCTCTCGCTGAACAATACGTATCTGACCGCTCAAGTCCTTCCACTGCTTGCGCAGGTGAGGAGCATTCGTTCAGTGATTCTATAGGGCAGGGTTTTAAGGCTATTAAGATTTGGGAACTATTCTTCCTAACATCTTCCCGTTGTAGATTTCAGAGGTGTTCACACACTGACACCCACTGAGCGACATCGTTACACTCCAATCTAATAGAAAGGCTGGGAGGTCTCCAAGTTCATAAAAGAAAGACAAAAAATAGAAAAGGGAACAAAGAGTTTCTAAGATAATAAGGGGTTGGATCTCTGCACCTCTCGGGCTTTGGATTCACCCAGAGTAGGAACTGTAGCTGCAGTTTAGGAACCAGGTAATGGCATAGATTTCCTCTCTCTCAGGAGCAGGGAGTGACCTATGTCTCATTCTCTCTGTCTCCCATCAGGTGATGGGACCGTGAGTGAGAATGAGGAGAAACCCCAGCAGGAAGATGCTGAGGAATTAGAACCACCTGTGCTCTATTTTCACACTTTCTAACCTTTCAAAGAAGCAGGAGGCAGAGAGGTGAAGGAATCAGCTGTTTTTCTCTCTGTGCTTCATCTAACTTTGGATCCAAATGGTAAAAGACAGTTGTTCCCAATTTAATCATGGCGTCCTTCAGGAGGGTGACCAATGTCACTTAACTAGGAGCCGGGTTCTAAAATAATTTACCTGGGCCACAGGTCACCATAGCTTCCATCTCAGGGGTGAAAATCAACCACTAGTACCTGCAATTTCTACCTGAGCTCTTGTCAAATCTTTGACCTTCCTTGGAGTAATTTGACACTTCTCTGGTGTAGAATTCTTCACCAACCACACAACAGATCAGTAGCGACAGTGAGGCACAACTCCTCAACTATGCCCTTTTATTTCTTTAATCTGGTGGCACAGATTTAAATTAGGGACTAAATTCAGGTGCGGCTTAGAGTCCCTGTAAGACACCAAATGTCAGGTCTCTATTAAACATAGGTATCTTTTGCAGCTATATCACATTCAACACGGATTTCATTTTCTACACATTTGCAGCATCTCCCATGGGTGAGCTGAACAGAAGTGTCACTTCCATTTTTCCCATCTCTACCTAGCTAGGGATTGCATTTCCCAAACAATAGGCAACATGCAGCTGATTAGGAAGGAGATATCTTCAGGAGCGACCACCTGCAGCGCCTGGGCCACAACGGCTTTGGGAGCCCAATGCATGGGTACTTTTCTTATGTACAATTCATTTACTAGGGTATAAATCTTCCTAGCCCCTTAGAAAAATACTGACCTAACCAATTGAACAACAGGGGATTGGGATGGTGATGGGAATAAGGGAATCCTCTGACTTACACTGTCTTCTTCTGTTGTTACAGAGGGTGAAATGATGTTTTCCCCTAGCCCTGCCCTGTTCCTGCTCTTTGTTATAGTTCAATATATTTTAAGTGAGGAAAATGGTAGGAAAAATATCTGCTCTTCAGCACAACGTGAAGCAACATCAGAGCAACTGAGAATGAAACAATTTGTTCCCAAAGGAGAACTCGATGACTAACAATTGCTGTGTACTGGGGAACAGTATAACCGTGATGCTCAGGGTTTGTTTAGACTAGGAAAGTGATGGAGTTTAGGTCAGGTCAAGGGGGAAGCTAATGCCAACCCCTGCACCTGGGCTGCATCTGCTCTACAACTGTAATTGTCTTTTTACCCCAAGATCACTAACTCGAGCAGCCAACGCCATGTGCAGCCCTAGTGGATGTCAGGCACAGGTAGTTTTGCCTCAGTGTAGCTTGTTGGGAATCAAACCTCTCTCCCACCTGGAGCTGATGGAGTTTGGCTGTTCTCAGTGGGAGCAGATGACAGAACAAGGAGCAATGGTCTCAAGTTGCAGTGGGAGCCATCTAGGTTGGATATTAGGAAATTAATTTTGCTAAGGTGGTGATAAAGCACTGGAATGGGTTACTTAGGGAGGTGGTGGAATCTCCATCCTGAGAGATTTTTAAGGCCTGGCTTGACAAAGCCCTGGCTGGGATGATTTAGTTGGGGTTGGTGCTGCTTTGAGCAGGGGAATGGACTAGATACCTCCTGAGGTCCCTTCCAACCCTGATATTCTATGGTTCTATGACATACACTCCTACGGCTCAATAGAAAAGATCACAGGACTGACCCCAAAGACGGGTGAGCTGGAAAAGGCAGAAGCAGGCAACTCATCTGGGGGAGCTGAGCTACTACGGTGAAGATGGTGCACAGATCACTATGTGGGAATTAGCAAATGTGATTTAAAAAACAAAAACAAAATCTTTGCTCAGCAAGGCATTTATTACAGTTCTCTCTTACGTGGATTTTCTGATGCCTGATAAGGTGTGAGCTCCAACTGACGCTTTTCCCGCACTCAGAGCACGTGTAGGGTTTCTGTCCTGTGTGGATTCTCCTATGTGTGATAAGGTGTGAGCTCCAATTGAAGCGTTTCCCACACTCAGAGCACATGTAGGGCATCTCCTGTGTGTGGATTCTCTGATGTGAGATGAGGCTGAACTATCAGTGAAGTGTTTCCCGCACTCAAAGCATGTGTAGGGCATCTCTCCTGTGGGGATTCTAAGATGTGTGATAAGGGGTGACTGCCGACTAAAGCTTTTCCCGCACTCGGAGCACATGTAGGGTCTCTCTCCTCTGTGCATTCTCTGATGAGTGACAAGGTTTGAGCTCCCATTGAAGCTTTTCCCACAATCATGGCATGTGTAGCGTGTCTGTTCCAAGTTGATTCTCTCGTGTGGAATAAGGTCTGAGAGGCTACTTAAGTTTTCTTCTGACCTCTGCTGAGTCTCACAGGCTGTTTCTTTTTCTGGGAGTGCACAACTCCCGGAAACGTTCCTTTGGGTCTTCCTGATAACGTTCCATGTGTTTCTACTTGCTCAGCATCTTCCTGCTGGGGTTTCTGGTCCTTATTTTCACTCACCATCCCATCACCTGATGGGAGACTGAGCGAATCCAGATATAGGTCACTCCCTGCACCGGAGAGAAAGGAAATCTCAGAGAGAGGAATGGTAAAAGGGATGAACAAACCAAAATATGTGTGGGAGAGATCAAACCTATCAGGTGCTGATTTTCACCAGAACACTCTGGGAAAGCTACATTGGGCAGGGACCTGCTGCCACTTGTCAGAGCATAGGTGGGAAGCCATGAGTCACATCTGCCTAATGATTCCACACCTGCAGGGAACAATCCTGAATTTGGAGAGCTCATAGGGTCTTTGTAGGGCATCCCAAATGTTTCCTGAAATCACAGACAGTTATTGAGCTGATTTAACCAATTCCTTACCCGTGCAGGCAGCTCTCGGGAGGACTTCTTTCTCAGAGCCCTGGAGATCTGGGATCCACAGCTTTTCCTCTCGTTCCAGCTGCGAGATCACATCAGGTGTGGAATCTGGAAGCCCTACTCCAGGCAAAGAAAACAAGGGAGGTGAGTGGAATTTGTGGGATACTTGTCACAAGGAATAGTCCATGGTTTTACCCCCAGCTCATTTTTAAGCAGTAACATCCCAAGGCCAGCTTCCTTGGCTCAAAGTGGCAGGAGAGTTGTTAATCATATTCATTACCTTAGTGCCTAAGAACGAACTAACAGTGAGTCCCCATTGTGCTCGGCCAAGTACAAACAGAGAATAGTAGATGGCCCATGCCCTGAAGAATTTACAATCTGAATAGACAAGACAGACAGAATGGGGGAAAGGGTAGAACCCACTGTTAGAATAGAGATATTCAGGTCTGTCTGTAAAGCCTAGACTTTAAGAACTTAGGTGTATTTTTATCACTTAGCTAGTTACAGGGTATAAAACAAAGAATCAAAATCACTGTCTGCCTGTGTATGGGCCGTCTCTCACTAGGATAGTCTGAGGTCTTGTTCTTAGGCTAAGGCCTTTGGCTAAGCAGCAAGGGCAGCCATAAGGGTCTTGGGAAGCGAAGGGTCACATCCTCACATCACAAACCAGTCACACTGAAATAAGGTGCTATTGGGCTGTTAGGAAGTCGATCCTGTCCTGATAGTGCCCATCACCACCATATAAAGAAACAGATCTTAAGATGGTTAAAGAAAACTTAGTTTGACAGCATTCTGTCTGGCAAGAAATCACTTCTCAATGGTTGCGGTTGTGAAACTCTTTTCTGTATTGCTTTTTCTTTATGTCCCACAATTTTCTATTGTTAATCTGGCTGGTTCTCTAATTGCTTCTCTCTGCTGTATAATGAGTTTTGCTAGGCGTAAGTTAATTAGGGTAGTGGGATATAATTGGTTAGAGAATTATGTTACAATCTGTTAGAATTGGTTCATTAAATTTCAGTACAATGATTGGTTAAGGTATAGGTGAGAATATTACTCTATAAACAGGAGGGGGAAGGGAAATTGGAATCATGTTTGTTAACGGGGGGAACGTGGAACAGGAACACAGGCAAGGCTCTGTGGCATCAGAGCTGGGAAGGAAACACTGGGGAACAGACTCTATGGGCATACAGAGATAAGCCCGACTGGTGTGAAGGACTTCGGAATATAGGTAATAATAATAGGTAATAATTGGAGATATACCAATCTCCTAGAACTGGAAGGGACCTTGAAAGGTCCTTGAGTCCAGCCCCCTGCCTTCACTAGCAGGACCAATTTTTGCCCCAGATCCCTAAGTGGCCTCCTTAAGGATTGAACTCACAACCCTGGGTTTAGCAGGCCAATGCTCAAACCACTGAGCTATCCCTCCCCTTATCAGTGTAATATGCTTGCTTAGAAACTAACCCCAATAAACGTGGCATTGTCTGCGCTTCAGACTTCTGGTCTTTTGCTGCTTGCTGTCTGCGTGACAAGAACCAGGAAGCGGAGGCCTCTAACATAACTGACATGACCTGATAACTAAGAGGTAAGCTTTTAAGGAAGATTTTAATACACTTTGGAAATGATCAGGGATTCCCATGAGCACTGATGAGGGGACCATGCAAAATATGCATTTAGATCCTTGTCTTGTTTTATATCCTTTCCCCGTTAGGCACACTGGCACTGTCATGGATCCATGGGATCTGTGCAATGCCTGGGCTTTTAAACAGTGCTTGGGAAGCCTCTGGCTTCAACACTCTTACTTCAACCTGTGAGCTCTGCCAGCAGGTCCAGCTGAACGACACTCCTCTTCAGAGACTGTTCCTCAGTCAATGCACAGAGCAAGTTTTGCTGTGGCACTGGGCAGACTGTTAAAACATAGCAGGATTCATTAATGAACCGAAACACAGCACTGGAAAGTCCTTAGATTAGCACAGGAAGCGAAGACGACAATACAGTCCATATTGGCCAATGCCCTTGAGCCAAGCTGCTGTAGAAAACGCTTTGGTTTCCTTTAACTGCACCTGTCCATTTGTCTTTGCTCCAGTAGAGCTCCCAGTGTGACTTCTATGAGCCCAGTTATTCCTGCTCCCAAAAATGTAACGAGTCCATGTATGCTTCACTCAGCCAAGCGGAGATCTGTTGCGTCGCAGGAGAGCATGGACAGAGTCTGACAACCCATGTGATCATAAGCAGAGAGTACTTTATTCATTTCCAGCATGCTCTTATATACAATTATATCAAGCAATCAAGCAGTTGCTAATTGGTTAATAAGATACACACAAGCACAGCTGAAACTTCCTTGGATAATTGCCATTCCATGCAACCTTTTGATTTATTATTCTGTTTACTGCCTACTGGCGGATGAGAGCTAATCAAGGTCAGCTTCTCATCACAGCTCACAGCAAACTAGCCCGTCCTTGAATCCACACTTCCCCTTTCCTCAAAATAAAAAAAAGGAAGGCATAGCAAAACATTCCCAGTTCATAGCATCACATTACTTCAATCTATTACAAAGCAAAACTAAAAAACAAATCTGAACACCAGCTGCCTAACTAAACCGTAACAATATCTTCCGCAGTGCCCTGCTCTCACCTATTACATCCCTCCTCCAGGTAATGCAAGTGGCCCAAGGGACCAGGAGGGTTCCACCAAGGTGCAAACACCCACAAAACAGGTTTCCAAATAAGGGCTTCCACTGCAGCAACATGGGGCAGCAGGCAGAAGGCCGTTGTATTTATGGCACTCTGCGCCAAAATCAGCCAAGGCCGGACCCACTTCGGAATCCACCTGGGACCTTGAAAACAATCTCAGCTAGGCCACCTGGCATTCCCTACTTTCTCATAACAACTTTATCTCATCCCTCTATTCTTGTAACCACGCTGCTGTAATTTTCCACCAAGGCAGCATAGGGAAGATGCAACCGAACATCTCCCCCCTATTCTTAAACACACAAAAAAAAATTAAAAACATCCAAAAAACTACTCCAAACTTTATAGCAAAAGACATGCAAAACAAAACAAAAAAAAATAATATATCTCATGCTACAAAACTCACCTATAACCATGCAATTCTCAACATATAACACCACCAACACCAAACAAAACAAACATAAACCAACAAGGGTAAAACAAATAAATGGTATAAATTCTGCAGGATTCCCCCCTTCTCTATAGCACACCAACTTGTGGCAAACTTCTATTACCAAATCATCCCTCAGATGTCAGGCGATCAAACTGTCACTGAGGGAGCGGGGGGTCCTAAAAAAACAACAAAACACAACATAAACCACATAAAACGCAAAAAACAATTCTGGCCAGAAAACAAACAAACAAACACCACAAAACGAAACATAAAACACATAACATAAATTTGACTCTATAAATAAATGCATGGTATATCAAATGCTATGCAGCTAACATCAATTTTCTTTAATATCTAAAAAACAAAAAACAGGTCTACTCCTACTGGGCAATCAATTATTACTAAAAGCATACAAATACCTCTATAAATCAAGCATACATCAATAAAAGCATTTACATATGCAATGGCTTCCCAGCGTGCTTCTAAATACAAAGCTAGGCACAGCTCAAAATTGCTTACCACATACATGCCTATAAAACCTACTACAAGCTCAAATACATAGCACTATATACATTCTGCCGCTAATGCAACAAAATTATTCATAGCCAAACAATTGTAAACTAATTTCTTTGCCTAAATTCATTTACAAAAACATCAAAAACTTTTCTCTAGCATCTTTACAAAATTCAGCTGCTATTCCCTCTAGCAACCACAAAATTAACTTCTCACTTCTCTAAAAAATCACTAGCTTATTTTCCAACAGCCACTAATTAACTCAAAACACCATTCCAAACATCCTCCTGAAATTGAAATCCCAAGCTTAAACTTAAATCCCTTTCCTATCCACTACACCCTCAAAAAATCCCAAGCTGCATTCCAAGCCTTTATCTGTAGCCTGCCCGCTTGGGCCCGATCCTTTTTTCCTCTCCAAGGTCCCTATCTGTTGCCTGCCTGCTTGGGCCCGATCCTTTTTTCCTCTAACTAAACCGTTCCTTACATGAACACCAACTTATTCCACTAGGAGGGTGTACTTCTTAACTAGCCCCCACCCTTCTAGTCTCTACTGCGAGCAATTATCTGTACTTTCCCACCATGGGGGCTACATTCTCATGCATATAACTTTAATTACAACATCTGCATTCAGCCTATTTTAAATATAGGCTACATCTAGTATCAAGCAGTCTACAACAACCAATAATCAGCACATAACACAAAATCTACAAAAATCTAATAAGGCTAACAAAAGCACTTTATATAAAGATGCTTTGGATCACATAAATTCAAAGCCATCCTCCCAAATTACCTAAATTTATGCCTAAATAACCCACAACTCCCCCCTTGAGAATACTCAACAAACCTTTTGGCTGAGTTTTCTCAAACTTTAAAAACAAAAAACAATTAAACTCTAAAAAACTGGGGTTAGTAATGGGGGGGGGGTAATATCAGTACAATCCAATTAGGGAGGGCAATATATGCTAAAAAATTTATCCAAAACACAGGGCGCAGCCTGTAAAATAAATCCCAAAATCCAATTAACATCACATTTCTCAGCAGGAGTCCCAAATTTCTTCCTGCCAGTGTACAATTCTTTGTTTCTTCACCAGGGTCAGTTCTCAATGTCTTTTTAGTCAGGAATTTCTGGACTTTGGCAATATCAACAACATAAGTGTTTTTCTTCTTTTCCACCACCGTCATGGTTCAACTTTTACGGGGGAAATTATCAAAACACACACAAAAAAAAATTCCAATAACACAATGGAGCTAAAAAAAAATTAAATAAGCCAATCATCAGTAGGAAAATTCTCCTGATGTGAAGGGTCTTTGCAGTAAGAATCATGGGTCCAGGCAAAGCAAAATTTTATCTCAATTAATAAATCATTCAGGAGGATCAAACAGAAAAATCCTAGCATAGCAAACAAGCAACTATCCTGCAGGGGCCCAGGTTGTGTACATCTTGTTGCTCTTTCAGTCATTCCATCCACCATTGCAGCAGACATCTCTGATACTGACACAATTGCAGGTTCTTCACTCCTACTATGTGCAGCCTCAAATCCCAAATGAGCAGTGGTAATATCTTGGACTAGTTCAGGAAATAATTTTTCAGGCACTGCTTCTAAAGGCTTCAAAGTGTCAGCTGAGGTTCCCATAGGCGTTACAGTTCCTGCAATAATTCAATCGCTGCAGCTGTGACAGGCACAAATGCTTTTTGAGCCTCAGAGCTTTCAATACTAAAAATGGGTGAGCCAGTATCTGCCAGCTGCACAGCTAAAATCTCTTGCTGATTGTCATTTGAACTTGTCGCAGTCAGTAGAAATGTTTGTTTTGCTTCCATAGGCTCCTCTTCGTCTCCTTTCCACACACAGGCAGTTCTTGAGGACATATGTCGCTCTGTAGAGGGGCCCCATTTACAACTGCCCCTGGGCATTCTGATACTAGGTTAGATGGCTCATCTCCTACATCATTCTGCATGGGGGCCTCAGCTGCAACCGCTTCAGTGTGCTCTGATTCCAAGGTAAACACAGTATCTTCTACCTCTGTCTTCACAGGTGTCTCAGTTACCCCACTCTGCATTGCATCCATAGGGAAGGGGTCTCCAACGGCAACACAGAAGGCATTCCGGGCGTTGGGCGGCAGAGCTCAGAAAGGGCCGCCTGCACTTCTGCCTCGGCGCGCGAGTTTCTACTATCTCCTTCGCCTTATGCCATACTGGACTCAGGGAGAAGGCCTCCTTATCGCCCTGAGCCACCGACTTCCAAAGCTCAGAGCCTAGTCGCTCCCAAACAGTTTTATCAAATATTGTACTTGATTGAACAGAAAGTCCCTTCTCCATCCCCACCGCAGCAGATGGGATAACGTATCAGAGGGGAGCTTCTCTCCCTGCCGCTCCGCGATGCGCATCAGATATCCATGCACCGTCCTTTCTTCCGCTGATACAGCGGTTCCCATGGTAGCTGCTCACCTCTGGGCTGGGGTGCCTCCCTTTCAGACGCCCTGCGGCTTGGCACTCGACACTGAGCTCAGGTGCGCCCCTCTTTCCGGGCGTCCTGCGGCTCCTAGCCGCTCAACACTGAACTCAGGTGCGCCTTCCTTTCCGGACGCCGCCGACACTGAGCTCAGGTGAGCTCAGGCGCCCTTCTTTTCAGACGCCCTGCGCCGCCGCTCGACACTGAGCTCAGGTGCGCTTCCTTTCCGGACGCCCTGCGGCCGCCGACACTGAGCTCAGGTGCCCTTCTTTCGGACGCCCTGCGGCCGCCGACACTGAGCTCAGGTGCGCCCTTCTTTCGGACGCCCTGCGGCCGCCGCTCGACACTGAGCTCAGGTGCGCCCCTCTTTCCGGACGCCCTGGCGCCGCCGACACTGAGCTCAGGTGCGCCCTTCTTTTCGGACGCCCTGCGCCGCCGCTCGACACTGAGCTCAGGTGCGCCCTTCTTTTCAGACGCCCTGCGCCGCCGCCGACACTGAGCTCAGGTGCGCCCTCTTTTCGGACGCCCTGCGGCCGCCGACACTGAGCTCAGGTGCGCTTCCTTCGACGCGCCGCCGCCGACACTGAGCTCAGGTGCGCCCTTCTTTCGGACGCCCTGCGGCCGCCGCTCGACACTGAGCTCAGGTGCGCCCCTCTTTTCGGGCGGCCTGCGGCCGCCGCTCGACACTGAGCTCAGGTGCGCCTTCTTCCGGACGCCCTGCGCCGCCGCCGACACTGAGCTCAGGTGCGCCTTCTTTTCGGACGCCCTGCGGCTCCTAGCCGCACAACACTGAGACTCAGGTGCGCCTACTTTTCTTCTTTTCAGTTCAGGCCACCAACACTATCCTCATTCAATCACGTGGGGTCACCATTTGTTGCGTCGCAGGAGAGCATGGACAGAGTCTGACAACCCATGTGATCATAAGCAGAGAGTACTTTATTCATTTCCAGCATGCTCTTATATACAATTATATCAAGCAATCAAGCAGTTGCTAATTGGTTAATAAAATACACACAAGCACAGCTGAAACTTCCTTGGATAATTGCCATTCCATGCAACCTTTTGATTTATTATTCTGTTTACTGCCTACTGGCGGATGAGAGCTAATCAAGGTCAGCTTCTCATCACAGCTCACAGCAAACTAGCCCGTCCTTGAATCCCACAGAGATCCTCCCATGGACAGGTGATAATCATTCCCTTGTCTCTGTTGGGTATTCCATTGATGTAGGTTGGTCCCAGCCTGTCCTTAATGACCCATTCATATCACTCCATAACAGCTACGTGACAAAACACCTCATGTCTCCTGCTTTTTAGAATCATGGCAATACCAACCACAGAGGGAAACTATGATGTGTATTGGCATCATACAAGTATCACCAAAATTCCCACCTCTCTCTCACACACACTGCTCACAGCCCTTGGAGAGAAAGCAACGCACAGGAGCTGGACGTGAACACAGTGGAGGACAAGCTGCAATCCTCAAACCCTGGTGAAAAAGGAGAGGCAAGCGCGTGCCCGGGATGGCAAGCCGTGGGGGCCGCCCGGATGGTCTCTGTGAGGGGGGCAGTCAGGCAGCCTTCGGCGACTTGCCTGCGGGAGGGCCGCCGGTCCAGCGGATTCAGCAGCGGGTACGTTATGTGGATTGATCCCTGCCTATGATTTCAGTTATAACTGCCTCTATGAAATCAAGTGTCTGTGTGTTTCACCAGATTTCATCTTCTCCATTAACTTTGCGTAGCCATGTACAAGGGGGAGCTGTACCCCCAACACGTCATCTTATCGGTGTAAAAACTGTACAGGCTACGTCACCACCCTGTGACATCCTCAACAAAGTGCCCATTTGTGCCTGGGTAGGGGCCCTGCTCTGGGAGGGAGGATGCAGCAAGGACTCAGGGTCGGTGGCCGGGGTCTCTGTGCTCAGAGATGGGGAGGTTATGTGGGGAGGGGGGTAATGAGCGGGAGAGGGAGGTCAAGAGTTAAAATAATAATATTTGGGGAAAACATGTATATAAGTGAAACAGAACAGAAATAAAACTGGAGTGTGGGTTCTAAAGCAACAAGGCTTGGGTAGGGATTCGAGGTTAAAGCTCTGGGATCCCCCAGCGCTCTAGATCCCCAAACCTCTCCTCCCTCCCACTGACCCACCCAGCCCACTTCCTGGGTGCCCTTCCTCCACACTCCCCTCCCCTTCTTCCCATTACTCTCAGCCGGCATCACCTCCCGGCACCTTGGGAGCTTCTTGTGTTCCCTCCTCGTCTCTCACAACCTCCTCCGTCCCTGCTGCTTCTTAGCTCTAACCCTGCACATGCCCTCCCCATGTCCTGGCACCCCAGAATTAGCTACTCCTCCCCCATGGCTCTCTTATCCCTTCACCCATGGGGTCATGAATGGCAACATTATACACTCTTCTGTCAAACCAGGAGCTCATCTGACTGTCACACAAGCCACGCATCGGTCACACACCTCTTTACTCAATTTAGAATTCTACAGGAGGTATATTTTCCTCTTAAAATGAGGAAAAGGCATGAAAGCGACAGTTATTAATGTAGCCAATAAGGACACATTAAATGCAATTTCAAAATGACTGATGACAAATGTCTAAAAATTATTCTAGTGGGTGGGAGATGAGGCAAAAAAGTGGGGGCAAGGAAACTTGTCAAAACTTGTATGAATAAAGGTATAAAGTTATTACTGCTCAGGTTCTTTAGAGACCCCACAGCTTGTAATGACCAAGGTAACAGAACTCCTTACCCAGGGAGGTCACGTTCTCATAGTTCTCCTGCATGACATCCCAGTAGAGGGCTCTCTGAGTGGGGTCCAGCAGAGCCCCTCCCCTGGTGAAATGCACAGCCACCTCCTCGAAGGTCACCGGCCCCTGAAAGAGCAAGAGTCCAACACTCAGGACCTGCTGCCCCACTCACAGCCCCACACTCATGGGGGAGAGGAGCCAATCAAATGGGAGCTCTGGGTGGCTCACAGTCAGAGTCCCACCTCCACACCACTCAGAGCAGCCAGGAAACACCAGGGGGAGGGGACGAAGCGAGAGCCCCTTGTCTCTCCCAGCAGATCCATCCCCCCCCTACTAGCCACAGACGGGCACAGGAGATGGAGGCCCTGGCAGGTGCAGGGAGAGCTCGCTGGCAGGGAGCCCAGCGCTGTTCCCATTGTGAAGAGCTGGACGGGGCCAGACTCAGTGGGGGGCAGACGACATGACGGTCCAGGGGGGCCTTGCTGAGGGGGTTCCTCCAGCAGGGGTGTCCTGTCCCTCCTCCCCCCACTTCTCTTCAGCTGTCTGCCCCTGCAGCTCTTCCTGCAGCCCTGCCCCCCCCACTTGAGCTGCCCCGGCCAAGCTGCTCCCAGGAGCCTCCTGTGCTGTGCAGGGGAGGGGGTTGCTGATGTCGGGAGGCCCCCCCCTCCTGCCTCCGTGCCCAGGCGCGGCCGAGCTCCCCCAGCCAGCACCTACTAACCCCACCCACGCTGAGGGGAGTGACCCAGGACAGCAAATTCCCACCTATCCAAGGACAAATTGGTGCAGATAAACAGGCTGGGTTCACATCACACAGCTGAGGAGAATTTAAGAATTACAGAGAAAATAGGGCAAAATAAGAGACTAGAGAGTCAATAATTTTAGGAAAACGAGGGAATCTCCTTGGATTTTCTAGCCATATGTGGGGAGGGGAGAGAAGGGGAAGAACCAGAGAGAATTCTTCTCAGGTTATGAGACGGAAAGAAATGGCACAAACAGGAAAGGATGCAAGTGGCTCCCCGTGGCCATAGGCGTGTGCAGCACATTTCATTAGGGTGTGCACCCAGGGAGCCCCCCCTGGCCCCACCCCATCCACTGCCTCCCACTTCCTGCCCCCCTCAGAACGCCCAACCCCCCCTGCTCCTTGTCCCCTGACTGCCCCCTCCTGAACCCCCCCCACTGTAACTGCCTCCCTAGGACCCTACCTGTCGTCCTGACCCTTATCCACACCCCACCCCAGACAGACCCCGGGACTCCCACGCCCCATCCAACTGCTCCTCGCCCCTTACAGGCCCCCCAGAACTCCCGACCCATCCAACTCCCTCTGCTGCCTGCCTGCCCTGACCCCGCTCCACCCCCACCCCGAACCTCAACCCATCCAACCCCCCTGCTCCTTGTTCCCTGACCGCCCCCTCCACAGGCCTCCCCAACCGCTAATCACCTCCCCCCCCAACTATCCAACCCCCCTCCCCACCTCCTGGCAGCTCTGTCTAGTGGCTGCTCCCACCCACACACTCAAAGTGGCAGAGGAGGTTCCCTCTCCTTCAGGGGGAAGGTTGCCTAGTGGTTAGGCCACAGGACTCAGGCTCAGGTGTTCTGGGTTTGAGTCTCTGCTCTGCCACAGACTCCCTGTTTAGCCTTGGGAAAGTCACTTCACCTCGTTGTGCCCTAGATCCCATCTGCCCAATGGGGCCAACACTGACCTGCCTCCTGGGCTAAATCCATCCATGGCTGGGTGATGGGGGGGAATGGAGATACCAACATGGGGAAATTTGGGCTGAATTTCTGCACAGCCGGAGAGCGGGAGCCAGCTCCACAGGGGGGATGGGAGCGAGAGGGGCTCAGGCCAGCTCCACACAGAGGGGGGTCAGGGCTTGGGCCCTGCAACTTTTGCCACTAAGGTGGCTGGGGCTCCCGAGCCGGGGACTTCAGCCCCACATCTTCTGCCAGGGTCCGGGGTTCTCCTCCCTGCCCCAGGGTGGCTCCTCTCCCACTCCATCCCCCGCCCAGGGCAGCTCCTGCTGGGGTCTGGGCTTCTCCTCCCCCCACCCTCCCCCTGCCCCAGCCCAACTGGGCTCCCCGGGGCACCCGCTGCTGTTGTGGCCGGAGCCGAGCCTGGCGGGCAGGGAGCAGCGATTCACACGGGGGCCCTGGCAGAGACACCAGCCCGAGCGGGGCGGGGCAGCCCCAGGGGAGCGGGCGGGGGGGTCTGCTGCTGCTGGGCCCCCCCACCGACCCCTGGGGCTGTTTCGGGGGGTCTCACTCACTCCCCCAGGAGCGGGGGGGGAGCAGCAGAGTGGAGCCTGCCCAGCAAACAGCTGATCGCAGCTGCGCCCAGGCCGCCCCTGGGGAAAAGCTCAGCGGAGGAGGCTCCACAAGCTGCCGGCAGCGGGTCATTCCCGGGGGGGCCGAGCACCCGCCTGCAGCCGCCGCAGCCACCCCCCTCCCCCCGGAGCCCCCACGGGGGGGGAGCAGCCTCCCCAGCCGGGGCTCAGGGCATTGGGGTGCCGGGCTCCCCCCCTGCGCACGCCTGGGCCCGGGACACTCACACACACACTCTGCCCCGGGGCTCCCTGGTGCCCAGAGACCGATCAACCCCGCCTGCCCCCGCCCTTCCCCGCCTGCAGCTCCGGCCTCTCCTCCCGCCCCGCCAGCCGCACCCCGCGGAGCACCGGGCCCCAGGCTCTGTCCCCACCTGGAGCCCAGCGGGGCCGGGGGCAGCTCCTGCTGCAGCTGAGAACAGCGGCTCCGCTCCGGCCCGGGCGGCTCCAGCGCTGCTGGCAGCACGTGGCCACCAGGGAGCAGCTGCTGAGCCCGGGCTCCTGCGTCACAATGTGCCAGAGCCCCGCCCCAGGAGCTGCCCCGCCCCGGACTGTGTCAGAGCCCCGCCCCAGGAGCTGCCCCGCCCCGGGCTGTGCCAGAGCCCCGCCCCAGGAGCTGCCCCGCCCCGGGCTGTGCCAGAACCCCGCCCCAGGAGCTGCCCTGCCCCGGGCTGTGCCAGAGGCCCCCAGGAGCTGCCCCGCCCGGGCTGTGCCAGAGCCCCAGGAGCTGCCCGCCCTGGGCTGTGCCAGAGCCCGCCCCAGGAGCTGCCCTGCCCCGGACTGTGCCAGAGCCCCGCCCTAGGAGCTGCCCCGCCCCGGCCTGAGCTAAAGCCCCGCCCCAGGAGCTGCCCCATCCCCTGGCTGTGCCAGAGCCCCGCCCCAGGAGCTGCCCCGCCCCGGGCTGTGCCAGAGTCCCGCCCCAGGAGCTGCCCCGCCCCAGGCTGTGCCAGAGCCCCGCCCCAGGAGCTGCCCTGCCCCGGGCTGTGCCAGAGCCCCGCCTCCAGGAGCTGCCCCGCCCCGGACTGTGCCAGAGCCCTGCCCTAGGAGATGCCCCGCCCGGGCTGTGCAAGAGCCCCACCCCAGGAGCTGCCCCGCCCTGGGCTGTGCCAGAGCTCCGCCCCAGGAGCTGCCCCGCCCCGGGCTGTGCCAGAGCCCCGCCCCAGGAGATGCCCCGCCCCCGGGCTGTGCCAGAGCCCCGCCCCAGGAGCTGCCCTGCCCTGGGCTGTGCCAGAGCTCCGCCCCAGGAGCTGCCCCGCCCCGGGCTGTGCCAGAGCCCCGCCCCAGGAGATGCCCTGCCCCGGGCTGTGCCAGAGCCCCGCCCCAGGAGCTGCCCCGCCCCTGGGCTGTGCCACAGCCCGCCCCCAGGAGCTACCCGCCCCGGGCTGTGCCAGAGCCCCCAGGATCTGCCCCGCCCCGGGCTGTGCCAGAGCCCCCAGGAGCTGCCCGCCCTGGGCTGTGCCAGAGCCCCGCCCCAGGAGCTGCCCTGCCCCGGACTGTGCCAGAGCCCCGCCCCTAGGAGCTGCCCCGCCACCGGCCTGAGCTAAAGCCCCGCCCCCAGGAGCTGCCCCCTCCCCTGGCTGTGCCCGTGCCCCGCCCCAGGAGCTGCCCCACCCCGGGCTGTGCCAGAGTCCCGCCCCAGGAGCTGCCCTGCCCCAGGCTGTGCCAGAGCCCCGCCCCAGGAGCTGCCCTGCCCCGGGCTGTGCCAGAGCCCCGCCTCCAGGAGCTGCCCCGCCCGGACTGTGCCAGAGCCCGCCTCTAGGAGATGCCCCGCCCCGGGCTGTGCCAGAGCCCCACCCCAGGAGCTGCCCCGCCCTGGGCTGTGCCAGAGCTCCGCCCCAGGAGCTGCCCCGCCCCGGGCTGTGCCAGAGCCCCGCCCCAGGAGCTGCCCCGCCCCGGGCTGTGCCAGAGCCCCGCCCCAGGAGCTGCCCTGCCCCGGGCTGTGCCAGAGCCCCGCCCCAGGAGCTGCCCCGCCCTGGGCTGTGCCAGAGCCCCGCCCCCAGGAGCTGCCCCGCCCCCGGGCTGTGCCAGAGTCCAGCCCCCAGGAGCTGCCTCCCCCTGGGATTTGTTCTCCTGTTTCCTTCTTCCCAGCACCTGCCGCTCCCTTCCTGTGTCTGCAAACACCCCGGGAGGGCTGCAGCGCCGCTGGGTCTGTCTCCAGTGGCTGAAGTTGCCTCCATCTCTAATCACCTGGGGTGGAGGGAACGAAGGGAGGAGATGGGCCCAGGTGTGAAAGCAGAATTAGGGGGCAGGGAAAGAAGGACTGTTTGGAAAGGTGGAAAGGAAAGGCTCCTGGGTGATCCAGATGGAGTCAGAAGCAGTTGGGCAGCAGAGGCTCAGATAAATGGAGGGGAACCCCCGGGGTGTCCCAGTGTTGGCCAGGGTGTGTACAGCACCTAGCACAATATGGGGTCCCGATCTCATTCATGGTCTGTGCAGCACCTGGGAGCCCTGATGTCTCTTTCCTCATCACAGGCACTGGGAATGGAGTGAGGGAAACCTCAGCACCTGAAGGGTTAATGCAGCCCTGTGTGCAACCCCTGCTAGGGTGACCAGACAGCAAATGTGAAAAATCGGGACAGGGAGTGGGGGTAATAGGAGCCTATATAAAAAGGCCCAAAAATTGGGACATCCGGTCACGCTAGTCCCTGCTGCACTCACGAGGGGTTGGCTTAGAGAGTTGTAGTAATAACAGCAGCAAAGAGTCCTGTGGCACCTTATAGACTAACAGACGTATTGGAGCAGGAGCTTTCGTGGGTGAATCCCCACTTCATCAGATGCACCAATAGTCCCATATGGTCTAGTGGTCAGGATTCCTGGTTTTCATCCATGGGACCTGGGTTCAACTTCTGGTGTGGGAACAGTGCAGAGCTTTTGCCCAGAGTGGAGACAGGAAATGAAAGAAACAGGAAGGGATCCTGCCAGCAGGGGAGTTAGACAGCGTGGGGAGGGGATCCCAGAAGTGGGGGTGGGGGGCAGAGGTCTGAGCGGAGACCAGGGAAGGATCCCAGCAGTGTGGGAAGTTGAGAGCACAGGCCTGGCATGGGGACCTGGAAGAGTGAATGTGTCCCTCTAAACCCATCAACTGCAGACTAGGCAGGACTGGAAGAATTACATATTTGTTGGTAATTGTCAATTTCTGTGTAAACGCACATCCCAATGGCAAAATATTTCCATCCATAATTATCAAAATTGGCAGATGGGCAAAGTAAGAAACATGCTGCTTGAGAACTTACCCTGTTGTAGGAGCAGCAGTGATCTGTGTGCTCCATATAACCTGTATGCCCAAAAGGTCTGTTACACTCCCCCCACCCCATCTCCTCTCCTCTCTGAATGCCTGTGAAGTGGCTTTCCCTCCCCTCCTCCTCCTCCTGCAATGCTTGTGGGATGACTGCGCTGGTTGAACAGCTGGTTGAAGCTCAGAAGAGCTCCTCGATAGACACGGTGTCTGGGACTCTCATTAGGCAGCATTGTGAAAGCACAGCTGAGCACAGGGCCCCTTCCCTGTTAAAGACCTGAACCTCATGGCCTGCGACTAGAGATGACTTGGCTGCATCCGGTGGGTCACACTCCACCTCAGCCAGTGTCCATGCAGGGTCCATGCTCTGGGTGTGTGAGTGCTGCCTAATGAGAGTCCAGACATCTTGGTACCTGGAAGCTCTTCTGATCTTCAGCCAGCCCCTTCATCCCACAAGCATTGCAGGAGGGAGGGGAGGGGAAAGCCACTTCACAGGCATTCAGAGAGGGAGAGGAGACAAAAGCGAGGGGAGGGGAAGTATAACAGACCTTTGAGCATAGAAATCACTGCTGTTCCTACAACAGCAGGGACAGGCCACTAGGAGCTGAGAAAAGGAAGCAAGCCTGTTTCTGCCTGGCTTTGAACCAGGGACCTTTTGCGTGTTAGGCAAACGTGATAACCACTACACTACAGAAACTCTGTCACAGGGCTGTGCCCTTCCCTTCATAAGAACATAAGAATGGCCATACTGGGTCAGACCAAAGGTCCATCCAACCCCATATCCTATCTGCCAACAATAACCAATGCCAGGTGCCCAAGAGGAGTGAACCTAACCGAAATGATCAAGTGATCTCTCTCCTGCCATCCATCTCCACTCTCTGACAAACAGAGGCTAGGGACACCATTCCTTACCCATCCTGGCTAATATCCATTGATGGACTTAACCTCCATTAATTTATCTGCAAAAAGAACAAAGAGAACATGTGGCACCTTAGAGACTAACAAATGTATTTGAGCATAAGCTTTTGTGGGCTAAAACTCACTTCATCGGATGCATGCAGTTAAAAATTCAGTAGGAAGAGATATATACACACAGAGAACGTGAAAAAAATGGGTGTTGCCATACACAGTATAACGAGAGTGATCAGTTAACGTGAGCTGTTATCAGCGGGAGAAAAAAACCTGATTTTGGGAGGGGAACAGGAGAAAGGACAAAGGAAGCAAGAGACGAAGAGAAAAGAGGGATCAGACAGTGGATGGAGCAAGAGGTGAATCAAAAAGGACAAACCCTTATGTCCCCAGTGATTCTAAGAGACAAAATCCCAGGTGCAAAATAAAATTCTGCCTCCTTAAGCTCGTGTTTTCCATGCCTAGAATTCAACTGTCACCAGATGGATCAGACTGAACAGGTTTCACACCTCCAGGAGGCTCTTACCTTCTAAACGGCTGTTTTCTAGTAAAATCACTAAAAAGGAAGGAAGAAACTCGAAAGAGGTTCCTCCTGGCGCACGTCCGTGAACCCGAATACTCTCTCAGTCCTCAAAGGGAGACCTGGAGAAGGAGACTTGCTGGAGCAAAGCCACAGGGGTCTCTGAGGTTTCCCTGGCCCCTCGCCCCTGTCCTGCCTGGCTGATGTCAGCATCTCTCTGTGAGGTCACCACCTCCCCACCGCCTTGGACCAATAGTCTGAGGTCCTGCAAAAAGGCCTTTGTGATGTCACTGCCACACCCCCTCCCTTGCTGGGCTAATGTCCTGCCCCTGGCCAGGCACTTTGCAGGTTTGAGCTACTCCCTGTGGATCACCCAACTCAAGGAGCGTTCGTTCTAGGCAGCAAGCCGGCTAGACAGGGAAACAGCAGACGCTGCTCCCAATGCTACACTCAGTTTTTCAGAAATTAGTCGACTTTATGGCCAGAAGAGACCATTAGAGCATCTAATCTGACCCCCTGCGTATCACAGGCCTCCTGTATAGCACAATAGCTACTTTGGGGGCAAATACATTATAGAAAGGCATCTTGTCTTCATGAAATGACATCAGGAGATGGAGAATCCACCACTTTCCTTGGTAGCTTGTTCCTGTGGTGAATCATCCTCGCTGTTGAATATTTGTGCCTTTGTTGTAATATGAATTTGTCTCTTTTCACCTTCCAGCCATTGGGTCTTGTTAGGCCTTTCTCTGCTCGATTCAAGAGCCCTTTAATACCCAATCTTTTCTCTCCATTAAGGCACTTCAACACTTTAATGAAGTCACCTTTCAATCTTCTTTTGATAAGCTAAACAGGTTGAGCTCTTTCAATAGCTCACTAGAAGGCAGTTTTCTCCAGCCCTCAGAACCTTTGGTGGCTCTTTGCTGCCCCAGTTCCAATTTCACATCTTTTCAAAGGAGGACACCAAAACTGGAGGCTATTCCAGTATCAGTCTCACTGATGCCGTGTCACCTCCTGTGACATTATTGACATAATCTGTAACCGTATAGATTACCGTTGCGACCGCTGTCCTATTTGTAGCCAATATTGTAGAAAGGTTGTAGCGTAAGGGGTCTATGGAGAGGTTCTGATTGGCTGATTATAATTCTGCTATTTCTAGATGTGTATCATTTTTATAGTTGACATTATGAATTCCTGCTCATTTCCCCACTGGCTGGAGCATGGCTAGAGTGTGTCTGTGGTTAATGATGTTGCTATAGATTGTTCAGTGTGATCATTTAGAGTTTAAATCCCAGGTTCCATCTATTGTAAAGCCACTTCTGGCAAGAGGGCTGTTTTTCCTCATTATGGGGATGCTACGATACTAAAAAAATTGTAAATAACATAACTGACTATGGAGACAGGGATGAGTGAAGCAGGTTTGAATGGATCAGAGGAGAATGTGATGGGAGACTCTCTTGTCCCGATTCTGAATAATCAGATGTAACCTGCTCTGGAATTTCACTTGACACTTTCTTTGTCATGTATTGTCTCTCTGTGATGTGGGTTTCTATCTTTCCTGAAGGCTGTTTGGTCATCCAATTGGATATTAGTTCAGTTTGATAGGATGTAGCTCAGATTTATTGAAGAATTTAAGACAATGACCCTTTGCTAAAGTTACCAATTAAAATGAAATTATAGGTGAAGTTATTGGTTAAAGAGTAAGAGACTGTGTGATAATCTGAATTATTTTGGAAAACTGAAAGTTGTCTTGGTTTTGTGTTTTGTTAGTCATACAGGAAATGATGGCTAATCTTGAAAAGTTAATTTGATTTAATTTACCCTGATTCCTCAACTGTTGCTACAGCTCTAGTACCCATCAATCCAAAGACTGAGAGAAATGGAGAGTTCCAACCATTGTCCTTTTAGTATCTTATTGTTCCTCTCTGTTTTTTTTGTGCTGGCCTTTCTATTCTATCACTTTCTGCCTTTGTTTAGTTGGTAACAGTTGGTTTCCATCACTCACGTTTGTTTGTTTAAATCTCTATCCGTTGTTAAATAAATTTTTTGCTTGTTTGATAACTGTACTCAGGTGCTGTGTGAGATACAGTAGCAATGGTCCACAGTAAAACTAGTAACCTGGGATACTTGGGGAAGAGAGGATCTGGGATTTCACCGGGTATCTGGTGATCCAGGCTGGACCCCAGAGGGGGACACATTGAAGGAACTCAAGGGTTAAGGTGGGTGCTGTAGCTCAGAGGAGGGTCCTTGAGTTCCAGCAGGCTGGTGAGTTTGGTCACTAACATCCAGCTGCCAAATGCAAAACTCCCTCTTCCTTGTGGCAGGTGGCAACAAGGAGACTCACAGTCCTCAGCACCCTGAGAAGGGTCACAATGTGTCTCTATGTTGAGCCACCTGTCAAGTTCACACAGGGAAAGCTCCCGATAGCACAAAACTCTGCCCTATGAAATCATGGAACATGTGCTCTTTGCTCTGTGAAAGCATGTAAAGAATCCAAGCGCTGGAGGACGGGGTTTGGGTCCAGAGTGACCTAGACAAATTGGAGGGTTGGGCCAAAAGAAATCTGAGGAGGTTCAACAAGGAGAATTGCAGAGTCCTGCACTTAGGACGGAAGGATCCTATGCACTGCCACAGACTGGGGACTCACTGAGTGAGGGGGGTTTGATAGCAGCCTTCAACTACCTGAAAGAGCAGCAGTGTGGGCTTTCTCCTGGCCACTTTTGCTGGGCTGGGCAGGCAGCCTGGAGGCCTTTCTAGAAGAGCATTGGGAACGGAGTTAGAAAACCAATGTGAAAACCAGAACCTCAGGTTTAGACTCATTCATTTATAATATTAAATCTTCAATTCTAGTGTCACAGTCAATACAATTGCTTCAGCCTGATAGTTGCCCAAAGGAAACTTAACGTCTCTCCAAGGAGAGTGGGGAGAAAGCACTTTTCAGAGTCCAAGAGAGACAAGGCGGGTGAGGGTAAGAGCTTGCAGAGGACCAACCTCTGTTGGTGAAAGAGACAAGCTGTGCAGCTAACCCAGCACCCTTCTTCAGGTCTGTGTAGCCTGGAAGGTCGTCTCTTCCATAACCAGCAGTTAGAACATAAGAACAGCCACACTGAGTCAGACCAGTTCATCTAGCCCACTCTCCCGAAAGTGGCCAATGCCTGGCGCCCCAGAGGACCCCTGGGACCAACATGGATACACCACCACACACAAGGTTAAAAGTCAATGCACAGGGAGAAGGATCTTGTGTTTCATTCCTTATGTCCTAGTCCCATCATGTGGCCATTTCCTTTTCTTCCTTTCTGTTAAAAGCTTTGGTATTTTGCACAGAAACATTATTTCCCAGGAGAGACCCAGGAGTGGCAGCTGCATTCCAGTACCAAACAGTCACTGGAAGGGGGCAGACAAAGGCCTTTAGGACGAGGCGTCCGTCACTGTCAAAAGATCATCTCCTCCTGCAGGTCACTGGCAGCCTGAATTTGTTCCTTATCCTCCCAGAGTCTGGGGGCTGGAATCAGCACTACCCAGCCCCGCAGTATGTAGCAGGAACAAACACAAACCTGGTCTTTAACACAAGCTTCCTTCTCAGGGAAGATTTTTCTGTGATTGAAGTTGAGCTTCAGTTCCCCTCTCCTGGGGCGGGCTGGTGTGGGCCAGCTCCCAGTGAGATCTGTTTTCACCTTTGCCCCCTTTCAGTCACTCTGGGATCCTAACTCTGCTCCCAGCTGTCAGGCAGCTTCCAGCCCATCCACCCTGCTCATTAACTCTGTGGTAATATGTCACTCCCTCTGCCAGCACTCACAGCTTGCAGGAAAGCTACTCCTGCCAGATGCATTGGTATAGTGGTGTGCAGGGATGCTTTCTAAGCACTTCATCTGGGTTTGATTCCCAGTCAATGCAATAATGGCTTTTCTCTTTTGTTGTTTCCTCATCTGGAAGTGGTACAATTTCAGTCACATAGTGTTACAATCACATTATCTATAGAATGAAACAATAAATGTGTCAAAGTCCAGCAGGTCATACAGGATGGAGGCATACAAGGGGCTGGAATGTGTCATCTGAGAAAGACAGAACACTTGGAAACCTGCATCTCCCGTCCCCTGGCCTTGCGTGTTATGATTCCAGCTGTGTGAGCTGTTTGTAGGATGTTCCAGCATGATGGGGAAATGAAGTTTTGAGTCAGTTTTTGCTCCTGCAGATTCCTTTGCTGTTACAATTATAATGACATGAACAAAAGGGAGGAAAAATAAACAAATGCCAAGTTGCAATACAGGTGGGGAAAAGGACGATCAGGTTAAGCCAAACACGTCAAAATAAAAATTAATACAAAAAAGGGGAGGGGGGAAGAGATCAGGTATGTGGAGATCCCCTTGATATTTCAACGCACATTGTTAGAATCAAAGTTCAGACTTGACACTGGAAAACCTGCAACTACCTGTCTCTCTCAACACCTGTGATGAGCAAGATGGAGTTGGGACACCTGTTCTGCTTCAATCATTTATTGTCTCTCTGTTCTCTCCTTCTTCTCCCCCCAATTCCTCATCTCCAATGTCTCTGCCTCTCTCCTCTTGCTCCCTCTCCCCTGCCCTTTCCAGGAACTCACAGTCTACAGCATTTAGGACAAGCCAGAGCTCCCATGTTCTGCACATGAGCCTGTGTCAGAGGACATGTGACCCCGTCAGAACCAGTCACCGGATCAATATGTCCCTTTATGGGCAACTTCTCTGCCTACTCTGCAATTTACACACACCCCCACTGAAGGGGGTGTGGTACAGCTCTGACTGAGAGGCCTCACAGGAGAAACTTCAGCCCAAAGACAAATTTGTGTGAAATGCTGAGAAGTGAAGAGCCCCCTTCCCCTCCCCCCAAATCCCCAGAACTCTAGAGTCACCCCCATGGCACCAGCACAGGGAACCCAGTGAGATGGGGTTACAGAATACAAGGGGGAGGGAGCAGGGGAGAGAGGTGACAGGGAGTCTCTCTCTTTCCTTCTCTCTTCACTTTCTGTTCTTCTCTTTCCTTCCAGGAACTGCAGTCACAGCAGAGAGGGGTTTGTCTCTTTATTAGGGATCCCTCTGTGTCACGGACGCTGCAAAAGTCATAGATTCTGTGGCTTCTGCAGTGGCCTCTGCGGCTGACTCCGTGGCTGCCCCAGCAGCTGGCCTGGGGGCAGCTTGAGCAGTGGTTCCAAGTGTGGCAGCAGCAGCCACAGCTCAGTGGCTCCTGGCACCTGTCCCGAGGTGGCCGGAGCAGGGCTGGCCTCTGGGGCTCCCCTCACCTGGCAGCATCTGGAGTGGCCGTGGGTCCCCAGGGCTTCTCCCCCCGTACATGGTGCCACGGGCCCCCTGGACTCCCTGCGCCCACAGCTGGTGCCACGGACCCCCTGGGCCTCCCTCCCCAAGATTCAATGAGGGGTATTTATGGTATAAGTCATGGCCGGGTCATGGGCAATGAGCTTTTGGGTTTTGCCCGTGATCTGTCCATGACATTTACTAAAAATACCTGCGATTAAATCTTCACCTTCCTCATTATCGATCAAATAAATCGAAACGCCTCCACCTGCAAGTGGATTTAGCCCAGGACCCTCAGAGTCAGCAGCTGTTACACCCCCACTGAGCTCTCTGGTCAGGTGTCCTAGCGCTGGAAGCCTCCTGTTTAGATCCTAAAATAGCATTTTTGCACCAATGGGGCTGAAATTTTGGACTGGACATTGTAGCTCCACCGTTCTTTTACTGAATTGCTTCAAAACAGCAAGTCAAGAAAGTCTCCTAAGTGCCAGGCTCTCTGCCTTGGAAACAGCTGCCCCTGCTCTGCAGGAGTCTGTGTGTTCCACACAGCAACGTACACACCTGCCCCACACTGAATGGGGGTCAGACAGTGACAGGGTTGGTAACACAAATACTTCAGACTATTAACTCCAGGTCCCTTCCTTTCTTTAACCCAGGATGTGCCAGTCAACTGGTAACCATGGTGTTATCTTCACCTTAAAATACCGACAGGACATTTTCAGTGAGCCCTGCACCCCATGCCCTGCCTGCAGCCAGCCCCTGTCTGCAGCCAGCCCTGCACCCTCTGCCCTGCCCCCACCAGCTGCATCCTCCCTGCCTTGCCTGCAGCCAGCCCCACACCCCCTGCCCTGCCCGCAGCCAGCCCCACACCCCCTGCCCTGCCTGCAGCCAGCCCCACACCCCCTGCCCACAGCCAGCCCCTGCCACAACCCCTGCCCTGTCTCCAGCTAACTCCTGCCGCACCCCCTGTGGCCCTGCCCAAAGCCAGCCAGCCCCCACACACCCCCAGCCGTGGACACCCTGCCCTGTCTCCAGCCAACTCCTGCCACACACCCCTGCCTGAAGCCAGACAGCCTGCCCCACACACCCCTGTCTCCAGCCAGCCCCGCACCCCTTGCCCTGCCTGCAACCAGACCCTACCTCCAATCAGCCTCTGCCCTGCCTCCAGCCAGCCCCATGGCCACTGGTGCCATGCAGTTCCCAGGGCAGTAACCCTGCACACCTGCTTCAATGAGGGGGGCAGGGAGCAGCTGGGACCCACACATGTGCACACCCAAGGGTGACCAGACAGCAAGTGTGAAAAATCAGGACAGAGGGTGGGGGGTAATAGGATCCTAGGTAAGAAAAAGACCCCAAAATTGGGACTGTCCCTATAAAATTGGGACAGCTGGTCACCCTAGCACACCCCCAGGACTCCAGAGTTCCATTGCTGGGTTTCCTATTGGTTCCACTGCTGGTTGGTTTCCTTTTCCTGGGGGACTCTGGGCAAGTTGCTCCCTGCTCTAGGGCTCCGTCCCCAGCAAGCAAATGGGGATTTTGTACCTTCCCGCTATTGGAAAGTGCTGGGAGAATCCCCCAGCCAAAGCTGCTCTGACAGCGCTAAGCAGCATCTGACCATTCAAGGTCAGAGCGCACTGCCCAGGAGGAGGAGTGTAGAGAGAGGGGCCCAGCCATGGGGTTTGGCTCAAGAAGACCAAGTCTCCAATTTGTTAAGGGCGTTTTGAATTCCAGTCCTGTGCTCCAAAGTGCTTGGTGTCAGTTGCACATTTTAGAACGATACTCTCCACTCCACTTTCCAAATCATCATTCATACTGTTTACCCACCTCCACTAGGCCTGGAACCTTGCCAAAGAAGGAAAGAGGATTGGTTTGGAATGATTTGTTCTTGACAAATCCATGATCCCTCGTGCTAAGAACCAAATTATCCTGTAGGTGCTGCTGACAAACTGAGTGTTTAAGAATCTATTCCAGTATCTCTCCAGCTATGGAAGTGAGGCTGGCTAGCCTGTAAGGCCCAGGAGTCTCTTTGTTCCCCTTTGAAAGATAGATCCTGTCTTGTTCATGGATGGGAAGATGTTCTTTTTCAGGGCTCTCAGACGAGAACTGGGGCACAATACTTGGTTTGTTAAGGCCACAAAAATGGAGGCAGGAACCTCTTCTCTCCTGCTGGCAAAGAACCCCAGGTACCGAAAAGACAGGGACTCACACCCCTGAACGGGATTTAGAAAAGGCAGTGGTTAAAAAGTTTGGCCCCGACCATTTCTTGTTTCCACAGACTAGACATTTTAGCAAACTTTAGAATTCCTTGGTGCTAAACACCGTGAAACTCTCCTTTCTCCTTCACAGAGGGCTTTAACTCCCCTTCTCTCACTCAGGCTCACGACTGCCCAGAGTTCAAGAACTGTCCCTGTTCCCATTGGACAGATGGGGAGGAGCCTGAGCTATAGAGAAGGGAAGTGACCTGTCACCAGATGGATCAGACTGAACAGGTTTCAGACCTCGAGGAGGCTCTTACCTTCTAAACAGGGATGGCAGTTTTCTAGTAAAATCACTAAAAGGGAAGGAGAAAACTCAAAAGAGGTTCCTCCTGGCGCTCACGTCCGTGAACCTGAATACTCTCTCAGTCCTCAAAGAGAGACCTGGAGAAGGAGAAGGAGACCTGGAGAAGGAGACTTGCTGCAGCAAAGCCACAGGGGTCTCTGAGGTTTACCTGGCCCCTCGCCCCTGTCCTGCCTGGCTGATGTCAGCATCTCTCTGTGAGGTCACCACCTCCCCACCGCCTTTGACCAATAGGCTGAGGTCCTGCAAAAGGCCTTTGTGATGTCACTGCCACACCCCTCCCTTGCTGGGCTAATGTCCTGCCCCTGGCCAGGCACTTTGAAGGTTTGAGCTACTCCCTGTGGATCACCCCACTCAAGGAGCGTTTGTTCTAGGCAGCAAGCCAGCTAGACAGGAAAACATCAGACGCTGCTCCCAATGCTACACTCAGTTTTTCAGAAATTAGTCGACTTTATGGCCAGAAGAGACCATTAGAGCATCTAATCTGACCCCCTGCATATCACAGGCTTCCTGTAGGACACAAGATCTATTTTTGGGGGAAAACACATTCTAGAAAGGCATCTTGTCTTCATGAAATGACATCAGGAGATGGAGAATCCACCACTTTCCTTGGTAGCTTGTTCCTGTGGTGAATTATCCTGACTGTTAAATATTTGTGCCTTAGTTATAATATGAATTTGTCTCTTTTCACCTTCCAGCCATTGGGTCTTGTTAGGCCTTTCTCTGCTCGACTCAAGAGCCCTTTAATACCCAATCTTTTCTCTCCATTAAGGCACTTCAACACTTTAATGAAGTCACCTTTCAATCTTCTTTTGATAAGCTAAACAGGTTGAGCTCTTTCAATAGCTCACTAGAAGGCAGTTTTCTCCAGCCCTCAGAACCTTTGGTGGCTCTTTGCTGCCCCAGTTCCAATTTCACATCTTTTCAAAGGAGGACACCAAAACTGGAGGCTATTCCAGTATCAGTCTCACTGATGCCGTGTCACCTCCTGTGACATTATTGACATAATCTGTAACCGTATAGATTACCGTTGCGACCGCTGTCCTATTTGTAGCCAATATTGTAGAAAGGTTGTAGCGTAAGGGGTCTATGGAGAGGTTCTGATTGGCTGATTATAATTCTGCTATTTCTAGATGTGTATCATTTTTATAGTTGACATTATGAATTCCTGCTCATTTCCCCACTGGCTGGAGCATGGCTAGAGTGTGTCTGTGGTTAATGATGTTGCTATAGATTGTTCAATTCCTGCCTTGGCAATTCAGACAGTCCCTTTTCCCAACATAGCTCCAGCACATCAATAGGTCCAATAACAGGTGCAGCTTTTCTCTGGGGCACTGAGATTTTTGGGAGTTGGTGGCTCCTTTCTTTCCTCACCCTGGAGTAAACTCATAAGAACATAAGAACATAAGAAAGGCCGTACCGGGTCAGACCAAAGGTCCATCTAGCCCAGTATCTGTCTACCGACAGTGGCCGGAAGGATCATTTCTAATTGTTCGCTCAGACCAGCTTGCCCAGCACCCTCACTGCTGTGCATCTCTGTATGTGTGGCCATGGCTGAACAGCGAGAATCCCTGCCCATTTCCCTTCTGGCTGGAGCATGCTTAGAGTGAGTTTGTGGTTAATGATGTTGCTGTAGATTGTTGGCTTCCTGCCTTGGCAATTCAGACAGTTCCTTTTCCCAACATATCTCCAGCACATCACTTCCTGGCTGGGTCTCCTGGGCAGTGGAAAACATAAGAACATAAGAAAGGCCGTACCGGGTCAGACCAAAGGTCCATCTAGCCCAGTATCTGTCTACCGACAGTGGCCAATGCCAGGTGCCCAAGAGGGAGTGAACCTAACAGGCATTGATCAAGTGATCTTCCTCCTGCCATCCATCTCCATCCTCTGACAAACAGAGGCTAGGGACACCATTCTTACCCATCCTCGCTAATAGCCATTTATGGACTTAGCCACCATGAATTTATCCAGTTCCCTTTAAACATTGTTATAGTCCTAGCCTTCACAACCTCCTCAGGTAAGGAGTTCCACAAGTTGACTGTGCTGCATGAAGAAGAACTTCCTTTTATTTGTTTTAAACCTGCTGCCTATTAATTTCATTTGGTGACCTCTAGTTCTTGTATTATGGGAATAAGTAAATAACTTTTCCTTATCCACTTTCTCAATGTCACTCATGACTTTATATACCTCTGTCATATCCCCCCTTAGTCTCCTCTTTTCCAAGCTGAAGAGTCCTAGCCTCTTTAATCTTTCCTCATATGGGACCCTCTCCAAACCCCTAATCATATTAGTTGCCCTTTTCTGAACCTTTTCTAGTGCTAGAATATCTTTTTGAGGTGAGGAGACCACATCTGTACACAGTATTCGAGATGTGGGCGTACCATGGATTTATATAAGGGCAATACTATATTCTCCGTCTTGTTCTCTATCCCCTTTAACGATTCCTAACATCCTGTTTGCTTTTTGATCGCCTCTGCACACTGCGTGGACATCTTCAGAGAACTATCCACAATGACTCCAAGATCTTTTCCTGACGCGTTGTAGCTAAATTAGCCCCCATCATATTGTATGTATATTTGGGGTTATTTTTCCCAATGTGCATTACTTTACATTTATCCACATTAAATTTCATTTGCCATTTTGTTGCCCAATCACTTAGTTTTGTGAGAGCTTTTGAAGTTCTTCACAATCTGCTTAACTATCTTGAGTAGTTTAGTATCATCTGTAAACTTTGCCACCTCACTGTTTACCCCTTTCTCCAGATCATTTATGAATAAATTGAATAGGATTGGTCCTAGGACTGACCCTTGGGGAACACCACTAGTTACCCATCTCCATTCTGAGAATTTACCATTAATTCCTACCCTTTGTTCCCTGTCTTTTAACCAGTTCTCAATCCATGAAAGGACCTTCCCTTTTATCCCATGACAACTTAATTTACGTAAGAGCCTTTGGTGAGGACCTTGTCAAAGGCTTTCAGGAAATCCAAGTACACTATGTCCACTGGATCACCCTTTTCCACGTTTGTTGACCCCTTCAAAGAACTCTAATAGATTAGTAAGACACGATTTCCCTTTACAGAAACCATGTTGACTACTGCTCAATAATTTATGTTTTTCTATGTGTCTGACAATTTTATTCTTAACTATTGTTTCAACTAATTTGCCCCGTACCGACGTTAGACTTACCGGTCTGTAATTGCCTGGATCACCTCTAGAGCCCTTTTTAAATATTGGCGTTACATTAGCTAACTTCCAATCATTGGGTACCGAAGCCGATTTAAAGGACAGGTTACAAACCTTAGTTAATAGTTCCGCAACTTCACATTTGAGTTCTTTCAGAACTCTTGGGTGAATGCCATTTGGTCCCGGTGACTTGTTAATGTTGAGTTTATCAATTAATTCCAAAACCTCCTCTAGTGACACTTCAATCTGTGACAGTTCCTCAGATTTGTCACCTACAAAAGCCAGCTCAGGTTTGGGAATCTCCCTAACATCCTCAGCCGTGAAGACTGAAGCAAAGAATTCATTTAGATTCTCCGCAATGACTTTATCGTCTTTAAGCGCTCCTTTTGTATTTTGATCGTCAAGGGGCCCCACTGGTTGTTTAGCAGGCTTCCTGCTTCTGATGTACTTAAAAAACATTTTGTTATTACCTTTGGAGTTTTTGGCTAGCCGTTCTTCAAACTCCTCTTTGGCTTTTCTTATTACACTCTTGCACTTAAGTTGGCAGTGTTTATGCTCCTTTCTATTTGCCTCACTAGGATTTGACGTCCACTTTTAAAGGAAGTCTTTTATCTCTCACTGCTTCTTTTACATGGTTGTTAAGCCACGATGGCTCTTTTTTAGTTCTTTTACTGTGTTTCTTAATTTGGGGTATACATTGAAGTTGGGCCTATATTATGGTGTCTTTAAAAAGGGCCCATGCAACTTGCAGGATTTCATTTTAGTCACTCTACCTTTTAACTTTTGTTTAACTTTTGTTTAACTAACCATCTGCTTCCTCACCATGGGGAACAGGGGCAGAAAATGCTTTTTAAAAAGCCTTTTGAAAAGTAAAAAGTAAAACAAGCCAAGCAACCCCCTCCCTTGCTTTGTGCTGGGTGCCCAGCTGTGGGCTTGTGTGTGGGGAGGCTGGCGGGAGAGGTGTTCTGAGCACACTCCGGTCAGGAAGGGGTGGAGTTGGCCAAAGGGGCAGGTTGAATCTTTAGCAGAGAATTCCTTTCTCCATTGTGTTAGCTAAGCGTTGCTGTTAAATGTCAGCCGACAAATGCAGCATTTGAAACAATCCGACTCTAAATCCCCCACCCTCTCAGTTGCTGTAGTTCTCACATCCTCTGCTCTTGTGATGTCACCACATGACATAGTGTCTTATTCCCATAGTGTCCTGTAGGTTAGACAGGAATAAGTTTATGAGGTAAAAACTGAAGCATAACTCCATCCCTTCCTCCTTTTGACTTCGGAAAAATAAATCCTGTCGCCTCCCTCAGTCTCAACCCAGCCCCACCGGCGCTGCTGTGGCTTGGAGACAGGTGCCCTCTCATCTGGCCCTGAGCTGCTGTGGGGAGAGAGGGCTGGAGGGGGCAGTTCTTTCTCCCTGGGGCAACCTGCTCCCCAATCTCCTCATTCCCAGCCCCACCCCAGAGCCCTCACCCCCTGCGCCCCTACCCTCTGCTCCAATGCTTTTACCCTCATCGCTTGCCCCACTCCAGAGCCTGCACCCCCCGCGGTCGCCCTCACATCACTGCGCCCCAACCCCCCCCCCCCCCCGAGCCTCTCCCACACTCCAAACCTTTCAGCCTCACCCCTGCCACACACCATCCATGTGCAGAATGAATTTTGTAAGGAGCGCAATATGCAGGTGATGTGTCACACCTCACCTCCATATTTGTGCCCAAAACAAAATTCATTCCACACATGGACATAACAAATTAGAGGAAACACTGCTCCTGACTTTCAGCCCCTCTCTCACATTTTGAATTTCACACATTGAGTGATCAGAATAAAGTGCCCTCAAGTGAGCTAGAGACCAACAGTGGTTCATAGTAATTATTCAGCAAGTATTTTAGAAGACCTAGGACATTACTGAAAATCATGACCTGCCAAGAGACAATTAATGGAGAGAAGCAGCAAGATTAATTCCATACATTGGATTGGTTGTGACTTATTTGCCTGATTTGAAAAGAGACCAAACTGACCTGAGTCTCCTTGGTGTCGATAGCCCCTGCTCAGCCAATCAGCACTGAGACTCTGAGGGGCAGGAGGCTGAGGGTCTCACCAGATGTCCCAAAGGACGGCCCAGGACACCATCAGAGGGGATCACTCTCAAACCCAGACCCACCTCTTGGTGAGGACCTCCCACAATGAGACCAATACCCCTCCCCTGCCCGCACTCCAGACCCATCCCTCCTAGGTAGAGGGAGGGAAGCTGGAAAAGGGAAAAAGAAGCAAGAGAAGAGGAGAAAGGAGGGAGGAAAGAGGAAAAGATAAACCAAAAAGGATACACCCCAATGTACCCAGAGATTCCAATCATCAAAACCTAGGGAGGAAATCAAATTCTGCCACCTGAAGCCAGTGCTGTCTGTGCCTAGAATGCTGCCTGCGCCAGGTGGATCAGACGGAACAGGTTCCAAAGCTCTCTGAGCCTCTTACCTTCTCAAAGGGAAGTTTGTTTTCGGCACAATCAGTGGTAGGAAAGGAGAAAACTCCACAGAGGTTCCTCCTCATGCTCACAACTCTGAATCCTAATTCTCTCTCAGCCCTCGAGGAGAGACCTCGCGAAGGTGACTTGCGGCAGCAAAGCCGGGAGGTCTCAGAGACTGGCCTGGCCCTGCACCTCTGTCCTGCCCGGCTGATGTCGGGGTCTCTCTGTGAGGTCACCCCCTCCCCAACACCTTTGCCCAATAGGCCGAGTTCCTGCAAAATGCCTTTGTGATGTCACTGCCACACCCACCCTCCCCACAAAGCTGATGTCCTGCCCTGGCCAGACTCGTTGGGTGTTTGAGTTGTTTCCTGGATCTGAGGTTGCCAACTTTCTGACACAAGTTATCTGCACTATCTAGCACAAGTTATCTGCACTGTTCACACAAGTACGAGGCATCTCTGCTCACTTTGGCTAAAGAGAAATGGGTCCCTTTGCAAAATCAAACACTGACAAATAAGAGAGCAAGACACTGTATGATTTCTAGAGCTGATATAGGGCAATTGGTTCAGCTTCATTATGATTGCATCATCCATGACTTCTAGGAATAACATGATGCAATTCATATCATGTATGAGGCAATACCAGCTTCAGATTGTATCCTTCATTGTTTTGCCTAAAAAGCAAGTACTGTCCAAAGCCATTCATAGATTTATTCATAGATCCAGTCAAAGATGTATTATAGTCATTACTGGTTTAAATTGAGATCCCGTCCCTTCATAACTCACTTATCCTCCACCATTCCCAAGTCAAGGGTCATAAATACTGACTCAATAGCATATCTTGAAAACTAGAGCCAATCAAGAATTTTAAGCATCATTTTCGTTCTCAGTGACCCAAAATTAGTAAAGTTGGACTCCATTTATTTCAGAAGCATTTTGGCTGTAGAGCAGTGTAACAAGCCTCTCCTAGCTGCCTCCTGGTGTGGGGAGGCTGGGGAGCTGTGGGGACCTGTTTGAGAGGGTCACTAGTAGCAGCGTAGCACTGGAGGTGTCCTATCGGGTTGAGTCATTGCAGATGATGATGTAGTGCAGCAGAACCCCGTTTTGCCAACCTTGCATTAGGCAGCTTTCCATGTTAAGCGAACTCCCAGTGCCCACAGGTGCAGCAGCCGGCGATTTGTCCTGTGGCCGCTAGGTGGCGCTGCAGCTTCGCACTTTCCCGTTCCCCCGGGTATGGGAAGGTTTGATAAGGTGAGCTTGGCTCCACCTGGTCCCGGGGAGATGCCGTCAGTGGGGTCTGCTGTGTAAGGGCTGAAAGTCAATTTTACTGGCATTTTATGATCTTTCAATCATGAAGGGGAGCAACTGCTTACCCTGACTGAAGCATCTTATCTCATTTCCAAATTGAAGTGTCTCCTCTTTGTGTGCGAAGAGACAGTTTAAGGGGACGCCACAAACGGGAGATGCTTTTGGTTTGGAAAACGAAATATTTTTGCAAAGATTTTTCATCCAAATTGATTTAGGATTAATGGGGTCAAATTCCATGCTGTGCCCTGTGGCTTTAAGGCATTCGAGAACTGCTGAAGAAGTTAAAGGCCGCAGAGCTGGGTAGCTGGGTGTGGGGCCTCCAAAGTTATTGTGCTCTGGTGAGACTGAGCAGTTGTGGGGATTGTGCAAGCTGTGGTGTTTACATGCACATAGAAAATGTAATGAAACTCCATTTTTAAAACCACTCATGTCTGGGAATGGAAGAGAAGCTCTTTGAAATAAGTGTCCCCTTCATACTCTTCAAGATCACTGGCTCCAACACTCAGCTGCCTCAGGAACTCAGTGGTGGTGCATTTGAGGGTGGATCGAGAGGTTTCTAGTTCAAGTCCAGCTGCTCTCTTACATGTCCTCTTTTTAAGTGATCTATATTTTCATATCCATCTCCTGTATGTTCAGGAGTTCCGCTGAACGGGACGTGAAATGAATTTCATCATTCAATATCTTCCTGTTAAAATGTACAAACACTGAGGAAAGCTGTCCATCAGCTGAAATCCGTTCTGGTCCTCTGAGGCGGTAGTTTGTTTTCATTCTTGAAACAAAGATAGAGTACGACTGTAGATGTGCAGGTCCCTGTTCTCCACGAGCGATGCTGTGCAGAAGAAGAAGAACCAGTGGCAATCAAGTGGACACTAGGAGTTTAGACTTGCCTTCCAAGGGAGTATTGGGGGCAAAAGACATATCTGGCTTCAAGACTACGCTTAATACGTTTATGGAGGATGGTATGATGGGCTAGCCTAATTTTGGCAATGAATTTGGCAATTGATCTTTGATTCTCAGCAGGTAAGTATGCCCAGTGGTCTGGATGGGATGTTAGATGGGTTGGGATGTGAGTTACTGCAGAGAATTCTCTCGTGGGTGCTGGCTGGTGAGTCTTGCCCACATGCTAAGGGTTTAAGTGATCAGCATCTTTGGGGTCGGAAAGGAATTTTCCTCCAGGGCAGATTGGCAGAGGCCCTGGAGGTTTCTCGCCTTCCTCTGCAGCATGGGGCACTGGTCACTTGCTAGAGGATTCTCTGCAGCTTGAGGTCTTCAAAGCACAATTTGAGGAGTTCAGTAAGTCAGACATAGGTTAGGGGTTTGCTATAGAAGTGGATGGGTGAGATTGTGTGGCCTGCGTTGTGAAGGAGGTGGGACTAGATGATCATTATGGTCCCTTCTGACCTTCGAGTCTATGAGTCTATGAGACCATGGGAGGGTGGGGAGGAGCTGTGAGGCCGGCGGGTGTGTGCGGTGCAGGGCATTTGGAGTGTGGGAGCTGCTGAGGGGCCGGTGGGTGCCTGGGCTGCTGCTGCTGCCCCAGCCGGGTCTGTATGGGGGAGAGATCTGCATTAGCCCCCTTTGTGCCCAGCTCTGGGGGGCAGGGAGGGTTCGGACTCTTTGTGGTGGCTGGAGCCAGCCGCTGAGCTCCGGAGCCTGCCGGCGAGGGGAGAGACCTGGGGGAAAGAGCTGCGGCTGAGCAGGAAAGTGAGTCTGGAATTCAGCTCTCACCGCCCCAGATCTGCCGCTGAGGCCAAAGCAGAGGGTTCTTTTGGTTCAGTTCTTGGGTAACCTGCATTGAGCTGTGCGCTCATTGCTTACAATCCCTTCAAGCCTATCTTTGCATAGTTAATCAATGTGTGTTCTATTTCCCCCTAAAACTCTTCGTTTTGCTAGATGTGGTTGGGGCACCTGCTCAGGACCAGAGACTGGTGCATGATCCTCTCCACTTGGAGGGAGGAGCAGACTGGGTAATAAAGTGATCCCGTCAGGCTTTTGGCCAGGGCAAGTCGCTGCAGCACTGGGGACCTAGGCTGGGGAGCTGGGGAGAAGCTTCCTGGTCCCTGCAGCTGGGTGTGTCCCTGCCTGTGCAAAGGTTTGTGTGAGTGCAGGGACGGGAGCGAGCTTCATCTTCTCCCAGCAGCAGTGTGAGAGGGAGCCCAGGCTGGGGAGACAGAGAGCTCAGCGGTACCCCAGTTCCAAGTTGCACCCCTGGGGGCCTTTAAACGTTAGGAACCATCAGAGTTAAGGTGACGTTTATAAACTTTGTGCAGTGCTGTTGTGCATGCGTGTTATGATACAGACTCACAAGCGTGGCCTTGGGGTGAATTCTCTGCCCCGACAGCCTGTGAGCGCGAGGAGGAGCCTCCTTGGGGTTTCCCCTTTCCCACTGCTAATTGAGTGAGAAGACAGACGTCCCTGTGGAGCAGATAAGAGCCTCAGAGAGGTTTCATGTTGTAGCACCTCAGCTCCTACCTATTACTTGGGAACAGCTCGGCTCCTACCATTTTCGGGGCATTCAGAGAAATGGACCCCTGAGCCCCAGAAAAAACTGCAAGGGAAGCCCAGAGCTCTCACTTCAGATGCCAGGCAGAAGCCCTGAGCCCAGGTACCCAGAGTGCCGTCAGGCGTTCGGAAGAGCATGAAAGTCCTGAGCCCAGTGCCCCAGCCCTGGCTGCAGCCACAGGGGGCCAGAAGCTCTGAGTCCGGGCACCCAGAGATGTGACTGGAGCAGAAGCTGCCAAGGCCAAAGCCCTGAGCCCAACACCGGGCTGATGCAGCACACTCACTTCTGCATTGCCTCTGCAAGTGCGTCTGATATCCCCACGGAGAGGAAGTCCTGTCCCCAGCCAGGCAGAGAAACAGCTAGGAGGCCCCTACTGGGTTCTCCTGGCTGGGGGGTCCAGCAGGACAGGGAGATCGGATTTCACGGGGCAGGGCTAATTCGATCTAGCCAAAAATGGCACAACAAGAACCAATGGCTGTCAGCTGAAGTGTAAAAATTTCGTAACCTTTTAATCGTTTTTCAAAATCCTGACTTTCTTTTCCTAATTATTTTATGGTTTATTTTATTAATTAATTTATTAATCCCCCATTTGTGTGATGAAGTAATAAAGAATGCATGAATTTGAAACAACACTGACTTTATTGCCTCTGCAAGTAGAGCTCAAAGGGGGGAAGGGAGGGTAGTCTCCAGCTACTATGATATTCCAGGCAGGACTGAATCTCCATTAGACAAAGCTTAAAGAAGAGAATGACCTGGGACTCATTCCCATTTTTGCCCAGGCACCCCTGGCTGACCTCACCGAGGCCGGCCAGGAGCACTCACGGGACGACGATGACGAATACCAGTCCTACTGTACCGTCTGCCGTCCGCAAGGGAAGAGAAGGGAAGGGGATGCTGCTGTGTAGCGCTGCAGCACCACATCTGCCAGCAGCATCCAGTAGACATACGGGGACATTGAAAAAAGGCGAGAAATGATTTCTTTCCCTTTGCTTAAGGGGGAGGGGGGGCGATGACATATACCCTGAACCACCCACAACAATGTTTTTGACACTTCAGGCTTTGGGAACCCAGCCAAGAATTCAAATGGTTTTCGGAGAGTGCAGGAACTATGGGATAGCTACAATCGGCAGTCGCCCCCCCCCCCCCTCTCCATGAGCGTCCATTTCATTCTTTGGCTTTCTGGTACGCTTGTCTCAGCTCCTTAAGTTTCAGCACTGTGTTGAGTCCCTGTTGTGGCCTCTGTCCATCATAGTTTTGGAGATGTTTTCAAATGTTTTGGCATTTTGTCTTTTGGAACAGAGTTCTGATAGAATAGATTCAGCTCCCCATACAGAGATCAGCTTCAGTATCTCCCCTACGGTCCATGCTGGAGCTCTCTTTTGATTCTGGGACTTCATGTTCACCTGTGCTGATCAGCGCTCCATGCTGGGCAAACAGGAAATGAAATTCAAAAGTTCGCAGGGCTTTTCCTGTCAACATGGTCAGTGGATCCGAGTTCAGATTGCTGTCCAGAGCGGTCACAATGGGGCACTGTGGGATAGCGGCCGGATGCCAATACCGTCAAATTGTGGCCACACTAACCCTAATCCGACATGGCAATACTGATTTCAGCGCTACTCCTCATCGGGGAGGAGTACAGATACTGGTATTAAGAGCCCTTTATATTGATATAAAGGGCTTCGTTGTGTGGATGGGTGCAGGGTTAATGTGATTTAACACTGCTAAATTCAATATAAACTCATAGTGTTGACCTGAGGCTAGTCATCTAGTGGAACAAGCTTCGCAAGGGACCTGGTTAATTCCCCATCACTGCCCTGTGTAAATCAAGACCGTAGCTCTTGCTGCAAGACACGTGGTGTGTGGGTGTCCCTGTTCCCCTTCAGAACCTCTGGTACATGGTGCTTCCCTCCTCCCAGTTCAAGATCCCTATCATGAGGGTGCTCCCATCCAGGATCTCTGGTGGGTGTCTCTGTCCCCCACCCCATGAACTAGCTCCAGTGTGGGGTTTCCCCTGCCTGCCCTCATCTGGGATCTGTGGGTGTCTCTGTTCCCCTTTTCAAGATCCGTGTTGCTTGGGTGCGTCCCTCCCCCCAAGTCAGAATCCCCAGCATGTGGGTGCTCCCATCCCCCCCTCCAGGCTCTGCGGGGGGTGTCTGTATAAAAGAGACTGTGTCTCACTGTCTCGCCCAGGCTACGCTGCAGGGGCTATTCACAGGCACGGCCCCACTACTGATCAGCACAGGAGTTTTGACCTGCTCCGTTTCTGAGCTGGGCTGGTTCACCCCTCTTTAGGTAACCTGGGGACCCCAAGCTTCCCCGGGATCACCATATTGATGTCGAGCTTAGTGTGGACACCCAATCGGCACAGCCCCCTGACCAGGCCAGAGAGAGCAGCAAGTTTCCTGTATTATTTCCTGCTCTTGTTTTCTTCACTAGTTTCTCCTCTGCACCAAGTTGCTCTTTTGCTTTGTGAGCTTGGCTAGCTCAGTTTGCAGAGCCTCAGACTTTTAATCTGAGGGTCCAGGGTTCAAGTCCCTGGTCAGGTGATAAACTACTCACCAAGATCTTAAACTGTCTTTCTCATGTCCTCTTGGATGTTACTTTTTCTCTTCAGGATTTTCCCTTTCCTCAGAAGGGCCTTTTTGTGTGGGGCTTTGAAGGGGCAACTTCCTGACAGCCCCTCTGTCCTTGCAGCCTGGAGGAATAAAGGCCTCTGGGCATAGAGCATGTTCCTTCCCTGCACACACACACACACACACACACAAACACAAACACACAGAATATCCCTAAGGAATTAGAATCACCTGCTGCCTTCCCCTGTCCTGCTGGATCCCCAAATGAAGATGCTCTTCAGCCTAAACCCATGTCCCCTCTTTTCCCAGTGCCCCTCAGACCCAACCCTCAGTCCCTCCTATGCTCACTGCTCCTCACTCCCACCCAGAGCCTGCTCCTCTTCACCCTTCTCCTCTGTCCCAACCCACAGCTCCCTCCTTCCCTCCAGCAGCAGGTGCTTCAGACCCCCTCAGGAAGATTTTCTTGCAAGGTTTCGTGTGTGAGTCTGCATGTGGATTTTACAGTATGTTGGAAATAGGTTGGGTTGCTTGCCGAAATGATCACTTTTGGCTGGTGTTTGATTTTCAGTATCCATGTTATAGGGGCAGGAGAAATAAAGCGTTGTTATCCTTGTGTGAATCAAGGGCAGCACAACTGTGCTTGGCAGACCCCGATTGAGGGACTCAATTCAATAGCACTTGCTAGGCAGGGGACATGGGTAAATTTGCACTGTAGACATCTCAGCTCAAGGTCAATATTGGGCTCTGGGAGCCTTCAAGGTTGGGAGGGAGTTTAGCACGCAAACAAGGTAAAATGGCAGTGGAGTATTACCCTGGACTCAATGGCATTTCTCCATTGGTCTGTCTGCTTTGGGGCAGGGACAATAACGCGTCCTGCTGTTAGCCAAAAGGGCTCGGTTCCCCCCGGAGCTTACCTAATTACACCAAGGAGGCACGGAGACAGGAAGACAAGTACCACACCCTTTATTGATCGGTCAGCTGAGCGGGTGCTCTCATCTCGGCTCGTGCCAAAGAGAGACACACCTTTCATGGCCAAGCGGCCTACCTTTATAGCCGGTAACAAACAACTTAGCCTACGTTTGTCTACGTCATTTGGTTGACCTATAGACCCTGTACATGTATCTATTAGGGGATAATTGGATATGCAGGATACATATATCATTTTGTGGGGGCTACAAGATACATACAGCTGTTGAGGATACATTTGTCATTCTGAAGGGAAACAAGATACACCGTCGACCCTTTGTGCTATATACTTTGGAAACATTCATGGGAACACAGCTGCATATACTGGGGAGCCAACATATACTTGGGGAGCCAAATAAAACTGATAAGCAAAATAGCTGACATAGGTAAATACACGGCCTTCAGTCTAATGAGTTCTGTAAGCTTTCCAACACAGTTTGGACAAGCATAGCATAACTTTGGTTCACTCAGGCCTAATACAAAAAGGCTTCATTAGCACTATGATTTTCCAACACTGCTGCTTTTGTTATTTCAAAGGGCGGTTTAGGATTTTCATTCTCACACATGGTGCATGAAGCAGGACTCAACCCTCCGTGCAAACTAAATGAGCTGCTCACAGATTCTAACAGGCACAATGAGCCATTTGGTGTGAGAGCCCAGACCTGCCCCTGTCCCAGAGGGAGGGGAGTCATCTGTGACAGGCTGGACCACTGACCTATCAGCTCTTAACTCTCAAACTTTCAGTAATTCTGTTATCAGTGCCTGTGAGTATAATTTAAACAGACATACTAGGCTGGACCAAAGGCCCATCTACCTCTGTGTTTTATCCTCTGACAGAAGCAAATACCAGGTACCCCCAGAGTTAGTCAACAAGGCACCACTGAGAGTTGAATCGAGGATCTTCTTTTTACAAGACAGGGGCTTTAGCCAGCTAAACCATGGTGCCTGCCTGTGGCTAAAACACAGTGTCTTCCCACACCTGAGTCCCTGCTATCCCCACTGGGGCCTGAAAAGCTTTGCTTGTGTTGGATTCTGCAAAGCAGAGGAGCAGGTGACATTTTCCTTGCAAGCTGTGTGTGTGTTTATGAATCTTTGGCCAGATCTGCACTACAAAGTTATTTCAGCATCATTATATTGATCAGCTGTGTGAAAACACACAACGCTCCCTCGGTCGGCAGCTTTTGGCTGGTGCACACACTGCAATGCCAAGTCTGGTGACAAAACTTCCCTGTTTTGGTGACAAAATAAAACCACCTCGACGAGAGGCCTAGAGCTTTGTGCAGCAAACTTAAAGTGACAAATTGTCAGTGTAAATGCTGCTGTTCATTATATCACCATAACTGGTCTCCACCAGTATCCCACCATGAACTCACCTACCCTGCATTCCTGCTACAGAGCCATGGGCCCCTCCCCTTTTATAGCTCCAGAAAGTTCTGACAGCTGAGCCACTAGCCACACCGGGATTAGGTTGATATAGCTGCATTGCCAGCCTAAGTAATGTAATTACACCAACCTAATTTCGTAGTGTAGACCTGTCCAAAGAATCACACATACACACCTTGGGAGCAAAACTTCACCTGCTCCTCTGCTTTACAGAATCCAAACACGAGCAAAGCTTGTCAGGGCCCAGTGGGGATTGGCAGAGAGTCAGGTGTGGGCAGGCATGATCCTTTAATCTCTCCCCCCACTCATTTCTCCCACTGCCCCTTTCAGTCTCTCCTTCCCCTGTCCTCTCTCCCTGTCCCTCTGGCTGGGACAGTCCCATTCCTGGCGGCTTTGCTTTCCCATGGCTGGATTTTCTCCTGGCAATTGCTAATGGGAGGAGAAATGACCAGGGGCTGTTTGTGCAGAGTCACTTTCTTGCCAGTCCCCAGCACTTTCCCTGAGGTCTCTCAATAACCTGGGGTCCATAGCTCAGAATTTGCATTAACAGGGCCCAGGGCTTCCCCAAGGGGCTAGTACCAGCTGCAGAAAGTCATCCCCTGGGCCGGGCAGAGAAAAAGCTTTAATTGAGGTCACATCCCAGCACACAACCCCGCTGGGGGAGCGGCAGCTGCTAAGCCTGGTCTCCCAGATCACAATGGAGGCTGCAGCGTCTGACCCAGGAAGCTGAACCCCAATGTCCTGAGCAGAGAGGGACAGAGCGTTTGAGCAGCTTCCCTCCTTTAGTTCTCTGGGGAGGGCAGCTAATGAGAGCCCCTCCTCACAGGGAGAACTGCTGATCTCATTTGCCCCATTGTCCATCCGGAGTCACTCCTTGTCTTTCCATGCAGTGACTCTGGATTAACAATGGTCTCAATGAAACCAGATTTCAGAAAGAAGGAGTCCAGAACGCTGTGGAAGAGACCAGTGTGTGGCATTTCTAGCCCCCTTCCCACCTGCCTCACCCATCAGAGCTAGTATAAGGACTCGGGGCACAAATTTTCCCAATGGAACTGGAAGGTCCTGGAGTTTTCAAGATGTTTGATAAGTGGCTAGAAAGTTATCACGGTGACTGGGCCTGGCTGGGGAATGCTGGGACGTGCTTGGAGCCAGGATTCTGGCACAAGCTGATCAGAGAGAAGGAGCATGGTTAGTAGCAGCCCCCAGAGCCTCCATCCAGGGGCCCCCAGACACCCCCAGTACCCAGAGCCCAGACCCCACAGCCAGGGTCCCACCAGATATTCCCTAGGACCCAACCCCCAAATCCATGAACAGGGACTCCAGATACCCCTCAGCACCCCACTGGCCAGAGAACCCCCACCAGACCATCACTGGCAGGCTGGGAATCCTAAAGGTTCCCCCCACCAAGAGCCCCCAACAGCCTGGGACCACCCCCCCAGGGGACCCCTCACTGGGAATTCAGTCCCTCACTGCCTGCCCAGGATTCCCCTACTGCCTGCCTAGGACCCCACCTGCCCTCCAGCAGGACCTGCCAGGCCGTTTGCCTGGGACCCCCTGATGCTTTACAACAGGACCCCTCCCTCTGCTTGCCTGGCATCCCGACCTAGCGCCTGGGACTCCCCGACCCAGGTCTGTGCATTGGGCATGACTGAGCCCCTGGCACAGCACCAGGCTCCCTCCAGCCCCCTGCCCCGCCTCCCCAAGAGACGCCCACCCTCACTGTTCTGCACCAACAAGTCCCCAGTGCTACCCACCTCCAGGACCCACAGCCTCAGGGCTGGACACATCAGAACCCCTCCCCCCCCCAAACCTCCAGAACCCACCAATTTGAGTAGGGTACCCCCTGCCCAGTCACCCAGAGGCCTCCCCCTCCCACAATGCCCCTTCAGCTCCAATCTCCCCACACAGACACCCCATCCCCTACCCCAGCAACAGTGTTACCTCACTGTGTCTGCTAAGTGGATAGAAAGTTATCACTGCCTCCTGCTGGCCAGTCACACGGGCAGAGGGATCCCTGGGCGGTGCTGCTTTAACAGGAGAATGGAAGGCCTGGAGGGCAAGAAAGGTCCATGCCCTGTCACTAGCTACATCTTCACACTGCGGGAAGCAACGCCTCCCAGAGACCATTTGTCCTGGGCTTTGGGATACTTCTGGACCCACGCTGCACTCAGAGTGACCTCCTCACCCAGTGCCAGCTGGAGAAAAGGAAAGGGTCCAGCCGACTCTCCTGTTACCAGCTGGGAACCACTGAGCCCCCAAACAGGGGGAGGCCTCTGGATTTGATGGGTATTAAATACGTTTAGAGAGGAAAGTGGAAAATCAGAGAGATTTTATATCAGTTGTTGATACGAGGTAAAATTTGAGTGTTTCACATCAATATCTGATAACTGAATAGAGAGAAAATGGGTAACATTTGCCAACATTTTATATCCATGTTCAGGAATCTGAGAAAAGGTGTAAATCTGAGATTTTCTTAGTATTTTATAATTAGAGAGACAGGGAAAAATCTCAGGCCATAGTCATTTAGAAATAGACAATTGGAGAAAAAGTGGGGCTTAGGATAATTTTTATCAATCTTTGAGATTTGCAGAGAATACGTGTCAGAAACTACATAGTTGATAACATGAGAGAGGGGAGAGGGATAGCTCAGTGGTTGGAGCACTGGCCTGCTAAACCCGGGGTTGTGAGTTCAGTCCTTGAGGGGGCCATTTAGCGATCTGCGGTAAAAAGCTGTTGGAGGATTTAGTTGGGGATTGGTCCTGCTTTGAGCAGGGGGTTGGACTAGATACCTCCTGAGGTCCCTTCCAACCCTATGATTCTATGACCACCAGCAAGATCTGAGGGGATTTTATATTACTGTTAAATAACTAGAGGGAAAAGGGGGGCTGTTGGACTGGATTTTATATTACTATCCAATACATATACAGAAAGTGATGGCTCCCCCCACCATTCCCACAGGCAGCAGGGAGCCCTGGGAGGAGCTGCTTTAAGAGGGCGGGAGCTGGCAGGTCCCTAGATGAGGAAGGGGGCAGCAGTGGGGATGGGCCGGTGGCGGTGGGGGGAGTCGGGGGCAGTAAGTGGGAAACCGGGGTCCGGGCAGCCCCAGGGGGCACACGTGCCCCTCCCGTCCCCCCCCGGCAGAGAACCGGCATCTCACCCCCCCCCCCCGCCGCCAGGGGCAGCCACGTGCTGGGGACTGACCCAGGGCAACAATTTCCCACCCGGACAAGGACAAATCGCTGCAGGTAAAACGGGGAGACCGGGGACGGGGAGCCGAGAGAGCGGATCGGGGGGGGGCGAATCTCCCCGGATGTTACAGCCCGAGCGAGACCCCGAGAGAGAAACGGGGCAGAACCGGAGAGACTCTGTGCCGGGGGGGGGGCGAGAGGCGCCAACAGGGACAGGAGCCAATTCACTCCCCGCCCCCCCCCCGCGTCCCACCGACCTTCTGCGCCCGCCGGGAATTTCAAGCCCCCCCCGCCACTTCCTCCCCCCCCATATCCCAGCGGGGGCGGGGCGGATCCTGCTGCGGCTCCCGGGGCCGAGGCGGCTCCGAGGCTTCTCCCAGGTTCCCCGGGGCAGAGTCACGTGCCCGGCCCCCCCCCGGGGTCTGTCACTCACCGGCTCGCACGGAGGCGGCAGCAGCAGCTTTGTTCTCCCGCCCCCAGCGGGGCTCGCACGGAGCATGCGCAGTTCCAGCTACTGACCCCTCCCTTACCTGGGCTGGGAGGGCGGACGCGCCCCCGGGGCAGGCTGGGAGATGTAGTTCCGGACTCTCCCTGGAGCGGAAGTGACGTCACCGAGGGAGACGGAGCCGGTCTGGGAACGCGCGCGGGGCGCCGCGGTTCTGCCTGGCTCGTGCGGGGCCGTTGGAGCCTCTCCCGGGCGGGAGAAGGGTTTGTGCCGTTGTGCTCTGGGCATGCGCAGATCGCGGCGGGAGGGGCCGGGCGGGGCTGGGAAAGGGGCGGGGAAGTGTCGGTGCAGCCCGGACATGGCGGGGGGGGAGGAGCCGGTGACCCCCGGGGAGCGGGGAGAGAAAGGGGGGGCTGAGATCCTCGGATTTACCGCTGCCCCCGTGGGGACCCCGCCCTGCCCCTTTCTCCCTAGAGCCACGAGCAGCCCCAGGGTGAGCCCCTCCCCACCCCTGAGAAGTTCCCTGCCCCGATTGTGCCCCATTTTCTCTCCCCTTCGCCGGTGTCCAGTTCAGCGCTCGGGTTTGGGGGTTTCCCCCATTTCCCCTGCAGGGATTTGTCCTTGTGCGGGTGGGAAATGGTTCCCCCGAGGGATTCCTGAGCTGGGCAGAGGCTGGGGGGGCCCTGAGACAGGGACACCTCTGGGCTGGGGGGGGCGGGGGGGCCACTCTCTGCTGGCAACGGGGCCTGGGAAGGAGGAGGAGCAAGTGTCCCCCATGGAGATGGCCCAGCCCCAGGTTTCCCCGTCCAGCTACTCCCCCCTCCCCCACCCTGCCCAACCCAGCAGCCCCCCCCCGCCCCCCGTGCCTCCTCCATCACCTGCTAGTCACATTCCCATACCCCATTGCCAGCCCCTCCCCACAGCCAGTGACCTCACTCCAGCCCCACTCCTCTCCCTTGTGAAAGCCACATCACCCAGGGCTCCCTGCCGGCCATGGGAATGTGAGGTAAGAAGAATCCATCCCATTCTGTTGTTGATTTAATATTGCTGTATAATCCCCTCAAATTTCCCCTCTTTTCTCTTGAGTGGTTGAATGGTGACATAAAATCTCCCCACGTGATGCTTGTCCCTTATATTGGCAAATATATTGTTTGTGCCCCATTTTTCTCCTCAGTTCTGAAATACTGATATCAAATTCTCGAAAATCTTCCCACTTTTCTCTCCAGGTGTGTGACTGAGATCAGGGCTCTTATCGTACTGAGCATGGCCCTGTTCTGACAGCTGCTGCAGAGACCCCAACTGAGGTCTGGGCCCTGTTCTGCCACGCGCTGCAGAGACAACAGGTGAGATCAGACCCCACTGTTGTGCCAGGTAAAACTGAGACCTGGACCGAGATCACGGTCCCCCCCCTTGCGCCAGGCAGCGAACGACTGCGACCCAAACCGCTGCCTCCATTGTGCTGGGCACTTCAGAGACCTCGACTGAGATCTGTGTCCCCGTTGGGTCTGACATTGCACTGACCCTAATGAAGATCACGCCCCACCATTGTACTGGGCACTGCACAGACCCTGACAGAGATCCTGCCCCCACATTTTGCCAGTTGCTGCAGGGGCACTAAACAAAATCCGGGATCCTGTTATGCCGGGAGTTGCAGAGCCCCCGACTGAGGTCAGGCCCCCTGTTGTGCAGGGCTCTGCACAGACACTGACCAAGGTCAGGGTCCCCATTGTGACAGGTGCTGAACAGACACCCAGGGTATCTCTACCCTGCCATAAACCCTCCCCAGCTGCCCATGGCAGCTGCCTCAGGCTCACAGGGCTCAGGCGAAGGGGCTGGTTAATTGCAGTGTAAATGTCTCGGCTGGGGCCAGGCTGTAGGACCCTGCGAGGTGGGAGGGTGCCAGACCTTGCGCTGCAGCTCCAGCCGGAACATGGACACCACCATTAAACAGCCCCACAGCCTGAGCCGTGTGAGCCCAAGTCAGCGGGCACGGGCCAGCCGCCGGTGTCTAACAAGTTTGCATGGAGAATTTGGGGCAAAACTGGGAACTGAACCCAGATTGTTTGAATTCTTGCCTCTCCCCTTAACCCCAAGCCCAGAGTGTGTGTGTACAACTTGTTTTGGGCTGTGTCTGCCTTGCATTGGCTTCCAAGGGAGGCTGTGGAATTTCCTTCATTGGAGGTTTCTAAGACCAGGTTAGAGATACACCAGTCTGGGAATGTCTAGGGATACTTGGTTCTGCCTCAGCACAGGGGGCTGGAGTAGCCGCCCTCTCAAGATCCCTTCCAGGCCTACACTGAAATAATTCTCTTTTGTGCTGTGTCCTGTTCTACGCTGAGCTGTTTTGCATGGTGCCATTAGGAACTGTGATGCACCATGTTGTGTAGCAGTTTTATGATTCATTGTTTTGCCTCAGCTTGTTTGGTGCCTGTGTTGTGTTAGTTTGAGCTGAGCTCTTTTGCATTGTGTACTTTTGTCCTAGGATGTCGTCGTTTGCATCGTGTTGCTTTCTTCTCCTTTGTATTGTCATTCTATGCTGTGGAGTGCAGGTTGTGTTTTTTCCACCCTGAATTGCCTGACATTATGTTGTGGTGGGTTTTGTTCTGTATGTTGGGTTTTTATATGTATATATTGTATCGCATCCTAGACATGTAGGGCTAGATAAGACCTCAAGATGTCATCAAGTCCAGCTCTCTCTGCCGATATCTGTAGATTATCTCTGTCAGAGCTTTGTCCTACTTGTTCTTAAAAACTTCCAGGGAAAGAGACTCCCCAGCCTCCCTTGTAAGACTATTCCAGAGGTCAACTGCCTTAGCTCTGGGGACACCCACACAGATTTGAGTGGTGAGCAGCTCTGCAGAGAGAGGAGACCCCAGTGAGTGGACAGCTGGGTAAAGAGACTGAAGTTGGGAGGAGAAACATTGACGTGTCCGAGGTCACCCAGGCTGTCCGTGACCGAGCTAGAAATAGATCCCAGTTCTAGTGCCACCGTACTGCTGTTTTGGGCACTGAAGGTCTCTGTCACACTGGTGTTTTAGGCACTGGTGCAAACCCTTAGTACAGACAGAAGTTACACTAGTGCACTCTGATTGGTACTGGTGCACCATGTCCCGGTTTGAAGGTTTGAGGTGGGGGTGGGGGGAAGTGACCTCACAGAGGCCTGGGGCTGGCTGAACAGTATAGCTGGGAAGGGAGGGGCAGCAGTGAGTGCTGGAGGTATGAGCCAGGAGCACAGCCCCACAGGGCTGGACACTGACTTCTCCTGACCCAGGGGACACCCCCCCAGCGAGGTGGTTTGTCCATGGATGCACAGGCTGTCTTGGCAGGGCAGCTCAGCTGCAGTCCCTGCACACCTCTTCCTGCAGCCTAATCCAGTGTGCTCGGGGGACCTCCCCAAGCTGCGGGTGACGGGGCTCTGGAGCCAACAGGGTCTGTTCCTGGCTCTGTCACAGACCTGTTCAGTGACCGTGGGGAAGTCACAGCCCCTCTCTCCGTAACGCTGTCTTCAGTGACTCGAGAGCACAAGCACCAGCCTCGGGCAGACTGGTAAGAAGCAGGGAACAAACCCCAAATTGGGTGTAAGGTCTGTATGGAGATTTCACCAACCTAGAATCCAGTGTAAACACTTCAGGCTCTGTAACAGCATTAACATGGAACCACAGACAGTCCCCTTGGGTGATCCCATATATCTTTCTGAGCTCCCCCCCCCCCCACACACACACACATGCTATAAAAACTCCACTGCCCATGTGGGCCACAATACCTGGTTTTCTGCATATAAAAGCCAGGGCTGGCATTAGGGGCAGCAAGCAGGGCAACTGCCTGCGGCCCCATGCCACAGGGGCCCCCACAAAGCTACATTGCTCAGGCTTTGGCTTCAGCCCTGGTGGTGGGGCTCAGGGCCCTGGACTTCAGCCCCATGCGCTGGGACTTCAGCTTTCTGCCCTGGGCCTCAGTGAGTCTAATGCCGGCCTTGCTTGGCAGCCCCCTGAAAGCTGCTCACGGCCCCCCAGGGGGCCCCAGACCCCTGGTTGAGAACCACTGCCTTACCCCACAAATCACAGCAATGTTCAAGTTACTGCCAGTCCCAAAGGACCAGTCACTTCCTTAGGTCAATTGAACCTTAGATCTCCAACAAAGACAACACTTGTAGCCAGTCCTGTCATAACCTGTATTAAGACTTATTTAAAAGGAAAGGAGAGTTGTTTACAAAGTTAAAGCAGGTAATCCTGTAGATGCAGACGAGTTGTAGTCTTAAATATCAAATGTAATAGAAGCTTCTATAATAAGCAAGCTCTACATATTCTTTAGGACTAACCCCGGCTAAGTGGCTGGGGATCTCTTGCTTATGCCTAGAAACTTTGCCCCCCAGAGTCCAAGCAGCATACAGATCATCAGTTCCTTCTGCATGGGGTTTTATATCCCCTTCCTACCATGTGCTCTGTCCTGGAAACTCAGCTAATGGGAAATCAAGAGCACAACAACAGTTTTTTGTGTCTTTGTTAATGTCCCATAATAGTCTCTCTGATGTTGATGGGCCTTTCCTACCAGGCAGGGTGTAATGCATTCTGTTGCCAATCAGCACTTTGCACAGGTAAAGTCTCTCTCCTGTCTGATGATTTACAGAGCCACAGAGGCTCACAATGCAACTAGTCAGATGTTAACCCAGGCAGCAACTCACAAGCATTCAATAAAGTCTAAACACATTCTTATGTTCACAGTCTGTATGAGGAGTATCTACTCATTTGGACTCACTGGGAGGCACAGAAAGAAACAAGATGTGCTGCGGCAAGAAGGCCCAGTCTCAGCGCCCCCGGGGTCACGCTTCCCAAAAGCTAAAACTAGGCCCAGCCCATGAAAGGGGCACTCCCAGGAGAGACTGTATAAAGGCTGGAGCATCCAACAACTTAGTTAACCTGAGAGAGCTGCCTTGGGAACAGTGACAGTGACAGGGAGAATCCCCAGAGTGACTCCTTTGATTCTGCTCGTCTCTGGCCTTTGGTTTATGGAATCACAGAACTGGAAGGGACCTCAAGAGGTCACCAGTCCAGTCCCCTGCCCTCAAGGGAGGACGAAGTATTATCTAGACTAGGAGTGACCAACCTGAGCCTGAGAAGGAGCCAGAGTTTACCAATGTACATTGCCAAAGAATCACAGTAATACGTCAGCAGCCCCCCATCAGCTCCCACCCCCTGCTCCCAGCGCCTCCCACCCATGGGAAGCCACACTAATCAGCACCTCCCCCTCCCTCCTCGCACCTCCCGATCAGCTGTTCACGCTATGCAAGACACTCGGGGGATGGGGGGGGGAATGGAGCAAGGGCACTGCAGGCTCAGGGAAGGGGTGGACTGGGGGCAGGGCCTGTAGCTGAGTAGTGAGCACACCCGCACACTGGAAAGTTGGTGCCTGTAGCTCCAACCCCGGAGTTGGTGCCTATACAAGGAGCCGCATATTAAATTCTAAAGAGCCACATGTTGGCCACCCCTGATCTAGACCATCCCTGAGAGGTGTTTGTCCAGCCTGCTCTTAAAAATCCCCAACGATGGAGATTCCACAACCTCTCTAGGCGATTTATTCCAGTGCTTAACCACCCGGCCAGTTAGGGAGTTTTTCCTAATGTCCATCCTAAACCTGCCTTGCTGCAATTTAAGCCCATTGCTTTTTGTCCTGTCCTCAGAGCTTAAGAAGAACAATGTTTCTCCTTCCTCCTTGAAACGAACTTTTACGTACTTGAAAGCTGATCATATCTTCTCCAGACTAAACAAACACAATTTTTTCAGTTTTCCCTCATAGGTCATGTTCTCTAGACCTTTAAGCATTTTTGTTGCTCTTCTCTGGACTTTCTCCAATTTGTCCACATCTTTCCTGAAATGTGGCACCCAGAACTGGACACACTATTCCAGTTGAGGCCTAATCAGTGCGGAGTAGAGTGGAAGAATTACTACTTGTGTCTTGCTTACAATACTCCTGCTAATACATCTCAGAATTATACTTGCTTTTTTTGCAACAGTGTAACACTGTTGACTCATATTTAGCTTGTGATCCACTGTGACTCCAGATCCGTTTCTGCAGTGCTCCTTCCTGGCCAGTCATTTCCTGTCTTGTATGTGTGGAGCTGATTGTTCCTTCCTAAGTGGAGTACTTTGGATTTGTCCTTATTGAATTTCATCCTATTTACTTCAGACCATTTCTCCAGTTTGTCCAGATGATTTTGAATTTTAATTCTATCCTCCAAAGCACTTGCAACCCCTCCCAGCTTGGTATCGCCCACAAACTTGATAAGTTTAACAGAGAGACTCTGCTGCTGGGAGGGTGTCACCCTGTCTCAGAGGGTTACACCCTGGTGGGAGGGGGCTAGGCCTGTACTGGGATAAGGTCACTCTGTGCTTCACAGTGTGGCAGAACCTAGAATGTCCATTAGCAGGGGAAAATCCTGGGGGGAATCAACATGTGGAAAGGACAGAAACCCTGTCTGAATTCTCTCACATTGCCCTTCTCACCCTGGCAGGCTACAGAATAACATTCACGTTTCGCCCCAAAACATCCCCTCCTCCCAGGGGGAAGGAAATGGCGGCAATGGAGCTGGCTCAGGTAAGAGATTATCAGACAGCTGGTGGTGGGTTCTGCTTGGAGGGAGAGGAGCAGTAAATGTATAGGAGGGTGGGAGGCAGGAACTATCTAGGGTGTGGAATGGGAGGGGACAGGATGTGACAAACCTGAGACTTTTGTACTCTAGGGTGTGATGGGTTGTCACCCCGGGGTGCAGTCTGGGGGGCTTCTGGGAACCGCTGTGCCCTCTAACCCTCAAGCTGGGCTGGCCCTTCTCACACTGCTTTGCTGGAGATTCAGCCAGCTTCTCCAGGCCCTGTTATCACCCAACACGACAGCAGGTGGCGCCATGCAGCCAACTGAGCTACCTGAGTGTTTTACCTAAGCCACTCAAGGACAGATAGAAGACAAAAGCCAATTTCCCAGCCGTAAGTGGTAGCAAACAGATCAAAGCAGATTACTTAAATAACCAAAAACTCAAACTAAGCCTAACATACTATCTGGATAGAATTTGAATTAGCAATTTCTCACCCTGACTGATGATAGAAGCAGTCCCCCAAGTTTCCATACACAAGCTAGAAATCCCTTTACCCTGGGACCAACACTTTCCCCCAGTTCAGTCTTTGTTCCTCAGGTGTTTCCAGGAGTTTTCTTGTGTGGGGAATGAGGCCAAGAGATGACGTCACACCCCACCTTATGTAGCTTTTCCATATGGCAGGAACCATTTGTTCCAAACTCAGTTTGTGGAAAAATAGAGGTACCAAAATGGAGTTTAGTGTCATGTGGTCTGGTCACAGGCCCTACCATGTCCTGCTGAGTCATAGTAGCCATGACTCATAGGCTGGCTGAAACATTCACAGGAAGGCTAAGCTCTTCCATGGTCCATTGTCTTTGTTGATGAGCCATGAACACTGTCTGGCTTCTTTGTTGTACCTGAAAGGCTCGTTGTGGATGTTACCCAGAGTAAGCACATTTGAAATACAGATACAGAGTCAATATCCATAACTTCAGATACGAATATGATACATGCACACAAATAGGACAATCATATTCAGCAAATCATAACTTTTTCAATGACACTGAACATGACGCATCTTGCACAAAATGTATCATAATTATGTCCTAATCATTTGATAATCATACCACTCTGCTGAATGTGGGGTGTAGTGTCAGGGCCTAATTTCAAGGCACAGGTGTTGTGAATGGAACTTCCCCTCTTTGTGGAACAGGAAATAACCCTCTAGCCAGGGCTGGGAAAACTTCCCAGAGTCCCAGTGCTGGAGCCTGAACCTACTGACACTTCATTAGTTACCACCAACCCCGATCTTTGTGGCAACTGCAAACGTTATCGGTGATGATTTTATATTCTCTTCCAGGTCATGGATAAGAATGTTAAATAGCACAGGGCCAAGAACCAATCCTTGTGGGAATCCCCTTGAAAGAAATCCACTCGACCATGGTTCCCCATTTACAATCATAGTTTTTAATCTATTTAATGTATGCCGTGTTTATTTTGTATCTTTCTAGTTTTCTAGTCAAAATGTTGTGCTGAACCAAGTCATACCTAAACTTCTGTAAGGCATATATTACATCAATACTATTAGTTGCAACCAAACTTTTGATCTCATCCAATAAGGATATCCAGTTAGTTTGGTTGGATCTGTTGTCTCTGAAACTTTGTTAATTGGTACTAATTATATTACCCTCCTTTCATTCTTTATTAATTAAATCCATATTCGCTGCTCCATTATCTTGCCCAGTATCAGACTAACACTCTAGTAATTAGCTGGGTCATCTCTTTTACACTTTTAAAATATTGGCATAGCATTAGCTTTAGTCCAGTCTTCTGGAATTTCCCCAGTGTTCCAAGTCCTAATTATAATCACCATTAACAGTCCACCACACTTCTCCACCAGGTCTTTCAAAACTCTTGGATACAAGTTATCTGGAACTGCTTATTTAAACATGTCAAACTGTAATAGCTGCTGTTCAACATCCTCGTGAGTTATTGTTGGAATGGAAAGACTGTCGTCGTCAACGTCTTATATGACTTACATCATCCGTTTTTCTCCAAATCCAGGAGAGAAATATTTATTTAACACTTTTACCTCTTCTACATTATTTTTGATAATTCTGCCATTTCCATGTAGTAATTTGCCACTTCCATTGTTAGGATTAATTTTGTACTTAATATACTTTTTAAAAACTTCCTTCTTATTTTCATTAATTGGTCATTTATTTCTGCTAGCTTCCCTTGCCAACTTTCTACAATTCTGACCTTCTATTCTTTACTATTGACTTCCCCTTTCTTCTATATATTTTATTTGGAGAGTGTTGGGATTCCTACCAGGGAGCCACCAGCAGGGTCCAGAGACAGCCTCATCTCCTATATCAAGCTCTGGCTAGTAGGTATGTGATAAATGTGAAGATCCTGCCTCCGTCAGCTGAGAGACACAGAGGTTCTCTCTTTCTACCCTCTGATGCCTCCTGGCTGCTCTAGACAAGGTGGGGTGGGACTCTGTTAACATGTGCCTCCTGGAGCTTCCATTTCTCTGGTGCTGCTGTTCCGTGAATAGCAGGGTTGTGAGTGGGGCAGCAGATCCTGAGTGTTGGACTCTTGCTCTTTCAGGGGCCGGTGACCTTCGAGGAGGTGGCTGTGTATTTCACCAGGGAAGAGTGGGCTCTGCTGGACCCTACTCAGAGAGCCCTCTACAGGGATGTCATGCAGGAGAACTATGAGACGGTGACCTCGCTGGGTAAGGAGTCCTGTCCCCTAGGTTATTAGAAGCTGCGGGGTCTCTAAAGAACCCGAGTAGTGATAACTTTATACCTTGATTTGTCATACAAGTTTTGGCAAGTTTCCTTGCCCCCCCCCCCTTTTTTTTGCCTTATCTCCCACCCACTAGTATCATTTTGGACATGTGCCTTTTTAGTGCCATCAGTCATTTTAAAATTGAATTTAATGTATCCTTATTGGATAAATTAATAACTGTAGCTTTCATGCCTTTCCCTCATTTTAAGAGGAAAATATACCTCCTGTAGAATTCTAAATTGAGTAAATAGGTGTATGACTCATGCATGGCTGGTGTAAGTCAGATGAGCTCCTCTTTCTAAAGGAGAGCGTATAATGTTGCCATTCAGGACTCCACGGGTGAAGGGAGAACAGAGCTGTGGGAGGGGAGGAGAAGGGGGGAGTAGATAATTCTGGGGTGCCAGGACATGGGGAGGGTGTGTGCAGGGTTAGAGCTAAGAAGCAGCGGGGAGGGAGGAGGTTGTGAGAGGTGAAGAGGGAACACAAGAATCTCCCAAGGTGCCGGGAGGTGGTGCTGGCTGAGAGTAATGGGAAGAAGTGGAGAGGAGTGTGGAGGAAGGGCACCGAGGAAGTGGCTCAGTCTCAGGTGTTGAAGCTAAGTGGCCTGTCCTTGTGGAAGAGTGGGACCCCTTGGGTGTCTAGTGCACTCAAGAGGCACCTCCCAAGGACTGTTTAAAAGCCAGGGCATTGCAGAGATCCTATGGATCCATGACAGTGTGCCAGAGGTTAAGCCTTATGGGGAAAAGATATAAAACAAGAAAAGAATCTAAATGCGTGTTTACCATCGCTCCTTCTCAGTCTTCAGGGGAATCCCTGGTCCGTTCCAAAGTGTATTAAAACCTTCCTTAAAGGCTCACCTCTTGGTTATCAGGTCATGTCCATTTGTTAGAGGGTTTTCCCTTCACCCTCCCACTTCCCTGGTTCTTGTCACGCAGACAGCAAGCAGCGAAAGACCAGAAGTCTGAAGCACAGATAATGCGATGTTTATTGGGGTTATTTCCAAGCAAGCATATTCCACTGCATATTCCACTGCCCTAATGAACTTACACCTAGAAAAATTAATTATGCAGCAGACAGAAACAATTAGAGAACCAGACTGATTAACAAGGTAAAAGTGGTGGCCATAAAGATAAAACAATACAGAAATGAGGGTTTCAGAACCACAACCATTGAGAAGTGATTTCTTGCCAGACAGGATGCTGTCAGACTAAGTTTTCATTAACCATCTTAAGATCTGTTTCTTTATCTGGTGGTGATGGGCGCTATCAGGACAGGATCATCTTCCTAACAGCCCAATAGCACCTTATTTCAGTGTGACTGGTTTGGGATGTGAGGATGTGACCCTTCGCTTCCCAGCTTATGGCTGCCCCTGCTGCTTAGCCAAAGGCCTTAGCCTAAGAACAAGGCCTCAGACTGTCACAGTGAGAGAAGGCCCAGACACAGGCAGACTGAGATTTTGATTCTTAGCTAGTTACAGGGGTATAAAGACAAAGTGATAAAAATACCCCTAAATTCTTAAACTATAGGCTTTACAGGCAGACCTGAATATGTCTATTCTAACAGTGGGTTCTAGCCCTTCCCCCATTCTGTGTCTGTCTTGTGTATTTAGATCAGGGGTCGGCAACCTTTCAGAAGTGCTGTGCCGAGTCTTTATTTATTCACTCTAATTTAAGGTTCCGTGTGCCAGTAACACATTTTAACGTTTTTAGAAGGTCTCTTTCTATAAGTCTATAATATAGAACTAAACTATTGTTGTATGTAAAATAAATAAGGTTTTAAAAATGTCTAAGATGCTTAATTTAAAATTACATTAAAATGCAGAGGCCCCCCCCCTCGGACCAGGGGCCAGGACCCAGGCAGTGTGAGTGCCACTGAAAATCAGCTCGCTGCCGCAGGTTTCCTACCCCTGATTTAGATTGTAAATTCTTCAGGGCATGGGCCATCTACTATTCTCTGTTTGTACTTTGCCTAGCACAATGGGGACCCACTGTTAGTTGGTCCTTAGGCACTAAGGTAGTGAATATGATTTGTTATAATAGTAACTCTCCTGCCACTTTGAGCCAAGGAAGATGGCCTTGGGATGCGTAGCCTTATTTGGGGTGTGTTAGTAATGTTGATTTGATTTATCAACTTAATTTAATGGGTATTGTAATTATTTTAATTAATTAATAATAATACTTAATCATTTATATTAATTAATATGAGTTTAGGCTCGCCAATTTGTTTGATCAGAAGATAAAAGTTCGTGTTTCGAATCAGGTTCCACAGAATTGATAAAGGGACCTTCAAGGGTATGACAGGAAGCTCACACGGAGACAGATATAGTCATAACGACTTTTTATTAAACTCAATGAAATAGTAAGTAAATTGTAAAACAGGTAGAATTACAGAGTTACAATTGTATTACTGTTATTCAGGAGATACATATGATGATACAATATTATGTGCTGCAAACTTTGATTAATATTCACACCCTGTTTTGATAAACTGGCGTTGTCCTCACCTCTGGCGGTTCTGGTTTCACAGCTCTTGCAAGGGAAACTAATGTAAAGAGCTGTCAAAGCTACTTTGGAATTTACTTTTTAGCTCAACTAAATAATCTAATACACAAATTAAAATAAAGTTTAGAGAGACCAAGCTTAGCCGAGTTCCTTTTGAACTTAAAGTTTGAAAACAAAATAAGTGCGGCCTATTACTGGTTAATAGCTGTCGTAGATGGATAGCATGAATACGTAGTTGAAGATGGTGAAGTGTAGAGAAGGAGGAGGAGGTTGAGGTGCGGGTAAAAAGAGGTAGGTTACTTCTTTTTATAGTGAGGTAGGTTACCTCTTTTTATGGAAATAAATGCCAGAAATCCTTCCTCTTATGCCCAAATTTCAGTCTTCCCCCATAGAAATGTTAGGATACGCTTACTCCATAGGCTAGTATGTGTGTGCGTATGGATGGCAGGTATCTGCGCACTTGTGGGGTACTTGTTAAGTCTGTGAGTACAACTTTGAAAAATCTCCTTTGCTATTCTTCATTGTCTGTTGGTCTAGGTAAAGGGTCTTAGACCTAAGCGTAGGCACTTTATTTGGGTATAGGAAAAACAGTTCCTTTTCTGCGTAAAAGGGCACAGGATATAGCTATGCTAACTTTGCTTTAGCTTAAAATGCAGGTTTTTGGCCTGTAGGTTTCTTGCATTACAGCCAAACATATTTTTAATATGAATTAATAAACCTATCACAATACTGTACTTATAAGAAAAGAGATATTGATGCAGGCAAGCAGATGAATCCTGAGGGCTACATATGTTACTGCCTAAAAATGAGATGGGGTTAAAACTATGGAATATTCTTTGTGACAAGTATCCCACAAATTCCACTGACCTCCCTTGTTTTCTTTGCCTGCAGTAGGGTTTCCAATTTCCAAACCTGATGTGATCTCGCAGCTAGAACGAGGGGAAGAACTGTGGGTCCCGGACCTCCAGGGCTCTGAGAAAGAAGTGATCCCGAGAGCTGCCTTCACAGGTGAGGACTTGGTTAAACAACTCAACAACTGCTTAGGAATGCAGGAAACATTTGGGATGCCCTACAAAGACCCTGTGAGCTCTTCAAGTTCAGGATTGTTCCCTGCAGATGTGGAATCATTATGGCAGATGTCACTCATGGCTTCCCTCCTATTCTGACTGACAACTGGCAGCAGGTCCCTCCCCGATCTCACTTTCCCCTGAGAGTTATGGTGCAATGAGGACCCAGAACTGATGCCTTCCTCCCTTCTCTGTGGAAGGGCTTGGGGAAAATCAGCACCTGATAGGTTTGATCTCTCCCACATATATTTTGGTTTGTTCATCCCTTTTTCCATTCCTCTCTCTGACATTTCCTTTTTCTCAGGCACAGGGAGTGACCTATGTCTGGATTCTCTCTGTCTCCCATCCGGCGATGGGCTGGTGAGTGAGAACAAGGAGGAGAAACCCCAGCAGGAAGACACTGTGCAAGTAGATCCACATTGGCTGTTATCAGGAAGATCCAAAGGGAATGTTTCCAGGAGTTGTGCACTCCCAGAAAACACAAAAGCCTGTGAGACTCAGCAGAGGCCAGAGGAAAACTACAGTAGCCACTCAGCCCTTATTCCACGCAACAGAATCAACTTGGAAGAGAGACGCTACATGTGCCATGAGTGCGGGAAAAGCTTCAGGTGGAGCTCTCACCTTATCACACATCAGAGAATCCACACAGGGGAGACGCCCTACACGTGCTCTGAGTGCGGGAAAAGCTTCATTCAGCGCTCAAACCTTATTACACATCAGAGAATCCACACAGGGGAGATGCCCTATACGTGCTCTGAGTGCGGGAAAAGCTTCAATCAGCGCTCTACCCTTATCGCACATCAGAGAATCCACACAGGGGAGATGCCCTATACGTGCTCTGAGTGCGGGAAAAGCTTCGGGCAGAGCTCTCACCTTATCAGACATGAGAGAATCCACACAGGGGAGACGCCCTACACGTGCTCTGAGTGCGGGAAAAGCTTCAGTCGGCACACAAGCCTTATTAGACATCAGAAAATCCACATGAGAGAGAACTGTTATAAATCCCTTGACTAGGGCTGGCCAAAGTTTGTCTTTTTTAATTACATTTGCTAATTCCCACATAGTGATTTTTGCACCATCTTCACCAAGGTCTCTCAGCTCCACCAGATCAGTTGCCTGCTTCTGCCTTTTGCAGCTCACCCTTCTTTGGGGTCAGTCCTGTGATCTTTTCTATCAACTCCATTCCTTTGAGTCGTAGGAGTGTGTTTCCCTCCTGCCAGGAATGTTCATCAGCTCCAGGTGGGAGAGAGGTTTGATCCCAACAAGCTACACTGAGGCAAAAACTACCTGTGCTGATAGCCACTAGGACTGTACATGGCGGCTGCTTAAATTAGTGATCTTAGTGTAACAAGACAATTATAGTTGTAGAGCAGATGCAGCCCAGGGGCAGTGGTTGGCATTAGCTTTCCCCTTGTCCTGACCTAAACTCCATCACTTTTCCTAGTCTAAACAAACCCTGAGCATCACGGTTATACTGTTCCCCCATTTCACAGCAATTGTTAGTCATCGAGTTCTCCCTTGGGGAACCAATTGTTTCGTTCCCAGTTGCTCTGATGTTGCTTTAGGTTGTGCTGGGGAGCAGATATTTTTATTATTTTCCACACTTAAAATATATTGAACTATAACAAAGAGCAGGAACAGGACAGGGATAGGGAAAAATGTCATTTCACCCATTGTAACAACAGACGTAGTTAGGGTAAGTCAGAGGGATTCCCTTATTCCCCATCACCATCCTCCTTCAATCCGTGCTAGAGCCTAAGAATCCTTTTCCTTTCCCCCGTTGTGGGATGGGAGACTTCCAAAAGTGCTCCCTGTGCTATAGCACATGGCTAAGCTCAGAGAATAAACCCGAAATAGCCCCTGAGCTTTGCTTTTTGAATTCTGTGTTTCCGATTACTTCAAGCCGGGGCATTGTGATTATTTACCAGTTTCTCTAGCACTGTTCCTACCACTGTTTCTGTAACATATTTTGTTTTTTGTGGGACAGGGTTGTTATTCCTTTGCCTAACCCCAACCTGGAAGGCCAGGGTGTCTGTTTTCTCTGGCCCCTCCCCACAGACAAATCTGACAGGGTTGCACCTGCCAGGAGCAAACAAAAAGCCCCACTGGTCACACACACAAAGCAGATAGACACACACAAGATACAGAAGAAACTGAATTATTTGAAACTGAATTATTTGAGCTATCAACATTTCCACTTTCCCACGGCATGTTAGTTCTGAAGGTTGTTTTAATTTATTTTCTTGGAACCAGAAATGGGGAAAGAGACACTGGAGTCAGTTGAATTACAGCAGGAAGGGATAAGTCTCATGATTTGTCACTAACCAAAGGCTTTGTAAACAGAGCGATAATGTTACTGAATGGTCTGGCTAACCCTGCAGTTAGAAACAATCAGCTCTATGGGTGGCAAATTGACAGAGGTTCTGCTGCTGATCATGAAATAGAAGCACATTACTTTTAAACAGCTGCTACTTCAGTGCCTCTGGAAGTACAGAAAACAATGATTTGTGTTAAATGAAAGTTGCCATTTCTCAGAGCCCCAATTTCTATTGTGTGTGTACAGGAAGGTTTGAATGTGTAGCAGGTAGTTTGGTCAAGCTTAGCTATTTTATGTGTGTAACAGGCTCCTGCCCACCTCCAGCAGAGGTTTCAATCACATACGATGGCAACTTACCGAATGTCACACAAATTAGTCCATCCCTCCCCATATTCAGTCTCTGACGGGAATGTTAGGATGAGGCAGAGAACTGGGAAAGTATCGCAGTAGGAATACATTAAAAAGTGGGATTAATCAGAGCTGGGCTGCAGACAGAGCCTGTTCTAGAGCTGGTGAAGTGACAGGGACACACTCCCAGTAGTGCTGGCTCTGAAGTAACAGCAGAAGCAGATCGAAGAGAATGAGCTCATGGGCAGCTGCCCTGTCAGTGCATCACTCACCTGGCAGGTGTTACACAAAACACAGCACTTCCCCCCACCGCCACCACTTCATTATACTGTCCATGGGGCTGTTTGTCCTGCAGGACTTTGATCTCTCCGGGTGGTCCATGGTGATTCATAACAGAGCCATTAGGGGAGCAGGAGTCATCCCAATGGAAATCTCTCCACTTCTTTCTCAGTGTTACCTTCTTAGCCCTGGCTTTGGAGATGACATTAGCCTTATCCTGTCTTGATTTTAGGTAGGATTGTGATCACCTTCTGGGGCTTAGCAGCTTAGAACTTTTGAGGGCTTTTCTCTGCCTTTTTGGTCCCTGCTGCAGTCAGTACATTCTAGACATGGGCATGGTGACCTTCCTGAGGATCTTGACAGCTTTGGCCAGCTTCTTGGTGGCTATTTTCCTGCTCACAGCCACTGTCTTCTTCTCAAGCCTTGTCCTGGGGGCCCAGCCGTTGGCTGAATGTGAAGGAGCCAAAGTGCTGGTGACTTTAGCCTGCAGCAAGTTGCCTTTGCTCGTCAGACTCCTGAACTGCAGCTGGATGTGGTTCTTGTTCTTCTGCACAGCACAGCCCTGGAGAAGAGGGATCTGCAAATGTACATTCATATGATCCCTTTGTTTAATTGATGAAAACATAAACTAGACACTTAGAGGATTGGAACTGATTTCAGCTGATGGACAGGTTTGCTAGGTTTTTATGCATTTGGACAGCAAAATGTTGAGTGTTCACATTCATTTCAAGCATCCTCGTATGGTGGAGCTCCTGAACATAACGGAGAATGGTTTTTGTAAAGGAAAATCATGCCTCACGAATCTACTATAATTATTTGAGGGAGTCAACAAGCATGTGAATAAAGGTGATCCCGTGGATATAGAATACTTAGATTTTCAGAAAACCTTTGACAAGGTCTCTCCCCAAAGGCTCTGAAGCAAAATGGGATAAGATGGAAGATCCTGTCTGGGATAGGTAACTGGTTCAAAGGCAAGAACGAAAGGGTCTGATTTTCAGAATGGAGAGAGGTAAATAGTGGTGTCCCCCTCGGGTCTGTACTGGGACCAGCACTGTTCAACATGTCTTCCCCCACCCCAAAATCCTAGGGTAGGTCTCCCTTTTGCTGCCACCACCTCGGTCAATTACGTGGGCCAGGACACCCCTGTTTTCCCCCTGTCTCCCGCAGAAGACACTCCCTGGGGAACACAGATCAACTCACAGAGGAGGAACCTCCCCCCTCCCTCTCTCCTAGCCACTGGGAAGATATACACCGAGTCAAATCCTTGACTCAACACAAAGAGGGACTTACCTCCCCCTCCCCTTCCCTAGTCCAGGAAAGAGATACCTGATTCAAACTGCTTGAATCAAACCCAAGAGGAACTATCTCTTCCCCCTCCCTTCTCTGCCCGGAGATAAGCTGTCTCACCACCGAGAGAGAATGTCTTAGCCCCTTCCCCTATATCCACAGTAGAAGGGATTTAATCAAATCTTTAGAGAAAGAATGTATTAAAAGAAAAACAAGAAAATACAGAATCTCTATGAGTCCAAGCTGGACACTCATAGGGTATAACCTTGCTAAGTTCTGGAGAGAATCCTCTCTCTTCTCAGTACAACCAGTACAGGCAGAATTAAGAATAATCAATAACAAACACACAGAATTGCAAACATAGGATTATTAGATAATGACACAAAGTATCTTTCTAATACTCACTATCTTGACTAGAAGAAATTAGTTCAGAAAGGTAGAAACTTGTAGACTTGATTAAAACATCTGGACTCTTGTAACTCCAGACGGCTAAAGACAAAACACACAGGATCAGAGGGAAAAAGTTCCCTCCTAGAAATTTCAAATTCTCTTCCCTGATTGGTCCTCAGGTCAGGTGCCTACCAGGTACTATTTTTAACCCTTTACTAACTATTCATGACAGATACAAACCAACTCAAGTTAGTTACGTCCAAAAGAGAGTGTGAAGTGTGACAAAGGGATCTCACCAAAGTGAATGACTGGGCAGCAAAAAAGCAGATGAAATTCAATGTGGATCAATGCAAAGTAATGCACATGGGAAAACATGATCTCAATTCTACATCTAAACTGATGGGGTCTAAATTAGCTCTTACAACTTAAGAAAGAGATCTTGGAGTCACTGTGGATACTTCTCTGAAAACATCCACTCAATGTGCATTGGCAGTCAAAAAAGCGAACAAAATGTTGGGAAGTCATTAGGAAAGGGATGGTTAGCAAGACAGAAATATAATATTGCCTGTCTATAAATCTGTGGTAGGCCCACATCTTGAATACTGGAGCTGGTCTCCCATCTCAAAAAGATACATTGGAATTGGGAAAGGCACAGAAAAGGGCAACCAAAATGATTGGGGTGTGGAACAGCTTCCATGTGAGGTGAGATTAATAAGACTGAGGGGAGTTTTCAGCTTGGAAAAGAGATGACTACGGCGGGGCTAGGATAGAGGTCTATAAAATGACGGGTTTGGAGAAAGTAAATAAGGAAGTATCAGAGGGGTAGCCGTGTTAGTCTGGCTCTGTAGGGAAGTGCTATTTACTCATAACACAAGAACTGGGGTCACCCGATGAAATGAATAGAGAGCAGGTTTAAAATAAACCAAAGGAAGTATTTCTTCACCCAACACACAGTCAACCTGGGGAAACATTGCCAGAGGATGCTGTGAGGGCCAAGACTATAACAGGGTCTACCAAAGAACTAGATAAGTTGATGGAGGATGGGTCCATCATTGGCTATTAGCCAGGATGGGCAGGGATACAAAACCATGCTCTTGAAGTGTCCCCAGCCTCTGTTTGCCGGAAGCTGGGACTGGGCGACGGGATGGATCGCTTGATGATTCCCTGTTCTGTTGATTCCCTCGCGGGCACCTGGCATTGGCCACTGTGGGAGGACAGGATTCTGGGCTGGCTGGACCTTTGGTCTGATCCAGTCTGGCTGTTCTTATGACCAATAGAGGGCAGTCCTCGACAGCAATATTTATATTTGGTGCACTGAAAGGGCTAACTTTCCAAAGCTGACCCAAATGATCAGTGAAAGTGTTTTGGAGAAAAACACTAAACAGAAGAATGTAAATGAAAACTGTGAGCTATTGTTTAAGGAGCTTGTTAGATGGGGCATAAGCCACATTGCCTAATTAGCTGAGCTTGCAATGGCCTTCCACTCAACTCGCTGACATTTCTCCATCTGCAAATGTGGTACCTGTTTTAAAACCTAGATCCAATCAATTACAACATGTCAGGGAAGATTCTAGGCATCAATGATCTGATCATTGGGTTGATGGCGGTAAACAAGAGATTCGCATAAGGCTCCCTCCCTCCCTCTTCCCAAGAGCCACCCTCATCCTCTCTCCCCTTTCTGCTCCTGCATCCTCTGCAAATTTTCAAAGACAGATGCCTCGTGACAGCCTTCGCTCTTGCAGAAGTTGCCTAGTGGTCAGGGTTTTGGTCCTTTGGGGTGGAAGGACGCAGCAGATAGTGGGGGAGCCCACGGCCTCCCATGGGCTCTGACCCAGGCCACTCTGAGGGCAACACTTCCTGCCACCTCACTATTGTCCAAAGTTTGCAGTTTGTCACAGGAAGCTCTGAACAGTGTCAGCTCACTGCTTGGCACCTCTTTGCAGCCGGGTATGGCATGGCAGCTCTCTCCTTCTTGGGGTGGCAGCTGTGTCTGTTACGCTGACAGATCCGGGTCAGTGACTTGTCGGTGGGTTGGATCGAACTGGGAACTCAGGAGCTTAGTGCGTGGGCCTCTACAGCATGAACTGAAAGCCACCTAGCTGCTAGCTAAGACTGTAGAAAAGACTTGTTTTATCTCTCCCTCTAAGTAATCCCGGTGCCACTAGCTGGGACGCCCCACCACACCCGGGAGGTGTGTGGGTTACATACTTCCCCTAGCTGAGGAAGCGCATCCGGAGCTTTGGAGAGTTCCCAGCTGTAATCCTGGACAACCCGTGTAACGATGCGGCCTCTGGCGGGACACTGCTGAGAGTATCAATTCAGGGCAAATTGCTTGGAGCAGGGCAGTCACAGCCCGAGGCTGGGTGCCCTTTACTATTAAAGCATGTCACAGCAGCCATGCAGAGAGGACTTTGGTTTTACCCCACTGGCCAATCGGACGTCATACAAGCAATTCCCTCAGCTATTCCAGTTCCCTTCTATCACCACCAGCCCCGCTCCTTATGGGGATGAATGGTTATGAAAACCGATACCCCAGTAAAGGAAAATGGGTTCTCTCAAAGGACCAAGCCCCAAATGCAGGTGAATAGATGAGTCAGATCTTACCCACAAATCACGCTTTTGCAAATCCTTCAGCATGTAAAATCTAAAGGTTTATTCATAAAAAGTAAGAAATATGGATGAGAGCTAAAATTGTTAAAGGAATCAGTTACATCCAGTAATGGTAAAGTTCTTGGTTCAGGCTTGTAGCAGTGATGGAATAAACTGCAGGTTCAAATCAAGTCTCTGGAGTCCATCCACAGCTGGGATGGGTCATTCAGTCCTTTGTATAGAGCTTCAGTTTGTAGCAAAGTCCTCCAGAGGTAGAAGCAGGACTGGAGATGAGGCATCAGCCTTTTATAGTCTCTTGCCATGTGGTCTTTGCTTTCTTTGTCGCAAGGACACTCTATCCAGCACGTGGCACAGAAAAACCTTCGAGTTCTGTCCATAGGCAGGTCCCTGCAGATCTTGCGGAGTCACAGGGTGTATCTGCCTTCTCTCAGTGGGTCGATTGTAGATGGTCCTTAGTGGGCCATCAAGGAGGCGAGGCAGAACTGACACCAACTTGTCTGGGGTGTTTCCCGGAAGCAGAGCACAAGTTTGAAATATGGGCAGCATAGAGCCAATATTCATAACGTCAACTACAAAAAATGATAGACATCTAGAGATAGCATCATTATAATCAGTCAATCAGAACCTCCACATAGACCCCTTACACAACAACCTTTCTACAATATTGGCTGCAAATAGAGAACAGTGGCCGCAACGGTGATCTGTACCGTTACAGATTATGTCAGTAACATCACAGGAGGTGACACGGCATCAGTGAGACTGGGGGTTTGGCTACACTTGCAGGTGTACAGTGCTGGGAGTTAAAGCTGTCTTCGTACAGCTGTGTAGGGAAAGCGCTGCAGTGTGGCCGCATTTGCAGTGGTGTTGGGAGTGGTGCATTATGGGCAGCTATCCCACAGAGCACCTCTTCCCATTCTGGTGCCGTGGGTTGTGGGGAGGGTGCGGAGGGTGTGGATCATTCTGGTTCCTCTCCCAATGCCCTGTGATGCATCGCTTCACATCCCAGCAATCCGTTTTTCCGTCCATGTTTGGTGCCATCTTGCATCTTTCAACGTTTTCTGTGCAGCGCAATTCTGTGTTCCGTTTCGGTCTGCGGAAAGTGGAGCCTGAACTGCTGAGGAGTTTGCTGACGAGTCTCGCCAGCACATCACGTTTGGCAGTTGAGCTATTCCTTAAGATCCAAAGTGACAGTGAGGAGTGCAACAATGATAGCGAGTCGCATAACGTGTACGACACAAAATTGCTTGTAACATTCACAGACATGCTCAGCACCGTGGAACACCGCTTTTGGGCTCGAGAAACAAGCACTGAGTGGTGGGATCACATTGTCATGGAAGTCTGGGATGATGAGCAGTGGCTGCAGAACTTTTGGATGAGAAAAGCCACTTTCATGGGACTCTGTGAGGAGCTCACCCCCACCCTGCGGCACAAGGACATGAGATTGAGATCTGCCCTGCCAGTGGAGAAGCGGGTGGCTATTGCAATCTGGAAGCTGGCAACTCCAGACAGCCACCGATCCGTCGCAAACCAGTTTGAAGTGGGAAAGTCAACCGTTGGAATCGTGTTGATGCAAGTTTGCAGGGCCATTAATCGCATCCTGCTAAGAAGAACTGTGACTCTGGGGAAATGTGCAGGACATTGTGGATGGCTTTGCACAAATGGGCTTCCGTAACTGTGGAGGGGTGATAGATGGGACCCATATTCCTATTCTTGCACCACCCCACCTAGTATCTGGGTACGTTAATCGGAAGGGGTTTTTCTCTATGGTTCTCCAGGCGCTTGTGGATCACCGTGGGCATTTCTTTGACATTAACGCAGGCTGGCCCGTAAAGGTGCATGATGCACGCATCTTTCGGAATACTGGCCTGTTCAGGAAGCTGCAGGCTGGGACTTTTTTCCCAGGCCGGAAGATCACAGTAGGGGATGTCGAAATGCCCATTGTGATCCTTGGAGACCCCACTCACCCATTAATGCCGTGGCTCATGAAACCGTACACACGGAGCCTTGACAGTAGCAAGGAACGGTTCAACTGCAAGCTGAGCCAGTGCCGAATGACTGTAGAGTGTGCTTTTGGCCGTTTAAAGGGGTGCTGGCGATCTCTGTATGGGAATCTGGACTTGGGGGAAAGCAGCATCCCTGCGGTTATATCCGTGTGCTGTACCCTTCATAATATTTGTGAAGGGAAGGGTGAAAGATTCAGTCAGGCATGGACCTCCGAGGTTCAACTCCTGGAGGCTGAATTTACACAGCCAGAGAGCAGGGCTACTAGAGAGGCCCAGCACAGGGCTGCAAGGATTAGGGATGCCTTGAGGGAGGAATTTGAGGCTGAAAACCAACAGTAATGTTTGGTGCCTTGCACGGGAGTGCAGTGCAGTGGTTACAATGTTAGTGGGAATCTGTGTTTGCTAAGCTGATTTGCAGTGCCTGTGTCTTTCCTGGGCTAAGGTATCTTTGACCTTATGCAATAATAAAGACTGTTTTCAAAGCCAAGAATTCATTTATTGAAAAGAAAATTACTTTATGGAAAGACACACAACTTTTTGGGAATCTGAAAGGGCAGGGGGGTGTGGTGGGTAACTGTACAGTCACAGGTTTGAATATGTCCTGGCTGGAATGCTGTGCAATGACTGCTGCACTCCAGGGTGGCTATACTGCATGGTGATGGGGGTTGAGTGCAGAGGGGTAAGGGTCATAGTTCTCAGGGCTTGTTGGTGAACGTACAGGTGTTGGGGGCAGCTGGTGGTGATGAGAACCTGGATGTTGGGGAAGGGGGGTTGGAGCTAATATGGGGGCACAAGGGAAAGAGCTTTGGGACAAGGGGTGCAGGGGGGAACCGGGGGCGGTATTCCCAGATGATCCCAGCAAGCGACCCACCCCCATGCCACAGAGGTGGGAGTCCCTGTTCCTCCTGCCCTTAAGAATCCCTGGTGGTAAGTGGGTCCCCCCAGTTCCCCAGATACGAATCCTCCATGTGATTTCCCTGGCTTCACCTCCAGATAAGAACATTGTGTGGAGGGAGTGGGAGGAAGGTTGTCTGGCAGATATGTAAAGGGGGACTGTGTCTCCCTGTCTGGCCCAGGCTCCTGGGAGGAAGTGATCTCAGTGTGTCTGGCTGTCTCCATTCCTCCCACCCATAAGAATCCCTGGTGTGTGGGTGCACCCTAGACCATTAAGGATCTCTGGTGGGTGGGTGTCTCTCCCCCTAGTCAGGATCTCTGGGGCACGCTGTATAAAAAGAGACTTTGACTCACCCAGGCTGGGCTGCCACCATGGAACAGACCAGGTCCTTCTGTGGAGGGTTTGCGTTCCTCCAAGGCCATGATCTCAGTGTGTGTGGGTGTCCCTGTCCCTTCAACCCTTAACAATCCCTGGTGCGTGGGTGTGCTGGGCCCCATTACAATCCCCTCTGTCTTACCCCCATGAGGGATCTGGTGGATGTGGGTGTTCTCCAAGCTACTGTGGGTGTCTGGTGCCCCTGTCCCTCCTGGTTAATGGAGTGTGTGGGTGTCCCCCCACCCGTTAAGGATCTGTGTTGTGTGGATGCTCCCATTCTTCTCATTAAGAATGGTGCAATGGAGCATATGGGTGTGTCCCCCACCCCATGAACTAGCTCCCGTGTGTGGTTCCCCTGCCCCCATCCAGGCTCTGTGGTGTGTGGGTGTCGCTGTTCCTCTTTTCAAAATCCATGTTGCAGGGGGGCGTCCCTCCCCCCAAGTCAGAATCCCCAGCGTGTGGGTGCTCCCATCCCCCCCTGCAGGCTCTGCGGGGTGGGGCGTCTAAAAAGAGACTGTGTCTCACTGTCTTGCCTAGGCTACGCTGCAGGGGCTATTCACAGGCGCGACCCCACTACTGATCAGCACAGGAGTTTTGACCTGCTCTGTTTCCAACCTGGGCCGGTTCATCCCTCCTTAGGCAACCTGGGGACCCCAAGCTTCCCCAGGATCACCATATTGATGCTGAACTTAGTGCGGACACCTGATCGGCACAGCCCCCTGCAGCCCAGAACTCCTGAGCTCAAGTGATCCACTGGCCTCAGCCTCCCCAGGAGCTGGGATCACAGGCACCAGCCACGGAGCCCGGCTTGTTTTGCAGTTTGGCAGCTGAAGCTTTAAACTCTGCTTGTGAGCTCTGTGCCTTGGCCAGACGGGGACAGCCTGGAACTGGGAAATGCTCCTGCTCCCCTCGCCCCTGTCTCATGTCGAGCTGCAGGTGCCGCTGTCCTCCCAGGTAAGATCCCGGATGTTTCGGTGCCCCCTTCCCCCGCCCAGGTGTCCGGGTACCTCTGCCCCCCATACAGAATGCTGGATGTGTGGGTGTCCGTCCCTCTGCAGAGGATCCCGGAGTGTGGATGCCCTTGTCCACCCCCACAAGATCCTGGGTGTGTGGGTGCCACTCTCCCCCCCCCGTAGATCTCTGGTGGGTGGGTCCCCAGGGTGTGAGTGCTCCCATCCCCCGATACAGGCTGGGGGGGTATAACTGGCTCTCCCTGTCCTGCCCAGGCGGTGCTACAGCAGCTGTTCACAGGGGCAGCAGCCCCACTGTCACCCTGCAGCTTTAACCTGCTCCAGGGGTGACCTGCTTCACCCTCCTGTGGGAGCCCGGGGACCCCGAACTGCCCAGAATCACCTGGTTGATGCTGAGCTTAGCACAGACACCGGCTCAGCCTGGCAGGGAGCTGCCCTGAGCCCTGACAATCAGCTTCCCTCCGCCTCCTGCTGCACAGCGAGGATCCCACGCGAGAGGCTTCGTGCCCAGTTTGTTCAGGAGCGTCCCAGGCTCCAGCTGTAAACTCGGCTGGTCAGTTCTAATCTTTGGCCACACGGGGGCGGCACTAACGGTCCCATCTAAACGCTGTTTGCGTTCGGCCCTTCGGATCGCAGATTGTAACCCGCGGGCAGATCTCTGAGTGCAGCCAGATCCCTCCCCAAACTGAACATTGAAGCAGCAGCTCCCGTTGGAAAGATCAGGATTTTTGCCTTTAAAAACAAGGGAAATGTCTCCAGCGAGAGACTGAAGAAGCTCAATTGATTTCATTGACCCCATGAATGTTCCTCTGTGTCCCCCTAAAAGTCATGCCCCACTTTTTGGGGACCACTGAACCCTACTCGCTAAGCAGGGGCTAGTGATGCCAAAGCCCAGGGAAAGGGAGGACAAGTGCGGGGCTCCCAGCACTGGAGGCATGTGAAGGGGCTGCAGGAGAGGGGCAATGGCTGGTGGCCCAGGGAGTTAAGGGCAAAGGGGGCACAGGAGGGGGCAGGAGTTAGGGGTGAAGGAGGTGCAAGGGTTGGGAGTGCAGGAGCTAGCGGTAAAGGGGGAGGGGGATCGTCCAGGGGCAATGGGGAAGTGCCAAAGTACAAGCTTTGCCCAGGGCACCATTTTCCCTAATGCTGGTCTGAGCAAACAATTGGAAATAACCCTTCAGTGAGACCAGAACCATAGTGTAGAAAAACCCCTTTGTTAAGTGGTGGTGGCTGAGGGCTTAGGGAGATGGGTTAGAAAGCAACGGGCGACTTTCTGTGGAGGTTTGATTCTTGCCTGTTAGGCAAGGCTGGTGTGTGGTGTCTCCATGACTATACTTCCAGTGTCTGATCTGCCACAGGGAGCCAAGTCTAGACATACTCAGAGGCTCTATGCCAGGGTTTCTCAAACTTCCTTTCACTACAGCCCCTTTCTGCCAAAAAAAAACACAACTTACTACATGGCCCTGGAAAGACACACCAAGCCCCTCTACACTGAGCAGAGGCAGGGGAGACAAAGCCTGAGCCCTGTCCCAGTTAGGGGAGGGCAAAACCAGAGCTTGAGGGATTCAGCCCTGGGTGGTGGGGCTCAGACTTTTGGTTTCAGCCCCAGGCACCAACAAGTCTAATGCCAGCCCTGGTGACCCCATTAAAACAGGGTTATGACCCACTTTGGGGTCCTGACTCTCAGTTTGAGAACCACTGCTCTATGCTGATGGGAGAGAGTTTTGCTGGGGGTGTAGTTAATCCACTTCCCAAGAGGTGGCAGCTATGTCACTGGGAGAAGCTATATCGGTGGGTGTACAAGCTGTGGTGTTTGCCACATTTAAGAAGTTTAATCAAACCCCATTTTTAAAACCACCTGTGGTCTGGGAATGGCAAAGGAGCTCGATGAATCAGGGTTTGTCCTTCAAAGTCCTGGAGATCACTATTCCATACTCCTGTTGGCATAGGGGTATAGCTCAGTGGTAGAGTGCTTAACTGCAGATCAAGTGGTTCTCAGCTCAAACCCCTGTGTTCTCTTATAACCTTCTTTCTTTTTTTTAAAAAAAGGAAAACATTTTCATTTCCATTCTCCATTATGTTCAGGGGCTCCTCTATACAGGAGTGCTTGATATCAATGTAAACACTCAACATTTCGCTGTCCAAATGCATAAAAACCTAGCAAAGCTGTCCATCCGCTGAAATCAGTTCCAATCCTCTAAGTGTCTAGTTTATGTTTTCATCAGTTAAACAAAGGTATCATATGAATGTACATTTGCAGATCCCTCTTCTCCAGGAGCTGTGCTGTGCAGAAGAACAAGAACCACATCCAGTTGCAGTTCAGGAGTCTGATGACCAAAGAGCCACGAAGTGTTCTGAGGGCTGGAGAAAAATGCTTTTTAGTGAGCTATTGAACGAGCTCAACCTGTTTAGCTTATCAAAAGAAGATTGAAAGGTGACTTCATTGAAGTGTTGAAGGGACTTAATGGAGACAAAAGATTGGGTATTAAAGGGCTTTTTAATCTAGCAGAGAAAGGCATAACAAGACCCAGTGGCTGGAAGGTGAAAAGAGACAAATTCATATTAGAAATAAGACACAAATATTCAACAGCGAGGATGATTCACCACAGGAACAAGCTACCAAGGAAAGAGGTGGATTTGCCATCTCCTGATGTCATCTAATGGAGACTAGCTGCCTTTCTGGAATGTGTTTGCCCCAAAAGTAGCTATTGTGCTATACAGGAGGCCTGTGATATGCAGGGGTCAGATTAGATGCTCTAATGGTCTCTTCTGGCCATAAAGTCGACTAATTTCTGAAAAACTGAGTGTAGCATTGGGAGCAGCGTTTGATGTTTTCCTGTCTAGCCGGCTTGCTGCCTAGAACGAACGCTCCTTGAGTGGGGTGATCCACAGGGACTAGCTCAAACCTCCACAGTGCCTGGCCAGGGGCAGGACATTAGCACAGCAAGGGAGGGGTGTGGCAGTGACATCACAAAGGATTTTTGCAGGACCTCAGACTATTGGTCAAAGGCGGTGGGGAGGTGGTGACCTCACAGAGAGATGCTGACATCAGCCAGGCAGGACAGGGGCGAGGGGCCAGGGAAACCTCAGAGACCCCTGTGGCTTTGCTTCAGCAAGTCTCCTTCTCCAGGTCTCTCTTTGAGGACTGAGAGAGTATTCGGGTTCACGTACGTGAGCGCCAGGAGGAACCTCTTTTGAGTTTTCTCCTTCCCTTTTAGTGATTTTACTAGAAAACAGACATCCCTGTTTAGAAGGTAAGAGCCTCCTTGAGGTGTGAAACCTGTTCAGTCTGATCCATCTGGTGACCATTGAATTCTAGGCATGGAAAACATGAGCTTAAGGAGGCAGAATTTTATTGCGCACCTGGGATTTTGTCCCTTAGAATCACTGGGGTCATTAGGGTTTGTGCTTTTGGTTTCACCTTTTCCTCCATCCATCCCTCCCTCCTTTCTCTTTGTCGCTTGCTTCTTTTGTCCTTTCTCCTGTTCCCCTCCCAGCACCAGGAGGGGTGTGCGTATGTGTCTCAGGGGAGTGCTCGGCAGCTCCCACTGTGGGAGGTCCACCCAAAAATGTGGGGCTGAAATAGTGCTCGGGCAGTGATCCCCACCGGTGACCTGGGCCATCCTTTGGGCGAGAACCCTCAGCCTGCCGTCCTCAGTCTCTACCCTGATTGGCTGAGCAGGGGGTTATTGACAGGGAGGAGACTCGGTCCTTGTTGTTCTCTTTTAAGCCCAAGGAAATAAGTCAGAACCAGTCATATGTTTGATGAATTTTGCTGCTCCTCTGCATTAATGGTCTCTGAGCAGTTCATGATTCTCTCTAACATTGCAGTTCTCAAATACTTGCTGAATATTTATTGTGCACTGTTGTTGGTCTGGAGCTCATCTGAGAGCACTTTATTCAGGTCATTCAGTGTCTGAAATTCAAGATCCGATGGTTAGTTTGAAAAGCAGCGCTCTTGGGTCCTACTCCCAACTCTGCCACTGGCTGGCCGTGTGACTTAAGACAAGTCAATTCTCCTTTCTCAGCCTTAGCTTCTTCCTCTTTCAAGTAGGGATAATAATGATCCGCTCCTACCTACCTCACGGTGGGTGGGGATCCATTGGAGAGTGTCACTAGGAGTAGTGCATAATATGCGGTGTCCTATCACATTTACTCAGAGCAGATTATGACATAATAGAATAGCTGAAATAGTCTATTTGATTTGTATTTTTTTATTTTGAAATTGTTAAGAGCAGCAATTACTTAGCTCAGACTGAAGCATCTTATCTAATGTTTGAGATCTAAGTGTCTCCTCTTGGTGTGCGACGAGACAATTTAACACACTGTGACAAACAGGAGATGCTTTTGTTTTGCAACAAAATATTTTTGCAAAGAACTTTCATCTCACTTGTTTTGATTTCGAGAAACAAACTGGTTTAGTCTGAAGGGGATTTTCTGACAGAAATGGTTTCAATGAAATTTCCCCACCATCTCGATTCCTGGGGTCTATCCCTTTCTCTGGGTTTTATTTTTGTCCATTAGAACAGGAGTCAGGACTGTTGGCTTCTCTTTCTGGCTCTGCCACCACCTTGCTGTGTAGGCCCTTGGGAAGGTCACTTCCCTTCTTTGTACTTCAGGCTTCTCCCCATCTGTCCAATGAGAACAGGGACAGTTCTCGAACTCTGGGCAGTCATTTTCAGCCGGGCCCCGGCAGGGATAACTAAAAATTTATGAGACTTTCATTTCTTAGGAACCGGTTCCCTATAAAAAGTTCTGATTTAAGGGATGTGCCACAGTACGTATTTTTTGTACCAATAGCGTTACCATGCGTCTGTATTTTCCCAGGAGGAATTTTTAAATTTTTTAATTTTAAAAATTCCTCCCAGACAGTGATTTAAGAACCAAAAAGCCTGACATGTCCAGGAAAATACGGGTGTATGTTAACCCTACCTAAAGTTCTTTTTTAAAAAGATGGGCCTGAACCAGAAATGAGCTCCGTTTCACATGTGTGGGTCCCCGCCACTCCCTGGGGGTGTGCTAGGGTGACCAGATGTCACGATTTTATAGGGACAGTCCCAATTTTTGGGTCTTTTTCTTATATAGGATCCTAATAACCCCCACCCCCAGCCCGATTTTTCACACTTGCTGTCTGGTCACCCTAGGGTGTGCACATGTGTGGGTCCCAGCTGCTCCCTGCCCCCCTCATTGAAGCAGGTGTGCAGGGTTAGTGCCCTGGGAACTGCAGGGCACCAGTGGACATGGGGCTGGCTGGAGGCAGGGCAGGGGCTGACTGGAGGTAGGGTCTGGCTGCAGGCAGGGCAAGGGGTGCGGGGCTGGCTGGAGACAGGGTGTGTGGGGATGGCAGGCTTCAGGCAGGGCCGCAGGGGCGTGTGGCAGGGGTTGTCAGGGCTGGAGACAGAGGAGTGCGGGACTGGCTGGCTTCAGGCAGGGTGGTGCAGCAGGGGCTGGCTGCAGGCAGGGCAGGGGGTGCGGGGCCGGTGGTGTAGGGCTGGTGCAGGCAGGGCAGGGGGTGCGGGGCTGGCTGGCTTCAGGCAGAGCCGCAGGGGGTACGACAGGGGTTGGCTGGAGACAGGGCACGGGGTGCAGGGCTGGCTGCAGGGAGTGCGGGGCTGGTGCAGGCAGGGTGTGCAGCAGGGGCTGGCTGTGAGCAGGAGGTGCAGAGCTGGCTGGAGACATGGGCTGGCTGTGGGCAGGGCAGGGGGTGTGGGGCTGGCTGGAGACAGGGGCTGGTGCAGGCAGGGCAGGGGGTGTGGGGCTGGCTGGAGACAGGGGCTGGTGCAGGCAGGGCAGGGGGTGTGGGGCTGGCTGGAGGCAGGGGCTGGAGGCAGGGCAGGGGGTGCAGGTACAGAGGGTCCAGCCCACCCTGTACGGTAAGTGCCCCCTCCTCCCTCCGTCAGCACCGGGGTAGCAGCAGCAGCCCGGGGCTTGGGGGCTATTTACATGGCCTGGGGCTCCCCTGCTTCTACCGCCCCAGCCCTGTAAATAGCTGAGGGAGCCCTGGGGAAGCGGGGGGGGCTCTGGGGGCTATTTAAAGGGCCGGGCGGTAGAAGCAATGGGAACCCTGGACTTTTTAAATAGCCCCCAGCGCTCTGCAGCCCTACCCCAGCCCTATCCCAGCCCCTGCTGGGAGCCCCAGGCCCTTTAAATTGCCCCCTGAGGAAGCCGGGCCACCCTGGTACAGCACACCAGCTCTTGCCAGTACGCAGTACCAGGGCTTGGGCACGGGGCCCTCTTAGGGGTGGGGCCCGATTCAGGGGAATCAGGAGAATTGGCCTAAAGCTGGCCCTGTGTGGGGGTGGGGTGGGGTGGGGCAGGACTTGGTCCCATTCTGGGCACCACCAAAAATTATCCAAACCTGCCGCCCCTGTCCAGCCCAACCTTCTGCTGATGCACCTCAGCCCCCACCCGTGCAGGGTTTTAAGCTTCCATTGCTTAAATTCCAGGACACTGAGGGATTTCAGCTCCCCTTTGCCCAGAGGGAACCTTCACCCCACTCCCAGCCAGGTTCTTGTCCATGGGATCACTGTAGGGGGGCTGGGTCCCGCTGGGTCTTTTCTCTCTCTACGACAGGCCAGGGTGCAATAACTGGGGCATCTGAGCACCCAGGACCTTCTGTGGGGCTGCCATTCCCCTTCCCCTTCTGTGGTCTCGTCTGTCATTGACTCCAGCCTTTTTTCTACCCATCGTCAGCACCATCCCAAGCCAGCTGCACTCGCCTCAAAAAAGACAGTGTCCCCTGGTGGGTGTAAATCACTGACCTCCCTCTTCTCTGAGCACTGACTGACCCTCTGTTTCCTGGCCTCTCAGTCTGTGCAGATGGGACCTTTCCCTCCAGTGCTGGAGGATTCGCCCTTCTCATCTACCCTTGTCCCAAGCAGCACAGCGGATGGGAATCTTACATGTACTGAGGTGACTTAGGAGCAGAAACCGCCCCAGACCTTCCATGCAATTGGCACTTGCCCCTCACTGAGCAGGGTTGAAACTCCTGCAGGGAGACTGCTGGGCCACATCCCCTCTGGGCATGAGCAAAGCAGCAGGGTGAAAAAGGAACCTGGAGATTGAACCCAGGGCCTCATACATGCAAAGCATGTGCTCTACCACTGACCTACATCCACAATTAGCCTTTGTTTGCTATGGGTTACACCAGGGGTAGGTAACCTATGGCACGTGTGCGGAAAGTGGCACACGAGCTGATTTTCAGTGGCACTCACACTGCCCAGGTCCTGGCCACCAGTCTTGGGGGCTCTGCATTTTAATTTAATTTTAAATGAAGCTTCTTAAACATTTTAAAAAACCTTATTTACTTTCCATACAACAATAGTTGGTTATATATTATAGACTTATAGACAGAGACCTTCTAAAAACATTAAAATGTATCACTGGCATGCGGAACCTTGAATTACAGTGAATAAATGAAGACTCGGCACAGCACTTCTGAAAGGTTGCTGACCCCTGGGTTACACTCAGAGCCCTCTTGTTTCCAGAGCATCCAGTGGCGTAAGAGCAGCCTGGGGGACACATTCCCTGCTCTGAGGGCCAAACCTGCGGTCCTTGAGGCTGCTGGTTCTTAGGGGTCACTTTGCAGCAGGGCCAGATTCGATGTGTGGGGCAGAGAGAGTGGGTGCCCTGAGCTCAGGGTGCAGAGATACACTCAGCCCTCTCCCCTGCATTGGGTGGGGGGCGCTGCCACTCCCTGCTGGAAGGTAATGTGTCCGGGGGGGGGGGCACTGTGAGTCGCTCAACACCTGACCCTGGTGGCAGCAGTGGTGTGGGGAGCTCCAGGTGTTTCTAGGATCTGCTATTGCCACCTGCCTGTAAAGTCCAGCTTTCCCCAGCACATTCACTGCGGTGCAATTGGGTCACTGTTTCCATGGCTGAACAGCAAAGAATCACTCCCAGTTTCCCTTCTATCGGCAGCAGGATTAGCCTGTGTTTGTGGTTAATGAGGTGGATCTAGTTGTAGATTGTTATTCATTCCCCACCTTGACAATTCACACTGTCCCTTTCCCATGCAGATTCCCAGCACCTTGGTGATCCTGGTAGCAGGGGTTGGGTCCTGAGACTTTCAGGGTTCTTTCCCCCTCCACCTGGAGTGAACTCAGCTTTTCCCCATCCCAGACATTCCATGAAATAACAACAGGGGCATAACAAAAGAGGGGAGGGAACATCTCACGGCCAGGGCTGGATGTGCCCAGGGCCCCCTGCTTGTCCATTGTTTCCATGGAATTTGGCCCCCTACTTTGCACAAGGGACAGAGAAAGATCTTGCTGTTCCTGTGTCTGTGCAAAGAAAATTGTGCTTCTGTATGAAAGAGAGGCGGGAAATGGCCCCGTGATGGGACAATATCCTCAGGATTAAGACCTAAGGGCTCAGGCTGAGAACTGATATAACTCCACTCATCTGGGATTTAACAAATTGTCTTTCATGGAGCAGGGCCAGTTCCAGTGTTTTTGCCACCCCAAGTGGGGGAAAAAAAAGCTGCAATCAATGGCAGCTCTACCTCTGCCGCTTTTGGCCACAAGTCCTTCCCTCTGAGAGGGACTAATTGCTGCTGAAGCCCCCCCTTTCCATTGACCGCCCCAGGGACCTGCTTTCTGCCCTGGTGCCAGCCCTGCCATGGAGACACCCCAAGCGAAAAAAAAATAAAAAAGCTGCAATCAATGGCAGCTCTACCGCTGCCACTTTTGGTGGCAAGTCCTTCCCTCTGAGAGGGACTGAGAGGGCCGAATTGCCGCTGAAGCCTCCCCTTTCCATTGGCCACCCCAGGCACCTGCTTGCTGCGCTGCTGCCTGGAGCCAGCCCTGCCATGGAGACACTGGGAAGATGGGGGAATAAGGAAAATAACATGGATTTCTTTACATTGCAAGTGAAGAAAAAAAAAAGCTCCGTGTAACAAGGCTCTGAGCTTTGCCATCTTGTGAGTTCTGAGCACTGAGCCCCCCGGACCCTTCTGCTGGGAGCATGGGGATTGCACAACAGCTGCAAGCCCTTTTCCCGTCTCCTTGTCCTCCTCGGCTTCCCCAGATCTTCCCCACAAATGGTTCTATCAGGCGCTGGAGGGATCTAAGGACTTGCAGGTTTCCCGAATTCACCTCTCAAGGCAAACAGTGATTCCCTTCTCTGACACTCCTGGGCCTGGGCTTCTTTTGAGTTTTTCCCCAGGGGACCTGATTCCCTGTGAAAATGTGTGTGTGGCATGTGGGGAACTCAGACTCAGACTCTCCCCCACTAGATGAGTCCAACAGCACCTCCCCTTGGTGGGAGAATCCTAAATTCCACCCTCCCACCCTGGTTACTCTGACCAGCTGATGGCGACAGCATGCTACATCAACCCCAGCTCTCTGGGCTAGAAAGCAGCATCTAACCAGCCTCGTGACAGCTCCGGTTTGCTCGCTGGAGACATAACGGACCAGGAAAGAAGGCAAATGTCAGACAGGGAACCTCAGCTCACAAATAAACACCCTTAGGCTCCTTCTACACTGCGACTGGGCAGTTGACTGACTTTAAATCTAGCTAGCTCAGTGGGTAGAGCATGATGGTCTTTCAGGGTGTGAAAAACCCCAAAACCAGTATAATTAAGCTGACCTAAGCCGTGGTTAGATAGTGCTAAATGAAAGGAAAGGTTGTTCTGTTAATGTAGCTATTACAGGGATGGAAAACCCCTCCAGTCACTGTAGCAGCTGTCTACTCCATAGTGCTAGAGCAGTGTCACAGCAGCATTTTAAGTATAGCCAGCCTCATAGTGAGACCAGATCTGGCGCCAGTTTTGCTCTGTGGACACTCAGGCACTAGCAACATACTAATGCCTCCATAGTTGGCAGAATTCAGACCTGTGTGGGGAGACCCCAATGGATTTCTAGTCTATCACCTTAACCACTCAGCCACCAGTACTTAATGTACAGTTACTTCACTACACCATGATTCTGTTCTCACAGAATTGTCACTTCAAATTGCTCAGACCAGCTCCCCCAGCACACTCACGGCTGCATTAGTGTACGTGTGTCCATGGCTGAACAGCAAGAGTTCCTGCCCATTTCCCTTCCAGCTGGAGCAGGATGAGAGTGTGTTTGTGGTTAATGACATTGCTATAGGTTGTTGTTCATTCCCCACACTGACAATTCAGACAGTCCCTTTCCTATTCGAATCTCCACCATATCATTCCAACAGCCGGGGTCAGGATTTCTCTGGGGCACTGAAATGTTTCAGGGGGTTGAACTCAGCCTTGCATTCCATCCCTGATGTTTCATGGACTAACAACAGCAGCATAAAGAAAGAGCTGAGCCAATATCTCACTGTCAGAGGTGAAGGTGGCCACGACCCCTCTGTCTGACCATCGCCATTGCAGGAGAGAAGGTTTCAATGGAATCGAATGCCCTGGCTCAGACCAGAGACACAGGGAGGTTTTGCTGTTCATGGATCTGTGCAAAGGAAATTGTGTCTCTGTGTGAAATTGAGGAGGGAAATGAAATGTTCACATGGTGGCCCAATGCCCTAACGAATGTGGGTGAAGGAGTTGGGCTGGAAAATGATTTTACAGGAGTTTGTATCAATTTATTGCCCTGATTAAAATCTATGGCTAAAAGGCAGCCACTGTTGTTAGTACTTGAACCTGTGTAGGGACACCCCAGTGGGTATCAGGTCCATTGCCTTAACCAGGGATAGTTGATTATTTTATTAAGATCTAAATTTCTTGGTCAAGATACAGTCAATGTCTAGAGAGCAGAGAAAATAATACACTGATGATAATAAGAAGAATTTAGAAATAATTTGCACTATGGGCATAACTATGATGATTGTCTCGTGTTTCACTCTTTATATCTGGCACGACTGCCTTTCCCTTTAGTTTTGTAGTTTACCAAGAATAAAACTAAACATCTCTTCAGATACAAGGGAGTGTTTGTGTTCATTCCAGTTAGCTACACAGGGGTTTGATGTAGCTGCTTTCAATCCTCTGGCTCTGCCCTGATAAGTAACATTTCAGGGTGTCACTGAACTGAAGGAGGGAGATCATTTTTTGACAGATGACGCCGCCTCTTAAAGGTGTTTGTCTGGCTGGCAGCCCTGGTTCCCAGGTCTCTCCTGAGGGAAGAAAGTTTCTGTGCAAAATACTAAAACTTTTAACAGAGAGGAGGGAAAGGCCATGGCCACATGATGGGGCCAGTATGTACCACAACCTGGTTCTTTTATGTGGGATGACTCTGAACACTGACTGATCTCCACTCCCTTGGATTTGAAGAGATGTTTAGTTTTCATTTAGGAACCTATAAGGCTGAAGCAATGTTATGGATGGTGACACTATGATTGAAGGGTTATTTAATGTTGTAGAAATTGTTAAAAACACTGAGCTTAAACTGGAACTGCCTGTTGTTAAAGGCTGGTTTCCCCACGTCAGTTCCATAAGCTCTGCTAGAAACACCCTGGCTTCTCTCTTGCCTCGGTGGGAACTGGAGGGAATCGTCCCCTGCTGCCCTTGGCTCCAGGCTGGTTTTTCTAGGGAGGGGACATGGAATTGATTTGTTTGCTGTTGAGAAGGGAGCCGGGCCAGTTCTCAGGGAACGAGAACTCCCAGCATCTTCCCAGCCCAGCCCAGCCCAGGCTGCTGCCCTGTCCCAGCCTCTGTTCCCCTGGGGGCCCCGCGCGTTTGACTCTAGAGCAGGCCGGGAGCAGCAGCTGAGGCAGAGGACAGCCTGGGCCGGGCAGATAAGAAGGAGTTTAGCAAGCAAAAAAGGTAAAATGACAGTGGAGTATCACCTTGGACTCGACGGCATTTCTCCATTGGTCTGTCTGCTTTGGGGCAGGGACAATAACACGTCCTGCTGCTTTTGTTATTTCAAAGGGCGGTTTAGGATTTTCATTCTCACACACGGTGCACAAAGCAGGACTCAACCTTTGCCGTAAACTAAACGAGCTGCTCACAGATTCTGGCAGCCACAATGAGCATTTGGGTGACAGCTCAGACCTGCCCCTGTCCCAGAGGGAGGGTGTCATCTGTGTGGGGACTGGACCACTGACCTACCTGCTCCTAACTCCCAAACGTTCAGTAACTCTATTATCAGTGCCTGTGAGTGTTATTTAAACCATAAGGAAAACCACACTGGGCTAGACCAAAGGCCCATCTAGCTCTGAATCTTGTCTTCTGACAGTAGCCAATAGCAGGTGCCCCAACAACCAGGCACCACTGGGAGTTGAACCCAGGATCTCCTGTTTACAAAACAGATGCTTTAGCCAGCTAAGCCATGGTGCCTGTGGGTGACTAAAACACAGTGTCTGCCCACACCTGACTCCCTGCCATCCCCACTGGGGCCTGAGAAGCTTTGCTTTTCTTTGGATTCTCCAAAGCAGAGGAGCAGGTGACATTTTCCTTGCAATCTGTGTGTGAGTAAATCTTTGGCCAGGTCTGCACTACAAAGTTGTTTCAGCAGAATTATATTGCTCAGGTGTGTGAAAAACACACAACGCTCTCTCGGTTGGTAGCTTCTGGCTGGTGCACACACTGCAATGCCACATCTGGCGACAAAACTGCCCTGTTTTGCTGACAAAATAAAATGACTTCAATGAGAGGGCTAGAGCTTTTTGCAGCAAACTTAAAGTAACAGAGTAGACGCTGCTGTTCATTATATCACCGTAACTGGCCTTCCCCAGTATCCCACAATGCCCGCGGTGAACTCACCTGCCCTGCATTCCTGCTACAGAGCCATTGGCCCCTCCCCTTTCATCGCTCTGGGAAGTTCTGACAGCTGAGCCTGCTGCTCTGCTCCGGCAGCCAGGAGCAAATCACTGCCGTGGATGCTGCTCTCTCCCGCCCTGCGAACACAGAGCAGGGTGGTGGGAACTTCCTTACAAAGCGGGGAGGGGGGACACCGCCATCTGAATGTGACACCCACATGACACTCCTTCCCTTGAGGAGGCTCTTACCTTCTAAAAGGGATGTCTGTTTTCTAGTAAAATCACTAAAAGGGGAGGAGAAAACTCAAAAGAGGTTCCTCCTGGCGCTCACGTCCGTGAACCCCAATACTCTCTCAGTCCTCAAAGAGAGACCTGGAGAAGGAGACTTGCTGAAGCAAAGCCACAGGGGTCTCTGAGGTTTCCCTGGCCCCTCGCCCCTGTCCTGCCTGGCTGATGTCAGCATCTCTCTGTGAGGTCACCACCTCCCCACCACCTTTGACCAATAGTCTGAGGTCCTGCAAAAGGCCTTTGTGATGTCACTGCCACACCCCTCCCTTGCTGTGCTAATGTCCTGCCCCTGTCCAGGCACTTTGGAGGTTTGAGCTACTCCCCGTGGATCACCCCACTCAAGGAGCGTTCGTTCTAGGCAGCAAGCCGGCTAGACAGGAAAACACCAGACGCTGCTCCCAATGCTACACTCAGTTTTTCAGAAATTAGTCGACTTTATGGCCAGAAGAGACCATTAGAGCATCTAATCTGACCCCTGCATATCACAGGCCTCCTGTATGACACAAGAGCTACTTTTGGGGCAAACACATTCCAGAAAGGCGTCTAGTCTTCATTAAATGATATCAAGAGATGGAGAATCCACCACTTTCCTTGGTGGCTCTTTGCTGCCCCAGCTCCAATTTCACAACATCTTTTTCAAATGAGGACACCAAAACTGGAGGCAGTATTCCAGTATCAGTCTCACTGATGCTGTGTCACCTCCTGTGATGTTATTGACATAATCTGTAACTGTATAGATCACCGTTGGGACCACTGTTCTATATTTGCAGCCATTATAGAAAGGTTGTCATGTAAGGGGTCTATGGAGAGGTTCTGATTGGCTGATTATAATGATGCTATCTCTAGATGTGTATCATTTTTGTAGCTGACGTTATGAATATTGGGTCTATGCTGCCCGTATTTCAAACTTGTGCTATGCTTCCGGGGAACACCCCAGCCATACAAGTTGGTGTCAGTTCTGCCTAGCTTGCTTGATGGCCCATTAAGGACCATCAGCTACACAATCAACCCATTGAGAGAAGGCAGATACGCCTTGTGCCTCAGCAAGGTACACAGGGACCTGCCTGTGGACAGAACTCTTAAGTTTTTCTATGCCACATGCTGGATAGAGTGTCCTTGAGACAAAGAAAGCAAAGACCACATGGCAAGAGACTATACAAGGCTGATGCTTCATCTCCATCTTGTCTTCAATCCTGCTTCATACCCCTGGAGGGACTTTGCTACAAACTGAAGCTCTAGACAAAGGACTGAATGACCCATCCCAGCTGTGGATGGACTCCAGAGACTTGATTTGAACCTGCAGTTTATTCCATCACTGCTACAAGCCTGAACCAAGAACTTTGCCATTACTGAATGTGAAGGGTTAAAATCCATGTGCATTTTGTATAACAACCTGGTCTATGGATTGTGCCAGCTCTTTTCCAGACCCAACGTCCAGAATATGGTCAAGGGACCAGAGGCCTAGCAAATCGTGATCAGCTAAGAGAAAGCTGGGTAAACAGAAAGCCTTGCTTGCTAAGATAGGCCTGGTCAGCAAATTGCCAGGTTTTGGAGCTAAGAACTAAAGAATTGTGTCTTGTTCAGAGCTACAGATTGAACAAAGAATCCCTGTTCCTATTGTGTTAGTCTCTTCTATAGGAGACGTTCTTCCCACAGATCCAGCCTTGAGTTTATGAGAAGTTGGCACATGTCAATATAAGATACGACATCCTTCCACCTCCCTTCCCAGGGACCATGTAGTAAGTTTTTGGCAGAAGGGGTTGTAGTGAAAGGAAGTTTGAGAAACTCTGGCATAGAGCATCTCCATTAATGAGCTGCAGTGACATAGACTCAATGTTTGAAATGTTGACATGTCCTTAGCCTCTGAATACGTCTAGACTTGGTGCACTGTGGGTGATAATAATAATAATTGGTGCACTGTGTCTGTGTGTGGTCTGACACTGAAAGTACAACCATGAAGATACCACACACCAGCCTTGCCTTGCTGGAAAGAATCAAGCCTCCACTGAAAGACACCCATGGTTTTCTAGCCCAGCTCCCTAAGCTCTCAGCCACAACCACTTAACACAGGGGCCTTTCTATACTCTGGTTCTGTTCTCACTGAAGGGTCATTTCCAATGGTTTGCTCAGACCAGCTTCCCCAGCACACTCACTGCTGTGCAGCTCTGTACGTGTGGCCATGGCTGAACAGCAAGAATTCCTGCCTATTTCCCTACTGGCTGGAGCATGGTTAGAGTGTGTTTGTGGTTAAAGATGTTGCTGTAGATTGTTCATTCCCTGCCTTGGCAAATCAGACAGTCCCTTTTCCCGTCATATCGCCAGCACCACTGTGAGTCCAATAGCAGGGCAGGTTTTCTCTGGGCACTGAGATTTTTCAGGGAGTTGGTGGCTCCTTTCTTTCCTCACCCTGGAGTAAACTCAGCTTTTTATTCCATCCTTGATAACTCATGGAATAACAACAGCAGCATGAAGAGGAGAGGGAATATCTCACTGCCGGGGGTGGTGGGGGAAGGTGGACACGTCCCCTCTGTCTGACCATTGCCATTGCAGGAGAGAAGGTTTCAATGGAATCGAATGCCCTGGCTCAGACAAGAGACACAGGGAGGTTTTGCTGTTATTGGATCTGTACAAAGGAAATTGTGTTTCTGTGTGAAAATGGGGAGGGAAATGAAACACCCATATGGTGGTGCCTAAGGCAGAAGGGTCCCCTAATGGATTAGAACAGGACACGTTCTCAAGCAGCATGTTTCTTACTTTGCCCATCTGTCAATTTTGATTATTATCAATGGAAATATTTTGCCATTGGGTCGTGTGTTTCCACAGAAATTGACATTTACCAACAAACACATAATTCTTCCAGTCCTGCCGAGTCTGCCGGTGGTGAGTTTAGAGGGACACATTCCCCCTTCCCACTCCCCATGCCAGGCCTGGACTCTCCATGCTGCCCACTTCCCACACAGCCGGGATCCTTCCCTGATCTCCCCTCAGAGCTCTGCCCCCCACCCAGTGGCGTAGCCAGGTTTTCAGCATAGGGGGAGCAAAAAACATAAAAAAGGCGCCCCCCCCCTTGGCTCCCCCTCTGGCCACGCCCCCTTGGCTCCCCCTCAGACCAGACCAGACCCTCCACCCGCTCACCTTCCCTCCTGCGCTGCCGCCTGTCCCCGGCTCCTGTCCCAGGGCTTGGGTGTGTGTGCACCGGCCGGCAGGCGCCGCTTCCACACCCGCCTGCTGCCCCGCGACTCCTCCAGCCGTGTGGTGGGCAGCGCCAGCTGGCAGGCGCGGCTTCCACACCGGCCTGCCGCTGCCGTCCTACGGCTCCTCTGGCCATGCAGCCGGCAGACGCTGCTTCTCTGCCTGCCAGCCTGATGGGAAGTGGCTGCTTCTGCTGAATCCCGCCAGCTATGCTACTGCCCCCACCCCCACTTCTGGGATCCCCTCTGAACACTGTCCAACTCCCCTGCTGGCAGGATCCCTTCCCATTCCTTTCATTTCCTCCCTCCCTTCTGAGCAAAAGCTCTGGACTGTTCCCACACTGGGAATTGAACCCAGGCCGCCTGGGTGAAAAAACAGGAATCCTGACCACGAGACCATATGTGACTTGCACAGGCACTGATGCATTTACACATTCACTAACCCATTCACATATTCACATTCAGGTTTCAGAGTAGCAGCCGTGTTAGTCTGTATCCGCAAAAAGAACAGGAGTACTTGTGGCACCTTAGAGACTAACACATTTATTTTAGCATGAGCTTTTGTGAGCTGCAGCTCACGAAAGCTCATGCTAAAATAAATTTGTTAGTCTTTAAGGTGCCACAAGTACTCCTGTTCTATATTCACATTCAGTAACATTTAAAAGTAGCCGTTCAAAAAACTTCAAAAACAGACGTCAAAGCGAATCTGCAGAGTTACAATTTATTTGCAAACTTAACACCATTAATTTGAGCTTGAATAGGGACTGGGAGTGGCTGGCTCACTACAAAAGCAATTTTCCCTCTCTTGGTATTGACACCTCCCCATCAATTATTGGGAGTGAACCACATCCACCCTTACTGAATTGGCCTTCAACACTGGTTCTCCCCTTGTAAGGTAACTCCCTTCATGTCATGTTCCAATATATATTTATGTCTGTATCTGCAATTTTCACCCCAAGCATCTGGGGAAGTGGGTTTTTGACCCACGAATGCTTATGCCCAAATAAATCTGTTAGTCCTTAAGGTGTCACCGGACTCCTCACTGTTTTCGTGAAATAAAAGCAAAACGCATTCTAAGCTGATCTTAACCCTTTCAGTGCCCTTACAAACTTAGATGCTTCTCACTACAGGCTGGCTGGTTGCTTTTCAGCCAGGCTCTCCCCTTTCATCAGCTCTTCAGTCACTTGGTGTGGTGATGGCTGTAGGTGGAGGTGGAAGAGAGAGATAAAGCATAGCGAATGTCTCTCCTTTTATCATGTCCTTTCTTCCCCATTGGCTTTGTGGCCCTCTTCAGAGTCAGGTGAGCATCACTGCATCTCTCCAAGCAAGGCTGAGCAATTCCCCGTGTGTGGCCTCATGCAGGTGATGGCTGATTCCCCCAACTTACAGCATAGTGACAACCACACTACACAATTCTCATAACTTCATATGCATGAATGGTATACATAGATGGGTAGAGAAATGACTTTCAGCAGATCATATCCTTTCCCCTGATATCTTACAAGTCATGCTCTATATGTAAGATCATGATTATATGAAAATGAGGAATATGGGGGTTACAGCCCGCTCCCCCAAAGGTATAGAATGTGACACTGAGATTCTATTTTCATTTATAAAAGCAGCAAAGAATCCTGTGGCACCTTATAGACTAACAGACGTTTTGGAGCATGAGCTTTCGTGGGTGAATCCCCACTTCGTCGGATGCAAGACTTGCATCCGACGAAGTGGGCATTGTGATAGACCCAGGCCAGGTGGGTACAGCAGAATAGCAGAAGGCAGATATACTGGCCACTGGATTAACAGTTTTCTGTTCCCTGACTGACCAGAGCAGGGGCTGCACCAGGCTAATGAGAACACCTGACTCTAATTAAGCTGTAAAGAGTCAGGTGAGGCCATTCAGTTAATGTGACCACCTGACTCTAATTAAGGCCCTGCTGATACTATAAAAAGGGCTCACTCCAGTCAGGCAGGGAAGAGCCAGGGAGCCAGAGGAGAGGAAGTGTGGCTGAAGGGCTGGTTACTGAAGACACCCTCAAACCATCGTTAAAGGAGCCCTAAGGTAAGGGAGAAGAAGGGAGAAGCAGGAGAGCTGTGGGGAAGTGGCCCAGGGAAATGCAGCAACTCTGGCAGTGAAAGGTTGGCTGCCAACAACTGCTACCATTAGGGTCCCTGGGCTAGAACCCGGAGTAGAGGGTGGGCCCGGGTTCCCCCCAACCCACCACTACAGGAACAGCTCCTGGGAGGGGAAGTCAGGTCCCTGTTAGGACAGGAGGCTGAACAGAGACTGTGGGAGTTCTCTCCCCAACCTCCTTGCAGCCTATGATGAAAAGGGCTCAGTAGACTGTAACTCTGGCCCTAGACAGAGAAGGGCTACATGGAGGGTCGCAGTGAGCCACTGAGGCAGCATAAACCACCTAGAAGCACAGGACCCATGGGAGCAAGGTCAGAGCTCTGCCACAGTATTCACCCACGAAAGCTCATGCTCCAAAACGTCTGTTAGTCTATAAGATGCCACAGGACTCTTTGCTGCGTTTACAGATCCAGACTAACATGGCTACCCCTCTGATATTTTCATTTATGTAACCAACTTTGACCTCTCTGCCTAACACTTATAATCACTTACAATCTATCTTTCTGTAGTTAATAAACTTATTTTAATGTTTTATACTTACTTGTGAAATTGTCCAAAGTGCTTGGGAAAGCTGCTCAGATTAAAAAGGCTGGTGCATGTTCACTTTCTTTTTGAGGAAGGGGTGAATTAATTAATGAGCTTGCACTTTTCAAGAGGTTTTGAGCAGTGTAAGACGGTACATTTCTGAGGTGCAAGGCTGAGGGCTGGGGAGATATGCTGGTGTCTCTCTATGTATAATTGAGGAGTGATTTACAGAGCTTTCATGCAACTTAGTTGGGTGCATTGCTGCATGTTGTTGGCTGAGTGATCACAGCACACGGAGGGGGTTTTGCTGCTTGTCACTAGTGCAGCATTGTAAGACACAGCCCAGACTGGAGAGAGAAGAGGACAGAGCAGTTCCACAGTTTGGGCTTGTACCCCACAGATCCCACCACACAGAGATCCTGCTGTGACCAGTCATGGTAATACTGTGCTTAGTACTCTGCTTTGTAGCTTCAACAACTGCACATGCAAGATGAGTTTCAGTGACCTTGACTTTGTTTCCATGTTTTGACAGTTGTCAGCAAAAAGACCCGTTTCTTTTGCAAGCATTTGTATGGCTAGCCAGAGTCGAGCTTCTCCATTAACAAAAAAGATTGACCAAAAGGGGACAAGAGGAGGCACGTTCAGCAAGGCAGCACTGGATGCTGGATCCTGAATCTGCTCTTTATCCAGCAGCTCTCTTGGCAAGCTCTGCCATGGTGCCACGCTCTGGGACTTCTCCCCTAACTGTTCCATTTTTCATCAACAATAACATGAAAGGTGAAAAGACAGTAATTCTCCATTTCCTGCAAGCCCTCCAGAGAACCCTCTAGAAGGGGCTCTGTGCACAGATATCCCCAGCGAATCGCATGGGTGCCCAACACAGCCTCTCCTGTCACAACATATTGCAGCCGGAGCAACCTCCTTGCCAATGCCAATAGCCTTTTGATCAACTCCAGACTGAGGATTTGATTCTCTCCAACGCTCCGCTGGAAAGAAGCCTTTTCCCTTCACAAGCAATTACTTGGATCGTCAAGGGAGGTCTCTTCTGTATCCTAGAAGGACACAGGAAAATGTGAGCAGAGGAGACAACAGCTATAGAACAAGGCACCACTGGGAGTTGAACCCAGGATCTCCTGTTTACTAGACAAGTGCTTTAGCCAGCTAAGCCATGGTGCCTTCCCCAAAGGAGTGTTTGCAACCACTACACTTGATGGTCCAAGACTACACCTTCACATTCCAAAGTAAAAATGTTCCTCATTTCCATCAAGACTTGCAGACCTTGAGCAGGCTGCCTCAGTGCACAGAAAGCCACAGCTGAGCTGACAGAGGGCTTCTAACATGCGCTTCTCCCACAAGCTGCTGTGATCAGATACTGATTAGTGCTCTGTGTTCCAGTCACAGCAACTTCAGCTCAACTCTGAGTCATGGTAACCTTTCCATCAACTCCAGACTTACCATTCAAGACTTAGCTGCAAGGAAGGTTCTCTGTGTCTTGAACAAGCACTTACAAGGATTGTGTAGTGAGGTCTTTTATTTTTATGAGAAGAAATAAAAGAAAGGAGCCTGACAGAAAAGCCAGGTTCCGCAAGGAGGAACTGTCAGGCCAAGCCAGGATCTCCTGGTGAGTAGGAAGGCTCTTCAGCCAGTTCTGCCCAAAGATCACTATCTAGAGGCCACTTCCCACAGAGACTGATTATGGTTACAGACCCATCCTGAAATTGGAGCAGGATATTTTAAAGCTTATTCTCACAGTAAAGTAACACAATTCAACCATGTCGGCACAGAGGAGAAAGCACTCCTTCATTTCACAGTTAATGCTACTGATCTCACTGACAAACTTCCTTTTCTCGGGGCTGCTCCCAGCACTTTAGGGAGTTTTTCCTCTTCTCCCTTCCAGCTGTGGTGACAGGACTGCAGCAGCTCCCCAGATGGCCAGCTTTGCTCTTTCACTTACACCCTTCACTTCTTTAGATGAAGCTGTGTTTGCCACCAGTTTAATCCATAGCTGAGACCTCAGATACCAGCAGCTAGTTACAAAGGCTCAATTCCCATCACCATCAGTGGGAGGTTATCCTGGGCTGCCAGGGCTGCAGGATTTGGCCCATGGACAGTCAAGTGGTTACAGCAGCTACATTCTAACGTGGTGAGTCCTGCAGCCTATTACCAAACTGCTCTGCCATAGTCTGCAGGGGGCCTGACTTGCTGAGAATCTGGCAGAGGAGAGACCCTGGAGTAGAGAAGGAAAATGTCTTCAGCAGTCACGAGCAGCAAAGACTGAGTATCAGACACACTTTTTCACCAGGACAATAAATGTGCACAACCCCCTGATATATTCTCATTTCACTCCCCCTCCCAAGGAAGCCCTATTCTGCTCTATTACACTCTCATGGGATGAGAGGGAAGGTCCTCTCATGGGTAAATAACTGGTTACAAGGTAGGAATAAATTGTGAGTTTTCAAAATGGAGAGAGGTCAATAGCGGTGTCCCCCAGGAGGTCTGGGACAAGTACTATTCAACAGGGTAAAAAGGGGTAAACAGCGAGGTGGCTAAATTTGCAGATGATCCAAAACTACTCAGGAAAGTTGAGTCCAAAGCAGCCTGCGAAGAGTTACAAAAAGAGCTCACAAAACTGGGTGAAAGGGCAACAAAATGACAGATTTGTTGATAAATGCAAAGTGATCCACATTGGAAAACATAATCCCAACTATACATATAAAATGATGAGGCCAAAAATAGTTGTTGCCACTCAAGTGAGGGATTTTGGAGTCACTGTGGATAGTTCTCTGAAAACATCCACTCAGTGTGCAACGACGGGCAAAAAAGCAAAGAGAATCTTGGGAATCATTAAGAAAGGGATAGAGAATAAGACAGAAAATATCATATTGCTTATGGCCAGGGGCGGCTCTAGAGCCCAGCGCGCCAAGCAGGCGCGTGGGGCGGCCCTTTCCCGGGGGGGCGGCATTTGGCTCCGGTTGAGCTCCCGCAGGCTTGCCGGCAGCAGGTCCACCGGAGCACGGGACGAGCGGACCTGCCGCAGGCATGACTGCGGCGGGTCCCCTATTCCCGCGGCTCCGGTTGAGCTCCCGCAGTCGTGCCTGCGGCAGGTCCGCTCGTCCCGTGCTCCGGTGGATCTGCCGCAGGCATGCCGGCAGGAGCTCAACCGGAGCCGCGGGAAGAGGGGACCCGCCGCGTGACCGGGGAAGGGCGGCGCAGCGCACCGCGCTGCTTGGGGCAGCCTACTTTCTAGAGCCGCCCCTGCTTATGGCCGACCACATGCATTGGCCTCCCCTCAGGCAGGGGACTTATAGGCCCTTCTGCCAGTTGGTGTTGGCAGCAGCAAGGGCTGGGTTCAATGTCTAGGGGAGGAGAGCAGCAGAGAGGGAGGAGGAGAGAGAGTCCCAAGAGCAGAGTGCAAACCAACCAACTGAGGGTCTCACAGGAGTCCTGAAATAACAGTAGCTCCAGGTCCCATCAGGGCCGCCCAGATGGTGGAGTAAGTGGGGCAATTTGCCCTGGTCCCCGCAGGGGCCCCCACAAGAGTTTTTTGGGGCTCCTGGAGCGGGGTCCTTCACTAACTCCGGGAGCTCTGGAAAACTCTCGTGGGGTCCGGGCCTCCGGAGATTCTTCCACTCTGGGTCTTCGGCGGCAATTCGGCGGCGGGGGGTCCTTCATGAATGAAAAGTGACTTCATTGAAGTGTTGAAGTGCCTTAATGAAGAGAAAAGATTGGGTATGAAAGGGCTCTTTAATCTCGCAGAGAAAGGCATAACAAGACCCAATGGCTGGAAGGTGAAAAGAGACAAATTCATATTACAACTAAGGCACAAATATTCAACAGCGAGGATGATTCACCACAGGAACAAGCTACCAAGGAAAGTGGTGGATTCTCCATCTCTTGATGTCATTTAATGAAGACTAGCTGCCTTTCTGGAATGTGTTGCCCCCAAAAGGAGCTATTGTGTCATACAGGAAGCCTGTGATATGCAGGGGGTCAGATTAGATGCTCTAATGGTCTCTTCTGGCCATAAAGTCAACTAATTTCTGAAAAACTGAGTGTAGCATTGGGAGCAGCGTCTGATGTTTTCCTGTCTAGCCGGCTTGCTTCCTAGAACGAACGCTCCTTGAGTGGGGTGATCCACAGGGAGTAGCTCAAACCTCCAAAGTGCCTGGCCAGGGGCAGGACATTAGCACAGCAAGGGAGGGGTGTGGCAGTGACATCACAAAGGCCTTTTGCAGGACCTCAGACTATTGGTCAAAGGTGGTGGGGAGGTGGTGACCTCACAGAGAGATGCTGACATCAGCCAGGCAGGACAGGGGCGAGGGGCCAGGGAAACCTCAGAGACCCCTGTGGCTTTGCTTCAGCAAGTCTCCTTCTCCAGGTCTCTCTCTGAGGACTGAGAGAGTATTCGGGTTCACGGACGTGAGCGCCAGGAGGAACCTCTTTTGAGTATTCTCCTTCCCTTTTAGTGATTTTACTAGAAAACAGACGTCCCTGTTTAGAAGGTAAGAGCCTCCTCGAGGGAAGGGGTGTCCTGGGGGTGTCACAGTTCGGATGCCGGTGCCCCCCCCCAATGTATGGAAGTTCCCGCCACCCTGCTCTGTGTTCGCAGGGCGGGAGAGAGCAGCATCCATGGCAGTGATTTGCTCCTGGCTGCCGGAGCAGAGCAGCAGGCTCAACTGTGAGAACTTCCCAGAGCGATGAAAGGGGGGGGGGCATGGCTCTGTAGCAGGAATGCAGGGCAGGCGAGTTCACGGCGGGCATTGTGGGATACTGGAGGAGGCCAGTTATGGTGATATAATGAACAGCAGCATCTACTCTGTCACTTTAAGTTTGCTGCAAAAAGCTCTAGACCTCTCATCGAAGTCGTTTTATTTTGTCACCAAAACAGGGCAGTTTTGTCGCCAGACATGGCATTGCAGTGTGTACACCGGCCACAAGCTGCCGACCGAGGGAGTGTTGTGTGTTTTTCACACACCTGAGCAATATAATTCTGCTGAAACAACTTTGTAGTGCAGACCTGGCCAAAGATTGACTCACACACAACTTGCAAGGAAAACCTCACCTGCTCCTCTGCTTTGCAGAATCCAAACACAAGTAAAGCTTGTCAGGCCCCGGTAGAGATGGCAGGGAGTCAGGTGTGGGCAGGGCCGGCTCTGGCTTTTTTGCCACCCCAAGCAAAAAAAATGGGGTGGGGCCACCGGAGCAACAAAACAGGGGGGGAAAAACGGCACGGGTGGAGCGGCAAAGCGGGGGTTTGTGGGGGGATACGGCGTGGCTGAAGCAGCAAAGCGGGGGGGACACAACGTGGCTGGAGTGGCAAAGTGGCTGGGGACAACACAAAAACGGTGGGGCTGGAGCAGCAAAGCTGAGGGGGAGGGACACGGCACAGCTGGAGCAGCAACGTGGGGGGCGGGGACAACACAAAACGGCGGGGCTGGAGCAGCAAAGCAGGGGGGTGGGGGGAAGAACAACGGCGCGGCCGGCAAAGCAGGGGAAAAACAACAAAAAAACCCTACAGGGCGGCCGGAGCCAGTAGACTCCCTGTGCTGCAGAGTGCGCGCCCGGTCTAGTGGGGGGGGGGAAGGGGAGGGAGCGGGGGGAGAGAGAAGGGGGGCGGCCAGCGCTTCAGCGGGACACTCACCACGCGGCCCCGACCGCCACACCGCCTGGTACCCTCACTCCTTCTCTAGACTAACCAGTCCTAATATACTGTAACATGGTTATATTCCACCACCTTCACTGGTTACACCCAACAAAATTAAGTATACAGCAGACAGAAACAATCACAGACCCAGACAGAGACCATGCAAATAAACATTCAAAACAATACAGAAGGGAGGATTTCACAACTACATCTATACAGACATAAGGGTTTTCCAGCTGTGTCTATTGATAAGTGAGTTCTTGCCAGACAGGATGCTACCAAACTAAGTTTCCCTTTCTCTGGAGGTGATGGAATATCAGGGCAGGATTGTATTCCTAACAGCCCAATCACACCTTATTTCAATGTGACTAGTTGGGAATGTGAGGATGTGACCAGACACTTCCCAGCTTATGGCTGCCTTTGCTGCTTAGCCGAAGAACCAGGCCTCAGACTGTCACAGTAAGAGAAGGCCATTACACAGACAGACAGTGATTTTTTATTCTCTCTTTTATATCTTTATAACTAGCTAAGTGATAAAAATACACCTAAATTCTTAAAGTACAGGCCTTTGCAGACAGGCCTGAATCTCTGTATCCTAACAGTCCTCGAGGTCAGGCAGCCTCTGGGTAAGGGGGTGGGGACTCAGATCCTTCCACAGGCCAATTCCACCAGGGTTGTGTATAAACCAGGGAAGTTCCCCACAATAGCCAGACCAGATGCCCCCTTTACACTTGTGCTCTGTCTTCATTGCTTCTCTCTCTCCCTTCCCCCCATCTCTGCTGCTCCCCATCTGGGCTTTCTCAGCACCTGCCCCCACAGCGCTTCCTGGCAGCCAGAGACTGCGCTATCTGCACCTGCAGCCTCTCTCCTGCTTGCTAAGGAAAGGAACCTTTCCAGGAAATGGCCACAGCTTCTGGGAATCCCTGTGTGGCTGTGAACAGAGTTTGGCTCCTGGCACACAAGGCAACTTAAAAGCTGAGCACCCAGACAAGGGCTTGAACCCTGGACCCTCAGATTAAGAGCCTGATGCTCTACCAACTGAGCTACCTGGGCTTGTTAGGAAACATCTTCACCATTCACCACAAGAGTGATTATCCCAGTGTTCAGGCAAGAGCGAGCAGGCAGGCAAAAGAGAGGCAAAAAAAGTCCCAGGAACCCCTCCTCTTTTTCTGCACAGCCACTGCCTGTCAGCAGGATTCCCCCTCCTCCTCCTCAGGGAGACTAAATCTCTGTGCCTAGACAGCCGGTCCATCCGCTGCACCTCAATCCCCCATGATCGAGCCTCCCTGCCAAAGCCCTGCACCTGGCCCCATACAGTTAAGTCTCACGTGTCGCTGGGAACTTAACTTCTTGTGCCCAGAGTGTCTCAGCCCCCCTCAGTAGATGACCTGAGAAACATCAGCAGCCGCCCTGCATGCTGGCCTGTGGGTGGCCGTCAGTGGGGTTCAGCACAGCAGGGAGCAGGCTGGCCCTGTGGCTGTCTGCTGGCCACACATAGGCATGGTCCTCCCCTCCTCTCGCCCTGACCTCCGCTGCTTTTAAACCTTCCCTTGGAGCTGTCAGCACCAGCCGCCTCTGCTCTAGGTGCGCAGAGGAGGAGAGGTGCTGGGCTCCCGCCTGCCCAGCCCTGCTTCCTTCAAGCACAGTGGCAAGTGCCAGACTTGTGGGCACCAGGTGAAGCCGTGAGAATCCCAACCCTCAGGTGTCAGTTCTAGAGCCCTGACCCATCCAGCAGGAGGGGAAAAAATTGCTCTTGCAGAGCTGGAGACAGGGAAGTGGAGCAGTGTGAGCTCCAGGGCTTTACCACAAGGTCCTACTGAGATTTGAACTCAGATTGTAGGATTTACAGTTCTGAGTGCTGCTCATTACACCATGGGACCAGCTCCTGCTGCCTTCTCTGGCCATCGGTGACCCTCACGGGGCTGGCTTGTGTAAGGGACTGTTGGCCCCTTACTAAAGCTTAGTGGGGGTTTTGGTTGGCTAGTTCCTAGTCCCAATAGAAGGGGGAAGGGCCAATGGGAAATCAGGACCCTGAGACTGACAGTCCCCAGGGCCAATGGGGAGAGGCCAAAGCTCCAAGTTAGCCGCACTGACAGGCCAGGCAGTGTAATGAGGGAGTCACCAGGCCAGGGGGTCCCATCCTCCGTGGGAGCTGGCCCTGCCTGGGCCAGAGTGGGGCAGAGCTAAGGAGAGAGCAGGAGCCCGAGAAGAGCCGGGGAGCAGAGCTGCGCAGGTGTAGTGCCAGAAACTGCTCCCTGTAGGACTTTGCTACCTGCAGCAGTTACTGAGACCTGAGGTTGTTCTTATTTGCTGACTTGTCCTAATTTGCTAAAACTTGACAGTGGTGGGGGATGGAAGCATAAACCCTTCGTCCTCCAAACGACCCTGCCTGGTGTCCATCTGTATCTATTGCCTCTTAACACCGGATTGTAAAAAATAGAGTGAGGTCATTTAAACATCATTTATTTTGCAGCTTCATTTACTGCACTAGCAATGTAGCATCCTGACACCGATACTTCTGCCCACGTGCCCTGTGGGTTGGATTCATTATAGTGGGACACGGGACATGTGGAGGATAATTTAAACTCTTAATTTCCTTATGGTTTCCCTTTAATATACTTCTCTGCTGGTGCAATTTCTGACCATTGCACGTCTATTGTATTTATTACAATAGCACAAGTAAGTCACACAAGTGACATAGTCTAGGGGCTTGGCTACACTTGCAAGTTAGAGCCCATTAAAGCAGCCCCGGGCGCCCTAACTCCTGAGGTGTCCACACTGGCAAGGCACATGGAGCACCTGGGCTCTGCAGCTGAAGCGCTCCTGGTAATCCACCTCCATGAGAAGCATAAAGCTCGCTGAGCCCTGCTGAAATACCCGGGCATCAGTGTGGATGACGTGTTGCATCACTGCACTGTGTTTGGCATCAGGAAATGTCCCATAATCCCCTGAAGTCAAGAGCCCACTCTGGTCATTGTTTTGAAATCGGTTGCAGGCATGCGGATATCCCCTTTCAAAGCTCCGTTTCTGACAGCCGGCTGCTTATCTGCTCTGGGACAAAGCAACCATTAGCGTGGAATGCTGCTGTTGTGAGTGTGTGTGAGAGAGGGGGGTCTGCTGCTGTCCGAACACACAAGACAGCATGCTGACACACTCTCAGTCCCCCAAACACACTGTCACTCCCCCCATGTACACACAACACACTCCCTGTCACACTCCACCCCAGTCCCCCATTTGAAAAGCACGTTGCAGCCACTTGCACACTGGGATAGCTAACACACTGCACTGCTCTCTGTGGCATTGCCAGAGCTGCTAATGTGGCCACTCCAGTGCGCTTGCAGCTGTCAGTGTGAACACACGGCAGCGGTTTCCCTGCTGTGGTTTAACTCCCAGCGCTCTACATCTGCAAGTGTAGCCAAGCCCTAAATTTGCCAGACCAACCGAACTCAGTAACTGCCCTCCACCACCACATGCAGAGAGTAGGGGCACCGTGGAGCACACGCCACACTTACTGGCTCAGCCTTGTGCATGCTGGGGTGGCCACCTCCCCATTGATGAGACCTGGTCCCACCATCTCCGCGGAGCTCCAGTCTGCCCTGCTGCCATCCCTATCTGTGTTGTCTTCTCTAGCAGTTGACTGGAAGGTGAGCACTGGCTGCATGCCATGTAGCTGTGTTGTCTCGAAGGGCGAAAGCAGGAGGAATGGTGCCTTCATAGCCCACCTAATATTCCATAACATAGTTAAGGAAAATATTTCTCAATGAATTCTCAGTAAAAGATCAGAGGCAGCCAGTGTCTGCATCAGTCTACAAGCATTGGTATTTTCTTGAAATTTGTCAGACCAACCTATCTAACACCTAACACACATTTGAAGTACTTCTTTTCACACTGTTGCTCATTCTCAGGTTCTGCTTTGTCTCCAGACAGATCCATTCTCTTTCAGGACGGCCTTGCTCTTTCTGTCCGTGTCACTCACTGAGGTGTTGGAGTAAACACTCCCCTTCCTTCTATTCTCAGACAAACACTAGTATTAAGTGTTTGCTACTCATGGGTCTAGAAAGGATTTGTCAAGTGGAAGATGCTGTTTCTGGGGGATTGCTCCCAAGATCCACTACTTTGGGTTCAAACGTCTCCCAGCTTCCTTGGGGAACATAACACCAAGGCTTTGTTGCAATATACAAGGAGGAAGGAGTTTTTCCACCCCATCTGAGACTTGAACCCACAATCTCTAGCTTAGGAAGCCAATGCCTTATCCATTAGGCCACTGGGGCCCTGAAAAACAGGAGAAAGAAGGATGGAAAATCCCTCTCAGGATTGCACATTCCTCACATTCACTCAGAAGCCAAATACCCATTTAATGGCCTTACAGAAACGTCTGCATCCCCTGGCAGCGAGGCACCTGGGCAGGTCCCTGACAGAGCTGAGCACCACCTTTCCGCCAGCCATCTTTAGAGAAGAACCCCACCCTGGAGTCACCCCTCCCTCCTTCAGCACCTCCACGGCTGTGGCTGTGAGTGGCAGTAGGATGATTAGGGGGCAAATCCGGGGCTGGAAGGGGGGTAAGGTCGGCCTGTAAGGAGGAACCAGGTGGGGCAGACCCAGGGGGAGGCTGTGGGCTGCTGGTCGGTTGTTGGGATCCGAGCTCTAGATCAAAGCTGCACAGTGACCTGACACCCAGGGTTATAAGGCCGACACAGTGACCCCCTTACTGGCCTCGGTGACCCCCAAACCCTTGTTACTAAGGGCATTTAGGAGTCTCTGTCCATTAATAACTTCTGGGAGCTCCCCAGCAGGCTGCGGGCGTCAGCCGCCTCCTGTCTCACAGGTTAGACTCTTGGCGCTGTGCCAGCCGCCCCCTCGCTTGCAGGCCCAGTGTAAGAAGAAGGAGGCCTGGTGCTGGCAGAAGAGGGTTTTGATTAATCGAGCTCTGTGTGATGGGCACAGGACGCTTCCACTCAGTAGCATGGCTGGGGGGGAGCGAGGGGAGCAGCTAAGGGCGCCGGGTTCCTCCGGTGGGGGTGTGGAGCAGCCGTTCCTTTTCCTGTCCTTTTTGTGTGCAACTGCTGACAACAACATCCCAGACAGAGAAGCAACAGGCCAAAATACTACCACATAGCTGCCAAAGTAGCTCAGTTGGGAGAGCGTTAGACTGAAGTTCTAAAGGTCCCTGGTTCAATCCCAGGCTTCGGCAGGCCCTTTCATCCCTCTTTGTGCAGTGGTGGCTTGTTTTCTGGGAGCACAGTGGTCCCTGCACCCAAGGTGAGTCCCTGAGCTTGGGCTCTGCAGTAGGAAAAGATATTGTGGGCTTCTGCTCCTAATTGGCTGGCCTGACATTTAACAATGAGGGACAGGAGCTATCTCTCCTAAGTGAGTTATTGGTGGACCCAATATGGCAGGAAGAGAGTGCTAGAGGGGGTGCTAGGCGGTGACAGGCAGGAATAGGGGATGGAAACTCTTCTGTGCAGCTGAGGGAGGGCAGTACCAGGGAAGGGGCATGTGTGAAAGTGGCCAGGTGGAAGGGAGTTGGGGGCCCAGGAGGAGGCACTTGATATTCAGTGTCTTGGAGCAGCTGGGCTTGGACATGGTGGGTGTTCAGGAAATGCACATTAACAACTCTAGGGTAGCTTGATGGGCAGAGGGTGATTGGGGGAAGGGCCCATCTCTCTGGTCCTCCAGGCCAGGGAAGAATGATGTGGTTGGAGTCTTGTTCTTCACATTCATGGTGCGAGTACAGAAGGTGGTGGAGCTCGGACCAGGGAGGGCATTACTGGTGGGCTTTGTGCTCCATGGCACTGGTTATGGCTATATTAGTGTGTATGGTCCCCAATTAAGGCATGAAAGGGAAGTTCTATGAAGGAACTGGCTCCCTTCTTCTAGACTGCACGGTGTTTGGTGTCGGGGGGGATTTCAATTGTTGCACCGGCCTGAGGACTGCTGGTCCTGTTTTCCCAACCGTCAGAGGAAACTCTTCTACGATGAGCACTACCTGGTGCAGGTCTATAGCGAGGTCGGCTTAGAGAACGTGTTTCTGCACAGTGAACCAGTGGAGGGTGGGCAGTAACCTCCTATTCCTCTGACCCGAGCTCACACCAGCCGCAGAGGGGACACACCTTTCTGCGGGGACAGGCCAGGAGTCGCACTGACCGGATTTACATGAAGGAGAGCACGTCGACAGCCCAGTGCAGGGTGGTGCCAATGGACTGTGCAGATCACGCAGCTCTCACCGTGTGCTCAATGTGGGCAATTCCCTGACCCAGGGCAGAGGATATTGGAAGCTGAACATCCAGAGCTTGCAAGATAAAGGAGGAGGGGGGTGAGGCCTGGAGGTGTTGGCAGAACGGGAAAGCATCAGAGGGTTCTGTGGTTACCAGGGGGATTGGTGGGAGTCGGTGAGGGAGGAGTTGGCGGCTTTGTTCCGGCGGCTGGGGAAATACCACAATATTAAAGAAACCAACAGTGCAAAGTCCTGCAGTGTCATCTGTGGGATTTCCACAAGAGCATCCAGGCAGGGGAGCCAGTCAGCCTGTGACTGTACGACCGGATCAAGCGACAGCTGCCCGAGTTCCAGGAGATGAGGCTGCAGTTGGCTGATATGAGCGGGAGCACCGAGTGAAGGGAGGAGCAGACTCCCCTGACATTTTTGCAGCCTGCAGGGAATGGAGACAAAGCAGGGGGATGCAGGGACTCAGGGCAGGACCCACGGATCCGGTAGTGCAGGACCACAGTCGCTGGAGGAGGAGAGAGAGTCCCGCGAGAGGAAGCTGATGGTGGGAAGCAATAAGTGCAGAGTGCAAAGCAGCCAAGAGTCACAGGGGTCTAGAAATTGAGCTAGCAGCAGGTCCCATGGTGTAATGGGCAGCACTCAGGACTTTAAATCCTGGAATCTGAGTTCAAATCTCAGTGGGACCTTGTGGCGATACGCTGCTTTGCTACAAAGTACTGGAGCCCCATGTGTTTCTCTCAGGGTGAACTGGACTGAGTATTCTTTCCCTCCTGCTGGGTGACTGATGCCCACTGGAGATAGGTCTTTGGGCTGGTGGCTATAGGCTGGGGTCCTAGAACTTAACAGTCTGGCTAGAGATTCCTGTGGTTTGACCATATGGTTGTTTCTCGCTGCTTCACCTGATGTCCACAACTTTGGTCCCTGTACTTGCAGCTGCCACACTCTTCCTCTTGCCCACATGGCATTTAAAGGAAGGAGGGCCAGGGCCAGGCTTCATAGTCAGGGCTAGGCAGGAGGGCAGCAGAGTCCCAGGCTGGAGCCCAACACACCTCTCCTGCTCTGGGCACCTGGGGTGTTGTTCCCCCCTGTTCAGGCACCCCTGGGGCCCTGCACTTCACACAGCTCTCCCTGAATTCAGCTGTTAGTGAGGGAGCCTCACTGCTAGCGCAGACTGGGCAGTTTGTTGCATGAGAGACACTGTCCCAAAGCAGGACTAATGCTTAGAGCTGGTTACCAGTGATTTCAGATCTGTTGGTCTGCAGCAAGACTCTCCATTGAGTCTTAACCGGCTCTGTTATTACACAGGGAAGAACAAAAGGGTCAAATGGGGCCTGGAAGCCTTAAGAAGAATCCACCCCACCAAGTACAACACTTGTCGCTACCTGCTCTCAGCTCCACTGAGAATGTTTTGGGGTCACTCCTCGCCTGTATCAACCTAGGAGTCTCAGAGAATCCTAATTAACAGGTGCTCCAGTGGCACAATTGGTTAGCGCACAGTACTTATAGGGCAGTGCTGGGAGGACCTATGCTGAGGTTGTGAATTCAAACCTCACCTAGAGCACTGGTTTTCATTAACCAAGTGGTGTCACCCCCTCATTTGGCCTGTGGAATGTAGAATTCAAGCCCTGGGGACCCTCAGGACGGGGCTAATAAAAAATGCCCCCTTCACTTATTACCTCCTCTCCAGGTCAGAATCTACCATCCTTTCTCCCCCCCAGACCCTGTGCCAGGATCCCTCAAGCAGAGCCTGGAGTCCTGCCCCTGGCGTCTGTACTATTGACAAAGACTAAGTGACAGGGACAAAACACTCAAATCCCGCCTGGTGCGGGGAGCCAGGTTTGCTCTTCAAATTCTGTCACTGGTACATTTCCAGGCCTGGGAATGTCCCACAACAGCATTGAATGGGAAGCTGCCTGCAGAACAGTTACACTGCACAGAGCTCCTGTGGAGGAGGGGTGGGAATTAGTAACATTTTGAGGATCGTTTGGGAAATGAGCCTTTGCTGACAAGGTTTGTCTCTGTTCATATTTCACCTTCAGGTGTTATGTTGAGGGATCTTTAGTATATTTTTGTGAGGTTAATAACTATCTCCTCAACTTTATTTACTCAACTTAAAAATTGGTCACTTGATTTTTGCATCTCCCTGTGAAAATACAACTGACGTGTGGCTTTCTACAGGGGGTCATGATGTTAAAGTTAAGGAATTCAGTCTCTGTACTTCTGGGGGGAGTGTTGCTTTTTTACAGCTGCCTCAGGGCCAGGCACACTGGGCTGTTAGCTGCACCCACTGTCCTTGCCAGGGGCCCCTGCTGAACCCTGGGGCTGCACTGCCGTGCTGGGGTGACTCTGCAGGGGGAGAAGCTGCTGTGGAGCAATGTAGAGCAGGTGCAGGAAGGAGACGGGGGTCACTATTCACATTCTGAACTGCACAGTTTTCCAAATTTGGGACTAGATTCATAGATTCATAGACTTAAGGTCAGAAGGGACCATTATGATCATCTAGTCTGACCTCCTGCACAATACAGGCCACAGAATCTCACTCACCCACTCCTGTAACAAACCCCTAACCTATGTCTGAGTTATTGAAGTCCTCAAATTGTGGCTTAAAGCCCTCAAGGTGCAGGGAATCCTCCAGCAAGTGACCCGAGCCCCATGCCGCAGAGGAAGTCAAATGTCCAAGAACAATTCTGGTGAATGCAGAGCAATGACACTGGAGATGCCCAGACCTCCAATAGGGGCAATGTGGAAATTAATAATGGGAAGATCATTTGTGAAATTAGTCGTCACTGACAAGATTTGTCTCTGTTCCTATTTCACGCTATGGTGTTAGTTAGAGGAATCAGTACAGATTTTTACTATATCAATTAAACACTTAATTTTATTTCATCAAGCCAAAAACTTAGTATCATTTATTTTTTCTCTGTCCTAGCAAGAATGAATTGAATTTTGTGACTTTCTGGAAAGTGCAGTGAGATTAAATGTGGGAAATTCAGTCTCTGTGTTTGTGAGCTGATGTTTTCCTCTCACAGGTCAGTGCCTGCATTGAAATACCAAGAGGGATCTAAGGGCTGGTGTACGCTGGGCACTGAACTGGCAAAGTGATGTCTCCCAGGGTGTGACCCCCCCCCCAAACCCATATAGTTAAGGTGACCTAAGCCCGCGTTAGATAGTGCTAAAGAAAAGGAAGAATTGTTCTGTCCATGCAGCTATTACAGGGATGGGAAAATCCCTCCACTCACTGTCTACTCCAAAGTGCTATAGCAGTGCCACAGCAGCATTTTAAGTGTAGACAGAGTGAAAGTAGATTTATCTCCAGTTTGCACTATGGATGCTCAGGCACTAAGACTGCAATAATAACAACAGTGTAGCGCTTGCGTAGTTGGCAGGATTCAAACCTGCGCAGAGAGACCCCACTGGATTTCTAGTCCATCGCCTTAACCACTCAGCCACAACTACTTGACATGTGTCCATTTCACTGCAGGATGATTTTGTGCTCACTGAATTGTCACTTCAAATTGTTTGCTCAGACCAGCTTCCCCAGCACACTCACGGCTGCTCATCAGTGTAAGTGTGTCCTTGGCTGAACAGCGAGAATTCCTGCCCATTTCCTTTCCGGCTGGAGCAGCATGAGAGTGTGTTTGTGTGAACGACATTGCTGTAGATTGTTGTTCATTCCCCACTCTGACAATTCAGACAGTCCCTTTCCTAGTCAAATCTCCAGCACATCGTTCCAATAGCAGGGGTCAGGATTTCTCTGGGGCACTGAAATTTTTCAGAGGGCTGGCGCGTGAACTCAGCCTTGCATTCTGTCCCTGATGTTTCATGGACTAACAACAGCAGCAGAAAGAAAAAGCGGAGCCAATATCTCCCTGGCAGGAATGCAGGTGCCATGACCCCTCTGTTTGACCATCGCCATTGCAGGAGAAAAAGGTTCACTGGCATCGAATGCCCTGGCTCAGACCAGAGACACAGGGAGGTTTTGCTGTTCATGGATCTGTGCAAAGGAAATTTTGTCTCTGTGTGAAACTGAGGTCAGAAATGAAACGTCCACATGGTGGCCCAATGCTCTATGGAATGTGGGTGAAGGACTCGGGCTGAGAAATGATTTAACAGGGGTTTGTATTTATTGCCCTGATTAAAATCTATGGCTAAAAGGCAGCCACTGTTTTTAGTACTTGTACCTGTGTAGGGACACCCCAGTGGGTGTCAAGTCCATTGTCTTCACCAGGGGCAGTCGATTATTTTAGCAAAGTACAAATTTCTTGGTCAAGGCCTAGGCTCCAGAGAAAACAATACACTGCTGATAAGAAGAAGTACATCAAAAGATTTTGCAGGCACCGTGGGCATAACTATGATGTGTCGTGTTTCACTCTTTATACCTGGCACCACCTTCTTTCCCTTTAGCCTTGTAGTTGACCGAGGGCAAAGCTAAACATCTCCTCAGATACCAGGGAGTGTTTATGTCCATTCCTGCGAGCTACACAGGGGTTTGATGTTGCTGCTTTCAAGTCTCCGGCTCTGCCGGGATAGGGAACAATTCAGGCTGTCACTGAACTGAAGGAGGAAGATCAGTTTTTGACAGGCAGAGGGACGCCTCCTCTTAAAGGTGTTTGGCTGGCTGGCAGTCCTGGTTCCCAGGTCTCGCCCGTGGGGCTCCAGCAGTTTTGGGACCGGGTCACTCCCTTGGCCCCACCTGCTGCCCCCAGGCGCTTCCCCCCAGGGGCCCCGTCAGTGCAGCGGAGCTGAGCAGCGTCTGCCTGCTCGCTCCAGTGGCTGCCGGCCCCTCCCAGAGTCTGCACGCCCTCCTTCCCCACCCCTCAGCCCCAAACTCCCTCCCAGAGCCTGCACCCCCACCCCTCCTCCTGTTCCCCCCGCCCCTGCCCCAGCCCAGAGCCTGCACCCAGCACCCAAACTCCCAGAGCCAGAACAAGGAATTTTTGTGCCCGAGGCAAGGGCCGGCTCCAGGCTCTTTGGCGGCAGGTCCCTGAGTCCCTGTTGGAGGGAAGGACCTGCCGCCCAATTGCTGCTGAAGAAGCAGCAGCGGTAGAGCTGCTGCCGAAGTGCCGCTGATCGGGGCAGAGCTGCGCCCCTCCACTTTGCGCACCCGAGGCAAGTGCCTCACTCGCCTCGGCCATGTTACGGCGCTGCAAACTCCATCCCAGAGCCTGCACCCCAGACCCCTCCCCCACCCAAATTCCCTCCCAGAGACCAGCCTCTCACCCCTTCTGCACCCAAACTCCCCCCAGAGCCTGCACCCCTCCTGCACCCCAATCCCCAGCAGGGGGGCAGGGGTTTGAAATGAATTTAAACACTCAGCATTTTCCTGTGCAAATCAATAAGGACCTAGCAGAGCTGTCCAGCAGCTGAAATCAGTTCCAGTCCTCGGCGTCTCTAAGAGGGACACTCGGTAGCTGAGGCATGTGCGACACCTCTGTGGTGAGGACAGGTGAAAAAATGCTGGATTCAATGAAAGCTGAGCCCATAGGAGGGGAAGGTGAACGGCAGCACCACACAGGGTCATAACACTCAGACACGGGGCTTCACTGTCACTGCCCCTGTGTTTTCCATTATTTATTTCCCCCTCCCCCACACACTGTCACACACAACACCGTCTCCCCTTGAGCCCAATCCAACCCTCCCCCTCTCCCCCACACACGCCATGGGACACAGCCTCTCAGTGAGTTACTCAGATGGGGGCTTGTCTCTGCATCTCCCCAACAGGGGAGCAGAGAGCCGAAAGGGCCACAGGAGACCAATGGAGCTAGGCAGGGATAGAAAAGACTTCCCCTCCCTTCTCTTCTCTTCTCTTCTCTTCTCAAGAGTCCCGTTAATCTCACCCATGGGACGTTCCAGCACCGGGTGGGCTCAAAGCACTAACCTTCCCCTCAGCAACGGAAGGGGGGAACCAGCTCTATCACATGGAAGGAGGCTCCCCACCTCTGCTGCTGCCATCCTGCAGCCTTTAATATGGATTTGTTTTAGCTAATGCAACCCCCCCTCAACCCCTAATCCATCCATGAATCAAGGAGAAAAGACACTCACTCAGGCACCAGAGGTGCAATGGGTTAGTGCCCAGTACTTACAGAGCAGTACTGAGTGGAGTCATGCTGAGGTTGTGAGTTCAAACCTCACCTACAGCGCTAGTTTCCTTTAAGCAAATGGCTTCTGCCAATCATTTTGTCCTGCAGAAAATACAATTGCAGCTCAGAAGACACCGGGGTCCCCTTGCTTTACAGAGAGCAGGGCAGATTCCACAGATCTACCAGGCTCTGCTCTCCACCAGCCGCCTGTGTCAGGAGGGGTCGAGCAGAGCCCAGAGCACTGCCCCCGACTCCCCCTCAGTCTTTGCTCCCCAAACCACCTGTGTGCTCACCCTCTTCGCTGTGAGACTCAAACCCTGCCTGGCTTTCTCTATGTTGGGGGGGGTTTCATCTGCCGTGTTGATGTGCATGTGGGTCCTGTGCGATTTTGGTGGATGCCTGGCATAGTTTTGTGTGCGTGGGTGTGTGTATGATTTTTGCATGCAGATTGTTTTTTGCTTAGTATTCTTTTGGTATGTGGGTTTTGTGTTTCCTGTTGTGGGCTTTTGCTGTATTTTTGGTGTGGATTTGTTCTTTCTATGTTTTGTGTGGCTTTCCCTTATGGGTATATGCCTCTGTGTGCTGTGTGGGTTCGGTTTTTGTTTATGTCTGTGTGGGCCTGTGCAGTCTGTGATTTTCTCATTCTCTCTGTGTGTGTTTGTCTCTCTGTTTGTATCTTCATGTGTAAATTCACTGGAACTTTTCAAAATCTGCACAACTTTGCCAATTTTCACCAGGGATTTTTCTCCATTAACAAATTCTCACTTGTTCCCTACCAGTTGATGACCATTGCCCCAGGGGCCTGTCAGTCTCTGGGTCCTGATTTCCCATTGACCCTTCCCCCTTCTATTGGGATTGGGAACTAGCCAACCAAAAAAAACCCACTCAGTTTTAGTAAAGGGCCAACAGTCCCTTACACAAGCCAGTCTTGTGAGTGTCACCAATGTCCACAGATGGCAGCACAAGCTGCTCCCATGGTGTAATACACAGGACTCTGAATCCTGTAATCTGAGTTCAAATGTCAGTAGGACCTTGTGTTAGTGGGTGGTAAAGATCTGGTGCTCAAAGTGCTTTCCTAGCTCCACCTATATAAGAGTGAATCATTTCCCTCCTGCTGGGTGACTCCTTCCCCACTGGAGCCAGGTCTTTGGTTGGGGTCCAGAAGTGGCTGTGGCTGTCTGGTGGGTGGGATTCTCACTGCTTCACCTGATGCCCCCAAGTTTGGTGCTTGTGACCACACCTTTCCTCTTGCCCACATGGCACTTGAAGAAAGCAGTGCCAGGGCCAGGCTTGATAGGGAGGCAGAGTCCCAGGCTGGATCCCAGCACCTCTCCTCCTCTGGGCACCTGGAGCAGAGGCGGCTGGTGCTGACTGCTCCAAGGGAAGGCTTAAAAGCCACAGAGCAACTGAGGGCGGGGCTAGATGAGGGCAGGCCCATGCCTATGTGTGGCCAGCAGACAGGCAACAAGACTCCCGGCCAGCCTGCTCCCTGCTCCCTGCCATGCCAAACCACCAGACCACCATGCGGGGCGGCTGCTGATGCTCTGTGGCCAACAACAGAAGACAGTAGGAAAGCAGGGCCAGCCCCCATGGGGGAGCCTCTGACTGTTCCCACTCATGGTCCTCACGTTTGCAGTGGGGCAGGAGATTTTTACCCCAAGAGGCTTTTCCCCAGCTGGTGAGAAGCAGAGAAACACCCAGGCTCCCAAGGTGCTATGTAGCAACCCCCCTCCAGCACAGGGACAGGCGCACACTTGGAAGAGGGAAACTCCTCCACACGCTAGCCCGGGCAGCCGCCCATTTTCTTTGGCAAGTCAGGAATGGCAAAGGCGAGACTGGAAGCACCTGGGGCTCATGCCCCAGCCTTTGTGACACCCAACCCCCAACTCCTTCCCGGGGCTCTAGCTGAAGCCAGAGCATTGGCCTGAGCGGCCAAGAAGAGGTTCCAGCCCTGAAGGGAGCAGGACTTTCAGCACAATGGTAAAACTGCAGCAATACAACCGTAAAGTGACTTGAACTTTCAATCACTTGAGCCAAAGTCAGATATCTTAGTCATTAGACCACGTAGACACAGGAGCAAAGCTACTTCACACACTTTTTTGGAAAAGGTGGACACTGTGTTTCTTGGGTCATCTACTGAGGGGGGGAGGGAGACTCTCTGGGCACAAGAAGTCGAGTTCCCAGCAAGACGTGAGATGTAATTCTATGGAGCCAGGTGAAGGACTTTGGTAGGGAGGCTCAGGCATGGGGAATTGGGGTGCAGCAGACGGACTTGCTGTCTAGGTGCTTAGATTTAGTCTCCCTGAGGAGGAGGAGGAATCCTGCTGACAGGCAGTGGCTGAACAGAAAGAGGAGGGGTTCCTGGGACTTTTTTTGCCTCTCTTTTGCCTGCCTGCTCACTCTTGTGCTGAACGGTGAAAATGTTTCTCAACAAGCCCAGGTAGCTCAGTTGGTAGAGCATCAGGCTCTTAATCTGAGGGTCCAGGGTTCAAGCCCCTGTCTGGGCACTCAGCTCTTAAGTAGCCTTGTGTGCCAGGACCCAAATTCTGTTCACAGCCACAGCTGGATTCCCAGAAGCTGTGGCCATTTCCTGGAAAGGTTCCTTTCCTTAGCAATGAGGAGAGAGGCCACATCCACAGGAGCAGGCCTAGAACATGCAGTCTCTTCCTGGCAGGAAGCGCTGTGGGGCCAGGTGCTGAGAAAGCCCAGAGATGGGGGGAAGGGAGAGAGAGAAGCAATGAGGACAGACTGTAAGTGTAAGGAGAGTCTGTTCTGGCTATTGTTGGGAACTTCCCTGGATTTTACAAGACCCCAGTGGAATTGGCTGGCGGAAGGATCTGAGTCCCCACCCCCTTACCCAGAAGCTGCCTGACCCCAAGGAGGCTCTTTCTACTCTGGTGTGTGGTAGAGTCCTCGTAACCCCAACAAGGCTGGGCCCAGGAATCCTGGGGGGCTTGACCCCCCCAATCTTGTCATGATCACTTGAACAGGGCTACAGTGTCTCCACTCTGGGCACTTCCCTGACCCACTCCTCTCTGAATGTGCTTCAAGCGAACACCATTTATTACCCAGCAATCAATGTAAAACATAAGGAAAGATGGGAAAGGAAAACACGTCACCCTGTTCTGTGGCGCAGGGAGATCACAACCAGCATCTCTGGAGGGTCAGGGCAGGTCACAGTCTCTCCCTCACATGTCCCAGGCCTCCTCCCCAGGCCCTGGCTGTGCTGCAGGGACACCACGGGCTGGACACTTGCTCTGGCAGTGGCCACATGCTCTAGGGACAGGCCCCTTGTTCCCAATGTCTGCCACCCACATAGAGCTGGTCCCATGGTGTAATGGGCAGCACTCAGGACTTTGAATCCTGCAATCTGAGTTCAAATGTCAGTGGGACCTCCTGGAGATATGTGATTTTGCTGCAAACCCCTGGAGCTCAATGTGCTTGGCTACCCTCTCTCAGGATGAACTAGAGTGAGGTTTTTCCCTCCTGCTGGGTGACTGATGCCCACTGGAGATAGGTCTTTGGTCTGGCTGGTTCAATGAGCTTAACAGTCTGGCTAGAGAGTCCTGTGGGTTGATCATATGGTTGTTTCTCACTGCTTCACCTGATGCCCACAACTTTGGTCCCTGTACCTGCAGCTGCCACACTCTTCCTCTTGCCCACATGGCATTTAAAGGAAGGAGGGCCAGGGCCAGGCTTCATAGTCAGGGCTAGGCAGGAGGGAGGCAGAGTCCCAGGCTGGAGCCCAACACACCTCTCCTCCTCTGGGCACCTGGAGCAGAGGCAGCTGGTGCTGACAGATCCAAGGGAAGGTTTAAAAGCCACAGAGCAACCAAGGGCAGGGCAAGAGGAGGGGAGAACCATGCCTATGCGTGGCCAGCAGACAGCCACAGAGACACCCAGCCAGGCTGCTCCCTGCTCCCTGGCATGCCGGACACCCACTGAAAACCACCCACAGCCAGCTGCTGATGCTCTGTGGCCAACATCAGAAGCTGGTAGGAAAGCAAGGCCAGCCCCCCTGGTGGGGCCTCTTACCGTTCCCACTCCAGGTGCTGACTTTGGCAGTGGGGCAGGAGATTTTACCCCGAGAGGCTTTTCCCCAGCTGGCGAGAAGCAGAGAAACACCCAGGCTCCCAAGGTGCTATGTAGCAACCCCCCTCCAGCACAGGGACAGGCGCACACTTGGAAGAGGGAAACTGCTCCACACTCTAGCCCGGGCAGCCGCCCATTTTCTTTGGCAAGTCAGGAAGGGCAAAGGCGAGACTGGAAGCACCTGGGGCTCATGCCCCAGCCTTTGTGACACCCAACCCCCAACTCCTTCCCGGGGCTCTAGCTGAAGCCAGAGCATTGGCCTGAGCGGCCAAGAAGAGGTTCCAGCCCTGAAGGGAGCAGGACGTTCAGCACAAAGGTAAAATTGCACAACCACGAAGGGACTTGAACCCTCAATTGCCTGATTCAAAGTCAGATGCCTTATCCATTAGACCACACGGTCATAGAAGCAAAACCTTTCCAAGCACTTATTTGGAAAAGGCAGACACTGTGTTTCTCAGGTCCTCTACTGAGTGGGGCCGAGACTCTCTGGGCACAAGAAGTCCAGTTCCCATCAAGATGTGAGACAATTCTCTGCAGCCAGGTGGAGGACTTTGGCAGGGAGGCTCAGGAAGCGGACGGACTGGCTGTCTAGGTGCTTAGATTTGGTCTCACTGAGGAGAAGGAGGAATCCTGCTGACAGGCAGTGGCTGTGGAGAAAAAGTGGGATCTCCAGGCTGCTCAGGTCTCCTTCTTCCAGCTCCTCATCTGGCTGAGCTGCTCCACTGGCCTAGACAAGTCCTCTGCATGCTCAGCAAATAGCCCAAGAGCCATTTCTGCCCAAACCTGTGCTGGGGGGTGAGCTTCTGTCTTCCCTGTCCCATCTGCGCTAGAGCAGACCACTAGATCGAGAGAGACAGTCAACAACTATTAAGGCTAAGATTATATAAAGGGGGTCCCAGAATCTGTGACTTTCAGAGATCTCAGTGACATTTTCCTCCTCAGCCCTGGGGCAGCAAGACTGGAGCTGTCGGCCGGTGGGGGCCTCACAGCTATCAGCCACCAGTGTCGGAAGGGGCTCCCACAGGCCCATGCCACCACGGATGGACCCCACAGCTCCCAGCTGTTGTGGGTGGATCCCAGACCTCCCAGGTACCACATGGGACAGGGGGACCCTGGAGCTCCCAGTGGGGTGACTGCGTTATAAGTCCGGTCAGCGGTGCTGCGGGGCTCAGGCAGGCTGGTCCCTACGTGTCCTAGGGCACCGCACTGTGCCCTGGAAGTGGCCAGTAGGTCCCCCCTGCTGCACCGCTGACCAGGAGCCGCCCGAGGTAAGTCTGCACCCCAACCCCCTACCCCAGCCCTGAACCCCCCCAAACCCAGAGCCCCCTCTTGCACCCCAGAGCCCTCACCCCCCTGCACTTCAAACTCCTGCCCCAGCCCAGAGCTTCCTCCCACACCTGGAACCCATCATCCCTGCCCCCACCCCAGAGCCATCACCCAGTCCTGGACCCCAACCCCCTGCCTCAACCCACAGCCCCCTCCTGCACTCTGAATCCCTCGGCCCCATCCTGCAGGCTGGAGCCCCCTCCTCCACCCCAAACCCCTCATCTCCCCACAGCTCCCACAGGCAGACCCTGGAGCTCCCAGCAGCCATGGGTGGCCGGGGAGCCCCCACAGCCCCACACCACTGCGTATGGACCCTGCAGCTCCTACGAGCGGACCCCAGATCTCCCAGCCGCTGCGGATGGACCCAGGATTTCCCAACAGGCCTTGATGGCAGGAGGACCCTGCAGCCCCACGTCATTGCTCACAGACCCTGCAGCACCGCAGCCCCGGGAGCTCCCGGCCGCCCCAGGCAGGAGAGGAGCCCCCAGCACTCAGACACTGCAGGCAGAGCCGGGAGCTCCCAGTCACCGGGGGGGTGAGGAGAAGCCGCAGCCCCTGGCCATTGCAGATGGCCCTGTAGCTCCCAGCTGCCACAGGTGGATGCCAGAGCTCCCAGCTGCCATCGGGACCCCCCGGCCCCCACGGGCAGGAACCGTCACCCTTCGACCGGCAGAAAACAGAGTTGCGCAGAAACCCATCGCGCCCTGTGACCCCCCGCCCCCCCCCCCCGGTGCTGCGGCTTCTCGCCAGGCAGGAGGCGGCGCCCAGTAGTTTCCCCAGGAATTGAAATTAGGGGGGGTGTTTGAATTTACAGGGGGGGGGGGTGTGTCAGGGCCAATGAGATATATAAAAGAGATGTGAATAAAGTAAATGTTTTGTTAGGATAATGCAAATTTAATATAAGGATAATGCAAGTTACACATAACAGGTCTAGATTTCTAAAAATATATATAATTTAAAAAAATTTTATTTAATTTAAATTGACTTTTGAAAAGTAAGCCATCATGGCATAAGAGGGAAGTCCTCTCATGGATCAGTAACTGGTTAAAATCTTGGAAACAAAGGGTAGGAATAAATTATCAGTTTTCAGAATGGAGAGAGAGAAATAGTGGTATCCCAGAGGGGTCAGTACTGGGACCATTACTGTTCAACATACTCATAAATGATCTGGAAAAATGGGTAAACAGTGAGGTGACAAAATTTGCAGATGATACAAAACTGTTCAAGAGAGTTAAGTCCCAGGCAGACTGCAAAGAGTTACAAAGGGATCTCACAAAACTGGGTGATTGGGCAACAAAATGGCAGATGAAATTCAATGTTGATAAATGGCTTCATCAGATGCATAGAATGGAACATATAGGGAGGATATATGTATATGCACACACACACATACACACAGAGAACATGAAAAGGTGGGAGTTGCCCAACCAACTCTAAGAGGCTAATTAATTAAGATGAGCTATTCTCAGCAGGAGAAAAAAAACTTTTGTAGTGATAATCAAGATGACCCATTTAAGATAGTTTGACAAGAAGGTGTGAGGATACTTAACATGGGGAAATGGATTCAATGTGTGTAATGGCTCAGCCATTTCCAGTCTCTATTTAAGCCTAAATTGATTGTATCTAGTTTGCATATCAAGTTCATCAGTTTCTCGTTGGAGTCTGTTTTTGAAGCTTTCTGTTGCAAAATTGCCACCTTTAAATCTGTTACTGAACGGCCAGAGGTTGAAGTGTTCTCCTACTGGTGTTTGAATGTTATATTTCCTGACGTCTGATTTGCATCCCATTTATTCTTTTGCACAGAGACTGTCTGGTTTGGCCAATGTACATGGCAGAGGGGCATTGCTGGCACATAATGGCATATATCACATTGGTAGATGTGGAGGTGAACGAACCCCTGATGGCATGGCTGATGTGATTAGGTCGTATTATGGTGTCACTTGAATAGATATGTGGACAGAGTTGGCATCGGGCTTTGTTGCAAGGATAGATTCCTGGATTAGTGTTGTTGTTCTGTGGCTGCTGGTGAGGATTTGCTTCAGGTTTGGGGGTTGTCTATAAGCAAGGACTGGCCTGTCTCCCATGATCTGGGAGAGTGAGGGATCATCTTTCAGGATAGGTTGTAGATCTTTGATGATTCGCTAGAGAGGTTTTAATTGGGGGATGAATGTAAAGGCCAGTGGTGTTCTGTTATTTTCTATGTTGGGCCTGTCTTGTAGTAGGTGACTTCTGGGTACTCTTCTGGCTCTGTCAACCTGTTTTTTCACATCAGCAGGTGAGTATTGTAGTTTAAGAATGCTTGATAGACATCTTGTAGGTGTTTATCTCTGTCTGAGGGATTGGAGCAAATACGGTTGTATCTTAGAGCTTGGCCATAGACAATGGATCATGTGGTGTGTCCTGGATGGAAGCTGGAGGCATTTAGGTAAGTACAGCGGTCAGTGGGTTTCCGGTATAGGGTTGTGTTTATGTGACCATCGCTTATCAGCACAGTACTGTCAAGGAAATGGACCACTTGAGTGAATTGGTCTAGGCTGAGGTTGATGGTGGGATGGAAATTGTTAAACTCACAGTGGAATTCCTCAAGGGCTTCTTTTCCATGAGTCCAGATGATGAAGATGTCTTCAGTGTAGTGCAAGTACAGTAGGGGCATTAGGAGACGAGAGCTAAGGAAGCGTTATTTTAAATCAGCCATAAAAATGTTGGCATACTGTGGGGCCATGTGGGTACCCATAGCAGTGCCGCTGACTTGAAGATATATATTGTCCTCAATGTGAAATAGTTGTGGGTGAGGACAAAGTAGTGAAGTTCAGCCACCAGGTTTGGCATGAAACTAGTTCACAAAACTGGGGGGGGGGGGTGTTGGGAAATCACTGCTCATGCCCCTGGGCAGCCTATTTCCCTTTACCGCTCTGAAACGTGCCCCCACATGCAGGCCCCGAAGCTGGGCCCGGGGGGGGAAGGACAGGACGAGCGTGTCCTTGCGAGGTAATTGTCTCTCTGGAGGTGAAAGTCATCAGTGCGGGGTGCGAAGGGAAGTGGCCGTCGAAGGAGAATGCAAGGCATGTGGCGGGCAGGCCAGGGATTTCTTTGTCCCCCCTTCAAAAGGGGTCACCCTCCCCGTCAGGGAATCGAACCCCAGTCTCCCGCGTGACAGGTGGGGATACTCACCACTATACTAACGAGGAAAGGGGCACAGCGAGTGGCCCCAGCTCCCACAGACCAGCTATGGTCAGCGTACACCTACACCGTCGCATGGGCCCCAGCAGGCAACAGCACCCCTGGCCCTCTTCTGCTTCCCAAAGGCTTTGGACGCAGCAACAGCCCTGGCCCTCCTCACCTGCCCTTGCCCAGCACGACGCCTTTTCGGGCCTACACAGCTCCTCACACAACACCCGCCTGGGACCTTGCCCTCCCCTACCAGCTCAGCAGCACCTTTTTTCCTCTCAAAACCTCCTCTTGCCACCCTCCCCCTTCCACACTTCACACTCACCTCATCACAAACTCACCCACGGCCCCTTTGGCTTCTCAAGCGCCTCTGGAGGGACGCAGCTTCCCTGGCACGCAGATCCTTCCCTTCAACGCGCACTGGACGGACATTCGAAACACAGCCCTTTCCAGGAGGGAATGCGCCGCTTTTGGACCCTGGCGCCCAGCAAGGAGTCCTGGGACTCTTTTTCTGACCGATGGACCCCACTGACTTGCCTTTACCAAGCAGAAACTGAGGACCGGGTGATGGCTCTCTTTGCAAACGGACGCCATCAGACTGAGCCACGAGGCGTGCTGCAGGATAGCCCCTCCCACCAAAAAGCAATGCCGTGACCCGGATTCGAACCGAGGTTGCTGCGGCCATGGTGCAGAGTACTAACCACTATACGATCACGGCCAGGCGCTGGGGGCGCAGGCCAGCACCCCAGCGGAAAATGCTCAGCTCTGCGCTCTCGGGGCGGCCACCTACCTCGCCGGCGGCCACAGCTCTTTCTCAAGTCTCCCCATTACAGTCACAGGTCAAATGCTGAGCAAAGGAAAAAAGACAGGAAGCCAATCCCATGCCTGTCCCTTTTTCTGTCTTCCTCCACCCCTGGACCAAGTCCCTCCCCGTTTGTCTGGGCCATTGTCCTCATGGCCCTGGCCAGCCTATTTCCCTTTGCCGTTCTGAAACGTGCCCCCACGTGCAGGCCCCGGGGGAGGCTTTGGCTAGGGCGAGCGTGTCCTTGCAAGGTAATTGTCTCTCTGGAGGTGAAAGTCATCAGTGCGGGGTGCGAAGGGAAGTGGCCGTAGAAGGAGAATGCAAGGCATGTGGTGGGCAGGCCAGGGATTTCTTTGTTCCCCCCTTCAAAAGGGGTCACCCTCCCCGTCGGGGAATCGAACCCCGGTCTCCCACGTGACAGGCGGGGATACTCACCACTATACTAACGAGGAAAGGGGCACAGTGAGTGGCCCCAGCTCCCACAGACCAGCTACGGTCAGCGTACACCTACACCGTCGCATGGGCCCCAGCAGGCAACAACACCCCTGGCCCTCTTCTGCTTCCCAAAGGCTTTGGCCGCAGCAACAGCCCTGGCCCTCCTCACCTGCCCTTGCCCAGCACGACGCCTTTTCGGGCCTACACAGCTCCTCACACAACACCCGCCTGGGACCTTGCCCTCACCTACCAGCTCAGCAGCACCTTTTTTCCTCTCAAAATCTCCTCTTGATGGTGTGACGAAGTGGGACTGTTCGTACTGGGGGCTGGGAATGCTGGGTGCAGGCCTCTAAGTATCTAGCAAAGGAGAAGGCCGGCGCAACCAAATGCCTGACACTCTGTCTCCTAGCAACTGATGGCCCAAGCAACTCCCCTGCAAAGGTGCATCTAAAGGTGTTGGAGACAAAGGGGTCAGGTGGCCTCCTGGCCCGGGAAAGAAGCTGGGCAGAGAGGAGGGGCCGGAGGGGGTTGGGCAGACTGGAGCTGGCTGGGGAAAAGAGGGGAGGCAGAGAGAGAGGGCTCTGATCCCCAAGGGAGGCTGTGGGGCTCCGGGGCGCCAAGATGGACCTAACAGGGGGGATCCTGTTATCTGTGCCTGCAAGACCTGTGTTGGACTGTGTTCCTGTCGTCTAAATAAACCTTCTGCTTTACTGGCTGGCTGAGAGTCCTTGTGAATCAGCAGGGAGCCCGGGGGTGCAGGGCCTGACTCCCCTACACCTGTGACAACTGGTGGCAGAGGTGGGATCTACTGCACCCCGTGGACGGAGCTTCCTGCAGTAAGTGACTGGGGAGCAGTAAAACGAATGGGCGATTAACCCCTGGGAGAGTGTGACCAGAGAGCAGGACTTTGCAGTAACAGGGTTATCCGGGCGATCACAGCGAGCGGTCCCAGGGGCGGAGGAGTCTGCAGCTCGACCCTGGCAGAGAGGGGGTGACCTCAAGGACTGGCACACTAGCGGTCCCCCTGGAACCCGTGGGGAGCGGCGAGCACCCCGGCCTGCGAGTGGCCAGCAGGAAGATGTATGCCAAGTGGCGCAAGTGCGACCTGGTGGAGATTTGCAAGCACAGGGGGCTGCGCAGTGGGAAACTCACCAAGGACCAGCTGATTGCCCAGCTGGAGGAGGAAGATCACAGGAATGAACCGATCCCTGTCTCTGAGGGAAGCAGCCAGGCAGATGCAGCACAGGTACCAGTGTCTGGCCCGGCTGGGAGTGGTCAGCCAGCTGTTGAGGGCGTCCCGAGACCCCCCGTTCCTATGCCTAGGGGGACAGGGAGGAGGAGCCCAGCGAGCACCGAGGGCGCCGTGACCCCCCCGGCCAGCAGGGGATCCTCCCGGCGAAGCTCACCCCCCAGCAGGGGATTGTCCCGGCGATGCTCATCCGTGGAGCGCCAGCGGCTGGAATGGGAGAGAGAGATAAAACGGAGAGAGCTGGAGGATCGTAAGGAACAGAGGGAGCATGACCGGAAGGAGAAGGAGAGACAGAGGGAACATGAGGCGCGACAGAGGGAGCAGGAACTGGAGGAGAAAAAGCGACAGCGTCACCATGAGCTGGCCCTGGCGAGGCTGGGGGGCAGCAGGCCCCTGGCGGCGGTGAGTGAAGGGGGGGCCAGGACTGCGCGGAGCTTGGATAAGTCCATCCTGGCCCCACACAAGGAGGGGGAGGACATGGGTGACTTCCTAGATGCCTTTGAGACGGCCTGCGAGCTGCACCAGGTGGATCTTGCGGACAGGCTCCGGGTTCTCACCCCCTTACTGGACCCCAAAGCCGTGGCATTGTACGGCCAGCTGGGAGAGGAGGAGAAAGGGAACTACGAACCATTCAAGCAGGCCCTGCTGCGCGAGTTTGGGCTGACTCCTGAGATGTACCGGGAGAGGTTCCGGAGTCAGGATAAAACCCCTGAGGTCTCCTATCTGCAACTGGCCGTCCGCATGGAGGGGTACGCCAGCAAGTGGGCAGATGGGGCCCAGACGAAGGGGGACCTGGTTAAACTGCTGGTACTGGAGCAGCTGTATGAGCGGTGCCCATCCGACCTGAGGCTGTGGTTAAGGGACCAAAAGCCAGAGAACCCGCGACAGGGAGAGCGGCTGGCCGATGACTATGTGAAGAGCCGGTTGGGGGGTGGCAGGGAGGAGCCCCAAAGGAACAGGCCCATCGCGACGCAGAGAGAGAGTCATCCTGAGACCACCCAAAAGGGGAATCGGGAGAACCCCCTCCCAAAGGGAATGGCCAGTGCCAGGGACAACCGACCAGTTCGAAGGGACCAACGGGACATGAGCTGCTATCAATGTGGCCAGAAGGGCCACCTGCGGTCCCAGTGCCCCAGACCCATGGACAAACTGAGCAGACCGACCCCCCACCGGGTTAACTTGGTAGAGACCCAGTCGGATGAGGGGCAGCGTTCGCAGGAAAGGGGGGCTGGCTGCGTACCACCTGCGAAGGAGGGAGGGGGGCCCCGGGCCGACCCCTCCGAGGAGCTGGATGCTCCCCGCCCTGAGTTTTGGGTTTACAGGGTGGGCACAGGGCTGCCCCTCCGGAGCGAGTGCCTTGTTCCCCTGGAGGTGGATGGGAGGAAGGTCACTGGGTACTGGGACACGGGTGCAGAGGTGACGCTGGCCCGGCCCGAGGTGGTGGACCCAGATCAGATGGTGCCCAACACCTACCTGACCCTGAGGGGTGTGATCGGAACCCCATTCAAGGTGCCTGTGGCGAGGGTACACCTGAAGTGGGGGGCCAAGGAGGGCCCCAAGGACGTGGGGGTGCACCCACATTTGCCCACGGAGGTTTTAATGGGGGGGGGACCTCGAGGACTGGCCAAGTAACACCCGGGGTGCCCTGGCCGTGAACCGTAGTCAGAGTCAGCGCAGGGCTCTGCACCCTGACACCGGGGAAGGTACTCTGCCCGAGGCACAGGACCCTGACCTGGTGGGGAGGGAACGCCCAGGGACAGGGCTCAGAGAGGCTGTGGCCTCAGACCCAGCCGGTGAGAGAGAGCAGATCCCCGTCCCTGCCCCAGCGGCTGAGTTCCAGGCCGCGGTGCGGGAAGACCCCTCCTTGCGGAGGATAGGGGACCTGGCCAACCTCGGGGGGGGACAGACCATGGGACGAGGTGGCCGGAAAAGGTTCCTGTGGGAGAAGGGGTTCCTGTACCGATAATGGACTCCCCCAGGGAAAATGGAGTCAGGGGGGATCAGGAGGCAGCTGGTGGTACCCCAGGAGTTTCGCCACCAGCTGCTGTGCCAGGCCCATGACATTCCCCCCTCAGGGCACCAGGGAGCCTGGCATACCCAGCAGAAGCTGCTACGGAGCTTTTACTGGCCTGGGGTCTTTGCCCATGTCCGGCAGCACTGCCGCTCCTGTGACTTCTGCCAGAGGGGGAGGAAGGCCAGGGACGGGGGAAGATGGCTGTAAGACCCTTGCCCCGCCCCGAGGAGCCTGTCCAGAGGGGGGCCAGGGTCAAAAGGGGGCCTCTGAACCGAGAGAGCCCAAATCACAGACCCCCAGACTGGAACATGGGGAGAAGGCCCCAGCCCAGCGGGCACCCCAGGGGTACTGGGGTGGGGAAAGGGCACGGGCGGCATAAGGCTTCCCCCCTGCAACCTGCAAGTGCCCTCGAGTCCCCCCGACCTACAGGGGGGCAGGAAACTGGAATGACCTGGGGTAACTCTTCCCCCAGAATGGGGGGGACCCTGGGGCAGCCATGGGAATGTAGGTGGGTTTGAACTTCCCCAGGTCACTGGCTGGAGTGACCCCACTCAGTTCGGTCTTGAAGGGGGGAGAGGTGTGACGAAGTGGGACTGTTCGTACTGGGGGCTGGGAATGCTGGGTGCAGGCCTCTAAGTATCTAGCAAAGCAGAAGGCCGGCGCAACCGAATGCCTGACACTCTGTCTCCTAGCAACTGATGGCCCGAGCACCTCCCCTGCAAAGGTGCATCTAAAGGTGTTGGAGACAAAGGGGTCAGGTGGCCTCCTGGCCCGGGAAAGAAGCTGGGCAGAGAGGAGGGGCCGGAGAGGGTTGGGCAGACTGGAGCTGGCTAGGGAAAAGAGGGGAGGCAGAGAGAGAGGGCTCTGATCCCCAAGGGGGGCTGTGGGGCTCCGGGGCGCCAAGATGGACCTAACAGGGGGGATCCTGTTATCTGTGCCTGCAAGACCTGTGTTGGACTGTGTTCCTGTCATCTAAATAAACCTTCTGCTTTACTGGCTGGCTGAGAGTCCTTGTGAATCGGCAGGGAGCCCGGGGGTGCAGGGCCTGACTCCCCTACACTCCTCCAGTCTGGGGGAGGGTGTCTGACAGACACCCTCCCCCTTCCACACTTCAGACTCACCTCATCACAAACTCACCCACGGCCCCTTTGGCTTCTCAAGCGCCTCTGGAGGGACGCAGCTTCCCAGGCACGCAGATCCTTCCCTTCAACGCGCACTGGGCGGACATTCGAAACACAGCCCTTTCCAGGAGGGAATGCGCTGCTTTTGGACCCTGGCGCCCAGCAAGAAGTCCTGGGACTCTTTTTCTGACGGATGGACCCCACTGACTTGCCTTTACCAAGCAGAAACTAAGGACCGGCTGACATAGGCGGCAGGTTTGTATAATTTTTGATGGGGCCCAAAATGGTGGTGCCCCCCCACTCCCGCCCTGTAAGACGATATAAAATGAAGCTACAACGCATCAGCGCCACAAGATTACAAGGGTCAATTAAAAGTGGAAAGTCAGAAGCAGCACTTGCCTACTTCAATATACGGTATTATATTTTGTTGCACCTGTTGTGATGAAGTGGGAATGTTCTTCATATTTTCTCTGAATACTGTGTGGGTGCCTCAATTTCCCCTGCAAGATGCTACTTGAAGGTGTTGGGGACAAAGAGATCAGGTGGCCTCCTTGTCCGGAAGAGACACAGAGGCCAGAGGAGGGAGTGTCAGTTTGGAGCTGGCTGTGGAAATGGGGAGAGACCCAGAACTTGGTTTTGGGCTGCCCACCCCGCAAGATGGACCTGACAGAGGGGTTCTGTTTTCTGTACCAACAAGCTCTGTTTAAACTGTGTTCCCGTCATCTAATAAACCTTCTGTTTTACAGTCTGGCTGAGAGTCACATCTGACTGCAGAGTTGGGGTGCAGGGACCTCTGGCTACCCCAGGACCCCGCCTGGGCGGACTCACTGCGGAAAGTGCATGGTGTGGAAGGGCATGCTGAATGCTCTGAGGTCAGACCCAGGAAGGTGTAAGCTTCTTGCCCTGGAGACAGTCTGCTCAGAGAGGAGGCTCCCCCAGAGTCCTGACTGGCTTTGAAGGAGTGGTTCCAGAGCATCCCAGCATCCCCTTCCACCCCATGCACTTCCCAGAAGTCCGCACAGGCACTAACACTCCCTCCTCTGGCCTTTGTCAAGAAGGCTAACAGCATTTTGGGCTGTATAAGTAGGGGCATTGCCAGCAGATCGAGGGACATGATCATTCTCCTCTATTCAACATTGGTGAGGCCTCATCTAGAGTACTACGTGCAGTTTTGGGCCCCACATTGCAAGAAGGATGTGGAAAAATTGGAAAATCCAGTGGAGGGCAACAAAAATGATTAGGGGGCTGGAGCACATGACTTCTGAGGAGAGGCTGAGGGAACTGGGATGGTTTAGTCTGCAGAAGAGAAGAATGAGGGAGGATTTAATAGCTGCTTTCAACTACCTGATAGGGGGTTACAAAGAGGATGGATCTAGACTGTTCTCAGTGGTAGCAGAGGACAGAACAAGGAGTAATGATCTCAAGTTGCAGTGGGGGAGGTTTAGGTTGGATATTAAGAAAAACTTTTTCACTAGGAGGGTGGTGAAACACTGGAATGGGTTACCTAGGGAGGTGGTGGAATCTCCTTCCTTAGAGGTTTTTAAGGCCCGGCTTGACAAAGCCCTGACTGGGATGATTTAGTTGGGAATTGGTCCTGCTTTGAGCATGAGCTTGGACTAGATGATCTCCTGAGGCCCCTTCCAACCCTGATATTCTATGATACTCTAAACTGACCACCAAATTTAAGTTGCATGTTTTTTCCCGTCAGGTGAGGACTCTGGGGCAGGGCTGGGGATAAGGAACTTGGGGTGCAGACAGGCTTCCCCAGGGCTAGGGCCAAAGAGGACTCCCCTCCACCCTCCCTGGCAGCAGCAAGCTCCAGGGGAGGGACCCCTCCTCTCCCCCGCAGTTCACTGCACATGCTCCTAGGTCCCTCTCAGGTCCAGAAAGCCCACTCGCCTCCCCTATGGTGGGTACCGAGGGGGGAGGTTGCCATCACATGTGGCCTCCCCTGCTGCCACCCCTCACCATAGCCTCACTGGGGATGGGGCTGCCCCTTGCCCAGCATGGTGCAGGAGTGGGGACTGCAGGGTGGTAGCTGGGGAGGGGCACAGTATCACAAAATTCACCTAAGCCCCAGCTGCACAGGTCTAGGAAGCTCCCCTCCCCAGTGGTGTAGCCAGGTTCTAACATGAGGGGGAGCGAACACGTAAAAAAAAATGCCAGCCAACATATCCAATTACTAATCAGGTAGTTCTATAACAGGCTATAACAGGCTGCCCTGGACCCCATCACCCCCTGAAGCACAAGGTAGGGGTAGGCACCACCATGTTGTGCAACAAACACTTGACAAAATTACTGGACTTAGTGATGGACCATGCGGGCAGGTGGGTATTATGTCATTCAATCATTCAACCCATAAAATTGCACACATTTTGCCTCAGTGAAATTAAATATCCAGAGAATTACTGGGCCTGTGATGATGATGATGACCAGGGCTTGCTCACCTGTGGCTCCCCCTCCCTGTGCTGTGGAGGCACAGCCAGGCAGGTCTGCATCTGCAGGCAGTCACCCTGCCTCATGTGCAGCTCCCATGGGCCCTGATAGCCACTAGACTGGGAGCCTCCCAGCCAATGGAATGGGCTGGGCTGGGGGGCGGAAGGCAAAGGGGGAGATTGTAGGGAGCTTTGGAGGAGGGGAGGCAGTGGGGGAGGGCAGTGGGCTGGCACAAAGGGGAGGGCTCTCTGGAGAGGAGTGACAGGGACACAGGGGTCATTGGGAGTCTCTCAAGGGGGCAGAGGGTTGTGTGGGTCTCTGTGGGGCAGGGGGCTGTGATGGGCAGAGCCAGCTGCAACCTGGGTCTGCTCTGCGGGGGGTGTTGCTATAGTCCCCTCAGGAAGCCCCCCCCCATCCTGTGTATTTTATACCAGCCCAGGGGTGCCCATTGCTGCTCCTTTCCCCGCCCACGGCTCCATCTGTCTGTCCCCACAACCCCCCAGCTGTGTCCGTCTGTCTGTCCTCACAACCCCCCTGGCTGTGTCCTTGTGTCTGTCTGTCCCACAACCCCCAGCTGTGTCCTTGTGTGTGTCTGTCCCACAACCCCCCAGCTGTGTCTGTTTGTCCCCACCAACGCCCCCCCGGCTGTGTCTTTGTGTCTGTTTGTCCCCACCACCCCCGGCTGTGTCTGTGTGTCTGGCTGCCTCCACCACCCCTGGCTGTGTCTGTCTGTCCCACAACCCCCCTGGCTGTGTCCTTGTGTCTGTCTGTCCCAAACAACCCCGGCTGTGTCTGTCTGGCTGCCCCCACCACCCCGGCTGTGTCTGTCTGTCCCCGCTGTGTCTGTCTGTCCCACAACCCCCAGCTGTGTCCTTGTTTGTGTCTGTCCAACAACCCCCCAGCTGTGTCTGTTTGTCCCCACCAAGGCCCCCCCGGCTATGTCTGTGTGTCTGTTTGTCCCCACCACCCCCGGCTGTGTCTGTGTGTCTGGCTGCCTCCACCACCCCTGGCTGTGTCTGTCTGTCCCACAACCCCCCTGGCTGTGTCCTTGTGTCTGTCTGTCCCACAACCCCCGGCTGTGTCTGTCTGGCTGCCCCCACCACCCCCGGCTGTGTCTGTCTGTCCCCCCCCCCGCTGTGTGTGTCTGTCCCACAACCCCCTGGCTGTGTCTGTTTGTCCCCACCAAACCCCCCTCCCCGGCTGTGTCTGCTTCTGGCTGCCCCCACAGCTCACCGGCTGTGTCTGTCTGACAGGGACAGACCCTGCTGCTGCTCTGCCCAGGGCTCAGATGCTGCTGGTGGCTCGCTCCCCGTCCCTGCTGTGGAGGCGCGGCCAGGCAGCTCTGGCACCGCCCCCGGCAGCTCCCATTGGCTGGGGTTCCCGGCCAATGGGCTGTGAGCCCAGTCGCTGCTGGGGCCTCTCCCGGGAGCTGCCGCTGCGGTGAGAGCGCCCGGCAGTGCGACGTGGGGACCCCCAGCACAGGGCCTGGGGCCCAAACATTGGTGGAGCTGGGCCCAGCTTCAGGATTATTGGTGGGGCCTGGGCCCCACGTGCCCATAGAACTCGCCGCCTATGGTGGCACCTGCATCCCTGCCAGGGAGATATTGGCTCAGCTCTTTCTTTCTGCTGCTGTTGTTAGTCCATGAAACATCAAGGGTGGAATGCAAGGCTGAGCTCACACACCAACCCCCTGAAATATTTCAGTGCCCCAGAGAAATCCTGCCCCTGGCTATTGGAACGATGTGCTGGAGATTTTACTAGGAAAGGGACTGTCTGAATTGTCAATGTGGGGAATGAACAACAATCTACAGCAATGTCATTCACACAAACACACTCTCATCCTGCTCCAGCCAGAAGGGAAATGGGCAGGAATTCTCGCTGTTCGGCCATGGCCACACGTACTGAGCTGCACAGCAGTGAGTGTGCTGGGGAAGCTGGTCTGAGCAAACAATTTGAAGTGACAATTCAGTGAGAACACGTCCTCACCAGTCACACTGAAATAAGGTGCTACTGGGCTGTTGGGAATACAGTCCTGTCCTGACAATGCCCAGCACCACCAGGTAAAGATGGTTAAAGAAAACTGAGTTTGATAGCATCCTGTCTGGGAAGAACTCACCTGTCAATAGCAGGGGCATGACACCCTCATTTCTGTGTCGTTCTAGCACTGTAGTCCACTAGTGTTTGTCTGTATAATCGCTGTCAGGGTCTGTGATTGTTTCTGTCGGCTGTAGAATTAATTTTGTTGGGTGTAAACCAATTAAGGTGGTGGGAAATAACTGGTTAGATAATCGTGTTAGGATTGGATAGTTACATTTCAGTAAAATGATTGGCTAAGGTATAGCTAAGCAGAAGTCAAGTTTTACTATATAGTCTGCAGTCAGTCAGGAAGTAAGGGGGGGAATTGGCATCATGTTTTGCTAAGGGGAACAGGGACACAGGCAAGGCTCTGCGTTGTCAGAGCTGGGCCGGGGACACTGAGGAAGGAAACTGGAATCATGCTTGCTGGAAGTTCAACCCAATAAACATCTAATTGTTTGCACCTTCAGACTTTGGGTATTGTCGCTCTCTGTTCATGCGAGAAGGACCAGGGAATGGGAGGGTGAAGGGATAAGCCCCCTAACACTAGCTAACATCTAACACATTTGAACCTCTTCTTTTCACACCGTTGCTCATTCTCAGGTTCTGCTTTGTCTTCAGACAGATCCATTCTCTTCCAGGACGGCCTTGCTCTTTCTGTTTGTTTCGCTCATTGAGGTGTTGGAGTAAACACTCCCCTTCCCTCTATTCTCAGACAAACACTAGTATTAACTGTTTGCTACTGATGGGTTTAGAAAGCATTTGTGGAGTGGAAGATGCCATTTCTGGGGGATTGTTTCCAAGATCCCGGACTTTGTGTTCAAATGTCTCCCAGCTTCCTCCGTGAAAATAACACCAAGGTTTCCTTGCAATATACAGGAAGAAGATAGTTTTTCATCTGAAATGGGACTTGAACCCACAATCTCTGATTGAGAAAGGAATTACCTTCTCTATTAAGCCACTGGGGCCCTGAAAAGAAACTGCTGAAGGAATGGAAATTCCCTCTCATAAGTACACATTCATCACATTCACTCAGAAGCCAAATACCCCATTTAATCGCCTTACAGAAACGTCTGCATCCCCTGGCAGTGAGGCAACTAGGCAGGTCCCTGACAGAGCTGAGCACCACCTTTCTGCCAGCCATCTTTAGAGAAGAACCCCACCCTAGAGTCACCCCTCCCTCCTTCAGCACCTCCACATCTGTGCCTCTGAGCTGCAGAAGGCTGGTTAGGGGGCAAATCCGGGGCTGGAAGAGGGGTAAGGTCAGCCTGTAAGGAGTAGCCAGGTGGGGCAGACCCAGGGGGAGGCTGTGGGCTGCTGGTCGGTTGTTGGGATCTGAGATCTAGATCAAAGCTGCACAGCGACCTGACACCCAGCGTTATAAGAGTGACATAGTGACCCCCTTACCGGCCTCGGTGAACCCCAAACCCTTGTTACTAAGGGCATTGAGGAGTCTCTGTCCATTAATAACTTCTGGGAGCTCCCCAGCAGGCTGCGGGCATCAGCCACCTCCTGCCACACAGGTTAGACTCTTGGTGCTGTGCCAGCCGCCCCCTCGCTTGCAGGCCCAGTGTAAGAAGCAGGAGGCCTGGTGCTGGCAGAAGAGGGTTTTGATTAATCAACCTCTGTGTTATGGGCACGACACGCTTCCACTGTGTCACTCTGCTGGCTTTTCTTCAGCAGCATCTAGCGGCCATGGCTCCAGGCTAGTGCCTGGTGAGCTCTGGCACTGGCAGGAAGCGCTGCAGGGTGCTGGGCAGCGGCCCTGGCAAACCAGCTGCTGGTAGGTGTCTCTGTGGTATCATGGGTCAGTGAGTTCAGCTGTTAATGGAAAGGAGGGGGGTTTATGCTCCCCCAGGGATGCCAAAGAAGGTTCCTAGTGGGTTCCTCAAGGTCTGCTGGGAGCTGGGAAGTCCACCTTTTGCCACATTGATGGTTCCCCTCTTGGACACAGTGGGGTCACCTGCTGCCTACAAGAGTGTGGGGGCTGTGCTGCAAAAGCCCATCTCCCAGCAGCCGTGCCGGAGGCTCAGGCTTAATCCTCAAGGCCGAGCACAAAAACTTTCAGCTGGGAACATTTTGTTCCCTTCCCGCCTCCGCCCAAGCGGCAAGGGAGAAGCGGACGAGACACGCCGGCTCAGACGCCTCCCTCCCACTTCCCTGTACGCTGTGCAAAGCTCTTGGCCTGCCTCATGCCTCGTCAGGAAAGCGCGGCCATGCGGCCCAAGCCTGAGCCACGTCCCGGCTGATGGTGCGCAGAGCCACGCGAGTCAATGGCAGGTCGAGTCCGGAGCCTCGGCTCTTTCCCCTGACAGCCACACACACAGCGCTGCCCAGCGCCCAGAGAGCCTCCCTCGTGTTCTCCCGCAGCAGCCGCCTGCCGGGGTGGTGGGAAAAGGGGACCAGGAAGCACTGCAGCCTCATTCCAGGACAGGAGGCCCTCGCCACGCCCAGGCCTGCCTCTTGCCTTCAGCCCAGGCAGCCAGAGGTGCCGGGGAGCTCCCTGGCAGGCCGCCGCTTCGCCTCAGCCACCTCTTGCCTCATGGCCTAGGCTCTTGGTGCTCTGCTGGTCACCGCCTGGCTTGAAGGCCCAGAGGGAAAAGAAACAAGCGCTCACCTAGCAGAGGATGGTTTCGATCCAGCGACCTCTGGGTTATGGGCCCAGCACGCTCCCGCTGCACCACTCTGCTGGTTTTTACACCCTCCCCCTGCCACCCAGCTGCCACTATCCAGATTAGTGCCCTACGTGCTCTCGCGCTGGCAGACAGATGTGCAGGCTGCTAGGCTGCTGCCCTGGTCACAGGATTTTACAGCTTCTACAGGGCAAAAAGGATCTATTTGGGGTTTGGACCCCATTGGGAGCTGGGTAGCTGAGTGCCGGAGATGGGAGCACTTCTTAAACTGTTTTCAGTTAAGCCTTCAGCTTGTGGGGGACGAGGTTCAGCCTTGGATCCGTGTCTGCAGCAGGCGAGCGCATCTGGCTATATCCTCCCCCCCTCTCGCTGTATTAGCAGACTATAACCCGGAGCAAACGCACATGCCTTGCAAAGGAACAGGAGCCGGGATCTCAAACAAAAGTCAACATTTTATTAAGATGACGTTCAAAGAAAAAAATGTGTACGGTACAGAGTTTAGACGTAGAAGTTTCTGGTGCTCAGGGAACAACGTACAGCTTATCCAAGGGGTGCGAAGTTCTGTTTAAGATCGGGTGGCGTAAGGAATACATAATCTGCAATAGCCCCAACTGGGGGTAAAAGGTTAACGTACAGACTCTGAATTAGGAGGGTATGTTGTCCATAGGAGGGCTACTGTTCAGGTGTGGAGTATAACAAGCAGATTTGACGATGAGGATGGATTGACCCATGTTTGGTGAGGTTTAATGTTTGGTGTTTTGGAATCTTTGCCACAATCTAGTTGAGGCAGGGTCAGTATGAATTCTACCCTGCCATCTGTTGGTGATGTGTTGTCAAGGCCTTTTGGGGCTGATGTCATTTGCATGGTTACACCCACCTCAGGTTGCATGATGGGAGTGCTTGTCCAAACAGTCATTTCAGGTGTTGTGGGATCCCCAGTCTCTTTCTTATTGGGGCAGGAGTAATCCAGTGTATTTTCCTGTTGATTTCGGATCAAGGACAGAGTAACTGTACCTGGCATTTGAGGCCTGAGAGCGTCACCCTGTCCTGGAAAGTACTCACCATTAAGGGGCATGGGTTCCAAAGGACAAAATGGGGTGGGAGGTAGGAATGGATGTTTGGTGGTCTCTTGCAGGTGCTGGTCCTTTCTGTTGTCCCTGGTGTGGAAAGACAGAGGTGGTTTTGAATCCTTAAAATTGTTGTTTGTGCTCCAGTTGCTTGTTGTAAGCTTGTGCTGTTAGATCTCTTTCACGGTGTCTTTTGGTCCTGAGAGGTAAAGGGCTGCTCTGTGTGTGGTGTTATGGAGTGAAGTAGCAAGCGTTAGTTTCAGAGATGGTGCGTGTACCCCCGCCCCTCCTCCGGTCCATGAGTCTAGTATTTGCATAAACCCACCCACTGACTATTGACTAACAATTCTGCTCTGCTTTTTCTTCCAGCTAAACTATTCTGCCAGGTTTGGCTTTTATGTGAAATAAGAGACAACCCACTAAATTGTATCTAAAATGTACACTTAAGCATCAAAGTTTTTAAATGTTCTCTATCATAAATAATTATATTTTTTAACTAAAGCAAGAAAAAATCATAAAATCTGCATTTAGAAATTTTAAAAGAAACCTAGTATTAAGTGCAAATATTGATTTTCAATCTCTTTTAATTCACTCTGCTTTGGAACCCATGTCCCTTGTATACTGAGTTTCATGTGGGTTCTGGTGAGTCCAGAAATCAAGAACTGCTAAATTCCGTTCTACTGTCCTTGATTCATATCACCAGGTTCACTACACTTTGTTACTCTTGCCCTAATAAGAAAGAGATTGGGGATCCCACAGCAGCCAAAATCACCATTTGGACAAGCACCCCATCATGCAATGCGGGGTGGGTGTGACCATGCACATCAGCAACTAAATGCCTTTACAACACAACACCAACAGATGGCAGGGTAGAGTTCATTCTGACCCTGCTTACACCCTCCCCCCAGCCAAGAATTGGTGGTCCTGATAAATCACACTCCCTGTTATACCAACTCATTGGTATTGAATGCTGAAGTTATGGCTAGCAAAAGTAGCCACCCATCTCTGCCCTGTAGCATCCAGCTTAGCCCTTGTTAACACATAAGTCAGTGGATTGTTCTCTGTTCATACCTGAAACTGAGCAGCAGACAAGTAGTCTCAAAATTTCTCAGTGATGGCCCATTTCAAGGCCAAGAACTGCAGCTGGTGGATGGGATAGCGAGTTTCGCTGTCTGACAGTTCTCAGCTGGCAAAGGCCACAGATTTACATTTGCCTTCCACTTCCTGGTACGAGAGTGCTCATAGGCCCTCCAAACTGGCATCAGCATGCAGGATAAACGGTTTGTTTGGGTCAGCAAGGACTAGGACTGGCACATGATCAGGGAAATAATGATTTCCCATCAAGCCCTGTCACATCTCTCATCCCGCCATGTCCCCAATGGAGAGGAGAGGAGCCCCTCCCCTGTCCCAGGCCAGACACACCAGATTTGTGGGAATGAGATGTTCATGGTCCATTCCAGACCAAACCAAACTGCTGGCAAGTGGTGATTCTTCCTCAGTCAGCTCCTGTTAGAGTTGTTGGTGCAGCGGGGGAGAGGTATTTCTCATTTAGTTCTTAAATGCTCTGGGGTAGGGGGGTGTTTTTTTCTTACTTGTATCTCAAACTTTTCAACCCCCACCATTTTTTGTTCTAGTCTGATCTTTTTCTTTCTCATGTTTAAATTCTCATTTTACTGGCTTTGTTCCAGAGCTTTCACAGCCCAATTCTCTGCCCTAAGCTTGAGCTCTCTACTGCCCTCTGAACCTATCATTCCAACCCAACCCTAAAGCCTGCACCCCCAGAGCCAGTGCCCTCATCCCCCTGCACTCCAATTCTCTGTCCCATGTAGCCTGATTTAGGGTGTACTAATAATATTAATTTGGAAAATATGATGAAAATTTAATTTATTAGCTTACATTTTATTTAATATAATTGAGTTACAAAGTTACAGTTGCATTACTGCTATTCAAAAGATACATATGGCATTATATGCAACAAAGTTTTGGTTAATATACTCACACCTTTCCTTGATAACCTGGTGGTAAGAGACACAGGACCAGCCTTGCAGTTCAGGTTTTTCAATTCTTGAGTGAAAGATGCAGTGCTTAGAAAAAGCTAATGTTACTTAGGGTTCACTTGACTATGTTAAACTTATAATCAAAACCTAATAAACAAATAAAAACTTAGGGAAACTGAGCTTAGCCGAGTTACTTTGAAACTTAAAGTTTAAGAACAAGTACAGGCACCTACTGATAGTAGATAGAGAGAGAGTGGAGGAAGTAAGTTAGAATGATAGAGCGACGTGCTCTAGCGAGGTGGGTTACCTCTTTCATAGGGCACAAGCGCCGGAAATCCTTCCTCCTATGCCCAAATTTCATTCCCCATCCACAAAACGTTAGGGTACGCTTACTTCATAGGCTAGTATGTTTGTGCGTGTTGATGACATGTACATATGCACATAAGTTCCCTCTTGGTGTACCTGTTAATTCTGTGGGTACAACACTGAAAAACCCCTTATGCCATTCTCCATTGTCGATTGGTCTAGACAGGCGTGGGTACCTCTCTATTTAAGTAACAAGATAAAGGTCAAGTTTCCTTTCTGAGTAAAAGGTCACAATATAGATATGCTCACTTTGCCTTAGCTTAACATACAGGATATGGCCTGTAGGTCATTGTAAGTCATGTGCCCCAGCCCCCTAATCATTTTTATTGCCCTCTGCTGGACTTTCTCCAGTTTGTGCACATCCCTTCTCATGTGGGTCCCAACCCCAAAAGTACTCACATTTCACCCCAATGGCCCCAAAATGTACATAGGGTGCTGCCATGGTCAAGTCACTCCCCAGCTCTCCAGTGGAGCCTGCTGGCAGAGAACAAGGTGAAAATTAGCCAGGACATCACTCAGTCAATTCCCTCTGCTCCCAGCAGGGGGTATCGGAAAGCTCCAAGATCGCTCACTTCCCTTTCTCTCATCAGCTTCAGGCCCCAAGGTTACAAATGCACAAACCAGTTGGGAGTCTCCCCTGAGCTCAGGGGATGGGGCTACTCTGAGGGGATGGACTTGCACACTTGGGATACTAGTGCAAAGATACAATTTCAATTTCTCATAGAGAAAACTGAGGGCAAATTATATTTGGTAAAAATCTTATTTAGTGAAAGGAAAGCTGCAGTGACAGCCTGGTTACTGGGATGCAAAACACTTTCCTCCTGGGAGAAACAAGAAGTTAGAATTAGACATTTACATTGTTTGTTCCAGTGTTGGCAAAGGTTTAATTTTGCTTCTGTGTAGGTTTGTTTCAGGCTGTGACCGTTTTGGTTTATTGGGTTGTTTTGTCTTTTTTAGTTGGAATGGAGCTTTTAATTGACATTTGCTGGCTTCGAATGGCTGACCTGCAACACCAGTTTTGACATAATTCTACATATTTTATACAGATTTGGCCAGTATTCAAGGATTCAATTCCTTTATAGGAGGCTTTAGTGGTCAGGCTTATTTATTTTATGTTATTTTCTCATCCTGCAGTAGCACACCTTTTTGATAAAATGTTGAAATTATTAATTTATGGCATTTGTTAGTTTTTGTTTTTAAAAACAAAGTTTTTCTTAATGTTTGGGTTTTAAATTAAACATTGTTTATTTCAATTTTTCATTTAGGTTTTGGTTATTGATGGGATCTTTAAGAATTTTGGATTTAATACTAAAATTAGGACAGATTTAGATTATTTAAAGTAAACCCTGTTTACTATTTTACTTTAATAAAGGTTGTATTGCTCTAAACCCTGGCCGAGGGGAGGGAGTGGACAGCTGGAGTAGTTCATGGGAGGGCTGGTGGAGCGGAGCAGAGCTGTTCATGGTGATGGCTGCAGCAGATCTCCATGGAGAGGCAGGGCAGTTAGCCTCAGCCCACATAAAATGCCCCTTTACACCCTGTGTGCCCCCCCCCATTTCCACCCAGGCTGGGGGGGGGGGTAAAACTGCAAATGAACTTTTGAACTCTAGGGTGGCACTGACCAGGGACAGAGACTTTTGGGGTTGTTGGACTTTGGGGTGATTTGGACTTAAGACCCTGAGGGGAAAAGGACATTGCCAAATGTACTTGGAGATGGGTCTTTTGCTCATGATTTGTGTTATAATCCTGTTTGTGGTGTTTCCCCCACATGATGCCACATTGTTTCCCTCCTTTATTAAAAGGATTTTGCTACACTCAGACTCTGTGCTTGCGAGTGGGGAAGTATTGCCTCCTAGAGGCGCCCGGGGGGGGGGGGGTAGATAATTGTCCCAGGTCACTGGGTGGGGGCTCGAGCCAGTTTTGCATTGTTATTGAAACGGAACCCCTGCATACTGAACCCGGCGCTTGTTGCTGCCAACTCGGAGGGGCAGAAGGGTTCCACCAGCAAACTATTAGCAGACATTTAACAGCTATTTTCTTCACCAGTTTAGCCTTTTTTTCTGCTTTGTTTCTACATCAAATACATTACTCACAAAACCCCATGCTTACAATGCTTAGATATCTTGCTGTTCTTTAGCTGTTCTAAACCTCCTCCATGTTCCTGAATGTATTTTCTGGCAAGGTTTTCTAAAGCCATGCTATGGGCAATTCCAACGGACTCTACTCTTGCCCTTACTCCACTCACCTTAACCCAACATAGAACTCATTTGAATTCTAACACTTCACTAGCTTATGTAATAAACTAGAATGAACGTTCTGTTGCTTTATTCTGTAACTGAAGGCGTCCTTTCACAGAAGGAGGAAACAATACCCCAAACTGGTTTTCTACCTAGTTCAATAAGTCCCAAGTAAAAGATGGGGGGGGCATGTTCCCCTCTCTTCCCTTGATGGCTCATAGCTGATTGAAAGGTCTTTTCCCCTCTGTCGGGACCTGCCAAACAACTGGGGATACTGAGGCAGATGGATCAGAGGTGCACCCTGGGAGAGTTGTGGAGACTGAAGAACTATACAAGTTCTGAGTTATTGCAGCCTCTTGGTGGCAATTAATAAATCCATGTATTAACTGCCCCACCACCACTCAGTGTGGGTCAGCGGGCCCGGTGCTACTGCTTATATTTTTAATCGGTACCATTCGTTACAACTTCAACCTCCAGCAAAGCCCCTTAAACACATTTAACAACATCACTACTACTTTATCTTGCAAGATAAGGTTCAAAACTGATACATCAAAACTAAGTTAAACCACAAAACAATGGAAATACTGGTCTTGCTGCCAAGCTGCAGCCACAGGAAATCAGGTTCCTGTGTTCTTAACAGTGAGTTAGCAAGACACACAACTCTTGCTCTCTAACTCCTTGTAACTTTAACTCTTTACTTATGTCTCAGGTGAGATTTTCAGGGGGTCTAAGGATGCCTGGAATCCCTGTCACACACTCCTTGAGACTCCTGGCTGGCTCACCAGCCTGTAGCCTGATTTAAGGTGTACTAATATATAGTTGGATAATATGGGAATTTAGTTTATTAATGTAATTTTATTTGATCTTAATAATTAAGTATGGGTGTAGGCTCACCAATCTGTTTGATCAGAAGATCAAAGTTTTGTCCTGAATCAGTCTGCACAGAATTTATAAAGGACCCTCAGGGGTATGACAGGAAACTCACACTGAGACAGATATAGCTTTAAAGACTTTTTATTAAAATCAATATTAGTAAGTAAATGGTAAAATACTCAAAAGTTACAAAGTTACAATTGCATTACTGCTATTTAAAAAGTTACATATGAGAATATAGTATTATATGCAACAAAGTTTTGGTTAATGTACTCACACCCTTCCTTGATAACCTGGTGGTTAGAGACACAGGACCAGCCTTGCAGTTCAGGTTTCTCAATTCTTAAGTGAGGGATGCAGTGCTTAGAAAATGCTAAGAGCTGTTAAAGCTGACTAGGGTTTTACTTGGCTAACTTAAATCAAAACCTAATACACAAAATAAGAATAAAACTTAAGGAAACCAAGTTTAGCCTAATTCCCTTGAAACTTAAAGTTTAAGATTTCATTCCTCACCCACAGAAATATTAGAGTACAGTTAATCCATAGGTGCACGTGTGTGTACACACTGATGACAGGTATGTACGCATATCACTCTCTTGTGGTGTACTTAGTCTGTGGGAAGACCCCTATGCCATTCGTTATTGTGCATCAGGCTACATAAAAGTTCGTAGACATAGGTGTGGGACACACACACACACACCCCTCTAATAAAGTGCAATCGTGTTCACCTTCCCATCCCTGTGCACATGTTCAAGGATTTAGAATGCCTAAAATGCCCAGAAACAATTTATATAGCAGCTCAAATGGAGTTTTCTTCAACTGCTTCGATGCTAAGAAATAGCTGTTGTCAGCAGGGGCGGCTTTAGACATTTTGCCACCCCAAGCACAGCGGCATGCCTGCGGGAGGTCCACTGAAGCCGCGGGACCCACGGACCCTCTGCCGGCACGCCTGTAGGAGGTCCATGGGAGCCGCGGGACCAGCGGCAGAGTGCCCCCCACACCCGCTTGGTGTGCTGGGGCCTGGAGCCGCCCCTGGGTGTCAGATGCCACCAGTGTGGTACTCTGCTCTGTTCAATGTTCAGATCAGTTGGCTGCATGCATGTTCCCTCTGTGTGCTACCCTGGCTCTGCAGAGAGCTGACAGCAGACCCTGAGAGAACTTCCAAGGACCGCAGATTCTAATAAGGCACCCGGCCAGGTTTATTGTCAAACGAAGCACAGTAATAGTTTCCAGCAGACTCTACAGGACATACTACAAATATGTGCCCCCAACAATGGACCGGCTCAGTCAATGGCAGGACACTCCACTGCCCCAGGGATGCATTCTTATCCCCAGGTACAAACAAGTTATACATCAGTCCTGACGTATTGAGGTACAACCCCTCTGCGTAGCAAGGTGCCGCCTCTCACCTTGTACACATGTTGGTATGAACAAAACAACTCTATCCATCATATTACCCCTTTGCCCATCTTCAGGATGGGTCAGCCTCTTCCTTGTTATCTGTGTGGAATGGGCAAGTATTGGAACGGTCTGATACCTGGTGTCCAGGACCTTTTAGGTCTGTATCTTGCTCTTTCCTTGCCAGCTTCTGTGAGCAGGGCCTGCCTCTGGCTCACAGCTTAACTTTGCTTTACATTAGTAAAGTCTTGACCATTACTTTAGTCCAGGCTTTGGGCTTCATACTGGGCCTCTAATACAAGGCTTTGTTTCAGGGCCTCCTCTTATTACAATAGCCAGCTGTGGAAGGTTGCTTCCTGTGCATTTAATCCACCTCCTCAAGGTCCAGATGAGGCCCCTCCAGATCGGGCAGCTCCAACCACCAGGGAATGCAACAGGCATGCCACCAGGCATCCCTCCTGCACTCTGCTACAGCTTGGTGATGATGGGGTTGCAGACCTTCGCCAGCTCCTTCTGTTGATGTTCAAACTCTGCTCTCTCAGCAGCCTGGAACATATAGAGAACAATTTGTACATTCACTGCAAGTGCGCCCCTGGAAAGCCAGCTCAAGAACCAACCTACTGCTTATATTTTCCCATTTACCTTGGGTCAGGGTTAAGATGGCAGCTTAAGCCACAGTGTACTTTATGCAAACCCCATGTGGGGTGGGGGAGGCTTGCACTATTAGTCAATTTCCGCTTGCCTGGGTGACAAGGATAGGTGGGGGAGAGTAGTATGCCAAGCTAGGCATTTGACAAGCTACATAGAGGAATTCAGAATCTAGAACAAAGTGTAAATATGGACAAAAAATTAAGCAGAAGGAAAGCTACAGATTAACAGTAACCACTGCTAAAGAGCTTGGAACCTATGTAATCTACAGCGTTAACATCTTATAGGCCAGTCAAAGAGACAGTCAGAGCAGTTTTGGCAAGGAATTGCTTTTTAATTCAATTCATGAGTGCAAGATGTCCACTCAGGAAAGGAAATATTCAGGAATCCCTTTCTTTTAGCTGAGTTGGTAACTAGAATCTGATCTGACATTGTATCTTGTACCACCAGGAGAAATCCATTTATTAAGGCAAGTCTTTTAGAAAGATTTTATGGTCACTCAGACATCCAAGAAAGGTACTTTAAGCCAACACAAGTCTTTCGACTGCTGGTGGAAACTACGAATGGCTTTGGTGTCACTCTCGTCATAGCGACCATTAGCTAATCTCCTGCCACTCAATCTAGGCCAATAGCTACAGCCTGCCCATAGAAACTAGGATCCCACCTTGGATTTTGGTACTGCTGCCTTCTGTAAGCCATTACAATACAAAAAGACACTAGTTAAGATTACAATGGCAGGAGACTTGCCCATCTGTTGCTGCACACTTCGATAAGTGTGTTCCTTGTCAGGTTAAAATGAGTCAGGAAGCTTTGTTGGAGCTTTTAATTCCAGTTTTTGGATGATGAAAATTCTTCTCATGGAGCTATAATTTTCACATACCTGATTGTTATCCACCCAGTTGATAATTTCATTGCATTTGTCCAGGATTTTCTGTTTGTCCTCATCACTGATCTTGCCCTGGAGCTTCTCATCTTCAACAGTGGCCTTCATATTGAAAGCATAGGATTCTAGAGAATTCTTGGAAGACACCTTATCAAGCTGCGTCTTATCTTCTGCTTTGTATTTCTCTGCTTCCTGGACCATGCGTTCAATGTCTTTCTTGCTTAAGCGACCTGTAAGATACGGTAAGTCAGTTGGATTAAGTTTGTAGGCCACATTACTATAAGAAATATTGTACTCATGGAATGAGATTTTTAGGCTTCAAACTATCTACATCAACCCATACTTCCTTTTGGAGTGTACAGTATGCAGAACCACTGTATCCCTGAAGATGAGAGGAACAAATACAAAACAAAAACCAGCCAATGTTAAGGTTTTATCAGAATGTAATGCCTGTGTAATTTGCAACATGGTTTTAACATTCCTCATCAGCATGAATGGGTGACCAGGCAGCTGCTTTAGCTTGGGGTACACCCCAGCAAGGTGGTGGTTGTTCTGGGAAAGGAGCTGGAGTTGGTGGTTCCAGTACCCCTAGAGCAATAAGATTGGCCTTCCATTCTACGAATCACTGGTATATGCACTCACCCACCCACTTCAGGTGACATTATGCAGTCCTACAAACTACTGCAGCCCTCTTGCATCTCCTCCCCCACCCCACCTGGACTATGCACTGCCTACCTTTGTCATTGGTAATTGTGATCTTGTTCTCCTTGCCAGTACTCTTGTCCACAGCAGACACATTAAGGAGGCCATTGGCATCAATATCAAATGTTACTTCAAGTTGAGGTACACCCCTTGGAGTTGGACGGATGCCAGTCAGCTCAAGCTTGCCCAGCAAGTTGTCTTTTGTCATGGTTCTCTCCCCTTCATAGACCTGGCCGGGGGTGGGGGCAGGGCGGAGAAGAAACAAGGGCCAACAAGATGAGTGTAAGTATTTTGCTATATGAAGTTTAATCTGTGTTACTTGCAAACTAGTATTTTCCTGAGGATCAGGAAGTCAAGTGAAGTATGTGTTATGGTCGCTCAGACATCCAAGGAAGGTACTTTGAGCCAACATGGGTTTTTCAACCTCTAGTAGAAGCTACAAATGATTTTTGGAATGTTATCATAGCAGCCGTAAGTTACTCCTTCACAAATCAACTCTCAAACAGGGAAGGGATTCTTCAAAACCTACCATGCCTTAAGAGAGAGTCTACTCACCGAGATTGACCTGCGCACTCATCAGCAGATAACTTCCATTACAAGTACAGTACTTCCTTACAAGAGGAGTTTGAAGTTTAAACTGGAGGTTCTCAGTACCTGAGACCAGATTATGCTAGTTTTGTTGCAGTACAGAGACTGAAGGGAATTGAGTAGCAGCCCCTTAACCATTTGAAGAATATTACTCCAGCCCAGATACATACTTGAATCAGAAAACTAGGCTGCTTGTCAGAGTAAGTGGAGAATGTCTGAGTCTGCTCGATGGGGATTCTAGTGTTTCGCTTGATCAGGACCGTCATGACACCTCCAGCTGTTTCGATACCAAGAGACAGAGGAGTGACATCCACCAGCAGCAGGTCTGCTACATTCTCAGACTTGTCGCCACACAAGATGGCAGCCTGAACAGCTGGAAAAAAAAAAAAAGAAGCTGTGTGAAGACACTACAAAGTAAAATACTGTCACTGGAAAGACAGGTTTCTTTTAACTCGCTCGGACATTCACGGAAGATTTTAACTATCAGTCCACTTCTGGTGGAAAGTATGGATGAATTTGGAACCAAATTCATCAACGCAAGTGAACTGGAAAGATGCTATCCAATAGGATTTAAGAAATATGCACAGTATTCAACTAAGTGTAAGTGATTTCTCATTGATGCCATTGTGATCCACAGGTCACCAACATTTAAGTGTAAACCTGGGAGACGATCGCTTACTAGCCATAGCTTGAGTGCTGTGTTAGTCTTTTGCAGACTTTACATACATCTATACCCATGATCAAACCTGGCATTACAAGCCAAAAAAGTTATTGGGGGAATGAGTTACCTGCACCGTAAGCCACAGCTTCATCAGGATTGATGCTCTTGTTCAACTCTTTGCCACTGAAGAAATTCTGGAGCAGTTGCTGAATCTTGGGGACTTGGGTGGACCCACCAACCAGTACAATATCATGGATCTGTGATTTGTCTAGTCTGGCATCCTGCAGGGCCTTCTCCACAGGATCCAGAGTGCCACGGAACAGATCAGCATTTAACTCTTCAAAACGAGCTCTGGTAATCGAGGTGTAAAAATCAATGTCCTCATAGAGAGTGTCAATCTCAATACTAGCCCGAGTACCAGAGGAGAGGGTACGCTTTGCATGTTCACAAGCTGTGCGGAGACGGCGAACTGCTCTCTTGTTCTCGGTAATATCCTTCTTGTGCTTGTGCTTGAATTCAGCAATGAAATGATTGACCATGCGGTTATCAAAGTCCTCCCCACCCAAGTGGTTATTACCTGCAGTTGACTTTACTTCAAAGAGGCCATCCTCAATAGTGAGGATTGAAACATTAAAAGTGCCACCACCAAGATCAAAGATCAGGACATTCCTTTCAGCTCCAACCTGTAAGGAATAGAGAGTTTTGTTACTGATGTTACATCTCACCAATATTGAGCTGATTAACAACAATCTACTATGCTGTTTAGCTGTGTTATAGTACAGCTTGTTCACCTTCTTGTCCAAAGCATAAGCAATAGCAGCAGCTGTCGGTTCATTGATGATCCGGAGCACAATGAGACCTGCAATGGTTCCAGCATCTTTTGTGGCCTGGCGCTGGGAGTCATTAAAGCTGGCTGGTACTGTGACCACAGCATTGGTAACAGTCTATGGGCAGGAGAAAGAAGTCAGAATCATCTGAGACTTTCATCTACATGGTAGATGAAATCAAGCTCAAGCTAGGTTTGAAACTATTAACCCCTTAAATTCTAGGAGAGTTAGCTGAGTAAACTCAGCTCTTAATCTCACCTTCCCAAGGTATGCTTCTGCAATCTCCTTCATCTTAGTCAATACCATGGAAGATATTTCCTCTGGGTAGAAGCTTTTGGTCTTCCCTTTGTAGTTGACCTGGACTTTTGGCCTGCCAGCATCATTCACAACAGTGAAAGGCCAATGTTTCATGTCAGACTGGACAACAGCATCATCAAATCTACGACCAATCAGCCGCTTTGCACCTGAAAAGGGTTAACTATTATCAGTAACAACTCCAATTCATCATTCTACAAACACATGCTGTCATTAGCATTTCAGTTATGTCCTGTGTCTAAGTTAACATGAGGCAACTCCCACAATAACTCCGCTCCCCAAATATCTAGCTATTTTGGTCACTGGAATTATGGAGACTTAGCTCCTGCCATGGTATGAGCACATTTAAGCCATCCTATCTACTAGTATCAGGACAACAGCAAAAATCTCCACTTTATAGGGTAAATGGAGGTTGCATGATTTAGAGCAGTAGTTTTCAACCTTGGATGTGCAGACTGCTCTGGATATCTTAGGCAGTCTGCAGATTACAGGTTGAAAACCACTGATTTAAAGTCCAACTGTATACTAATTAAAATGGAACAGCTGAACTCAATGAAAGCTGAAAATAATAATTAACTAGGATCATTTTAGCTTAAGGACTATGAATCAAACTTGGAGTCTAAATAACTTATGCCTCATGTCAATTTGAGCACCAACCTGCACAACAGGATGTGCTGTAAAAAAGATGGCATTTGTTCCTCCATTCCCAGAATGTGTTCATCGAAAGCAAATACACTGCTACCTAAACTGATGCCAAAATGGAAACAATGGAGAAGCGAGGCCTCTAACTTCCATCTACATCCAAATTAGAGAGCCCAATTCTGCATGATGCTATACCCCCTAACAAGCTGAAGAGCTATACACTTTATGCTAGCTAAGCAATGATACAGCAACTTTATTCAGTTTAATGGTTACACGATTGAAGTACTCTGATCCCAGTTTTAAAGTCTCATTTCATTTTTCTTACCAAAGACTGTGTTAGTAGGATTCCTTGAAGCTTGGTTTTTTGCAGCATCGCCAATCAGCCTCTCTGTATCTGTGAAGGCAACATAACTTGGCGTGGTCCTGTTACCCTGATCATTGGTAAGGATTTCCACCTTGCCATGTTGGAAGACACCAACACAGGAATACGTGGTGCCAAGATCAATTCCAACTGCTGGCCCCTTAGACATTTTGCCTGTAATAAGAAGCTTGTTTACTACACATGCAAACACTTCAGTTTGTTAGCCCATGTTTAAAAATGACCTACATCAGGTACAAGATAGAAGTTAGTGGAACTAATGTTTTCCTTTTTAAAAAAAACTAAAAACATTAGCAACAGTAGCAAGATTTAAACTTCATGAGTTTAGTAGCTCATGTTTCTATTTGCTTACGTGCAAAGTATCAATAATTAACGTGGAGTTGAGTTGCAGAGTAGCTACTAGAACAAAGGCACACAACATGCACAGGATACCATGTGGCCTCAGAGTGAACCAAAAAAGCTTATCTGATAGGACAAAATCCCTTACAAGTTAGTAGCTAAATGACTCATGAAGTCTACATTTACAGCTCAACCTTAAGGTCACATGGCCTTTTAGTCCGGTAGACAAGCCACAGTCCATGCCTAGGGTACAGAATCCTGTATTACATGTTGTAATTTGAGCCATTTGGCCAACAAAAGATGACGGGATGGAAAAAACGTAGCTGCAATTGAATCCTGCTCTGCAGAGCGAACCTCCCGGCAGGCAGCAGCAGGTCATTCCAGCCCCATGGGATAAGGGGGCACAGTGCATGCTGGGAAGCGAAGTCTCCATACTGCACCAAAGCAGCAGCCAGGAAGCAAAGCGGGGGTGTTAAGACCCCAGCATGCATCACTTCACACAGACCCCAGGTGGGCCAGGCCCTTGGACTACATGTCCCAGCATCCCCCACCGCATCACATGGCAGGGAAGCCAGGCGCTCTAGCGCTTGCGCTCTCGCCACCCCCTGCGTCGGGCCCCGCTCCCGCCCCAGGTGGTGCCCCCCCCCGGGCAGCACTGACCCGCGACCGCCCCCCCCCCAGAGCCCGGCCGGGCCGCGGCCGCTCGCGGGTACCCGCCAGACAAGGCCCCGCTCCTACCCGGCCAGCGCCAGCGCTCCGGCAGGCGGAGAAAGCGAAAGCGAAGCTGCAGCCTGAGAGCGGCCCCGGCCCCGCCTCACTTTATATACCACGCCCCTTCCCGCCCGCCGGCCAATCCTGCCGCGCCTCCCGGCAGGAGCCAATCGCGGCGAGCGGAGCACGCCCCCTCAGTGACGCACACAGGAAGGAGGCGGGCCGGCCGGCCGCGTTCCCCAACCTTCATGCCGGGGCCCGGCGGCCGGACGGGGTGGAGCGGAGGGAGGGCGGGCTCCAATCAGAGCTCCAGGATGCCGCTGTATTTGCATAAACAGAACTTGACGCCGGCGGGTGGGCCGGTAATTTAACCAATCGTATCACAGCGTGGCTGTATTTGCATATTCCGAACCGGGGAGGGAGGGAGGGAGGCGAGAGTCCGACCCGATCGCGGAGCTGGCCGCGCTCGTTGCCTAGGCGGGAGCCGCGGCCGCGGGGGGAGCGCGGGGCAGGGAAACAAAACGGCGGCTTAGCTGTGGGCGGGGCCGGGAGTCCAAGGGGCCCAATGAGAGACGCGCGGCCCAGGCCGGGGGCTTCAGGGGACCCCCCCCCAGTGGCGCTACAGCCACGCCCCGGAGCCCTCCGCCCGTCCCGTGGTGCCCCTCTCCCTGCCCCCTCCCCGCTGCCTGGGGCTGATGCCAAGGCCCTGCTCCCCCTCACCCCCCAGGCCCTGCAGCGTGTCGCTGGGCGCCGGTGGTGTAGACGCTGCGGCGGCCAGAGGGGTCCTTCAGTCGCTGTAGTCAGCCATCCTCACCCATAGGTGCTGGAACTGCGGGGGGGGGGCTGCAGCACCCCCTGACTTGCAGTGGTTCCATTATAGACGGGATTTACAGTTTGGTTCAGGGGCGCGCACCACCCCCACCATAAACATTGTTCCGCACCCCATAACCCCACCCCAGGCAGGCAGCTGGGAAGAATTCTTCAATCACAGAGCCCTGTCTACACCAGGGCATAGGTTGGCATAGCCACGGCATGGGGGGAAGAGGGACCAAACGTCTCACTTCCCTGAGTGATGTAGCTAGGTCGGCCTGAGTTTATTGTATATAAGAGCTATGTATTATTAATTATTAAAGGCAAAAAAAAAAGCCCCTCTCCCACTGCCTGCTCGTCCGTACTCTTCAAGGTCAAGTGTTCTCGGTCAACCTTTGAAAACAAGTACAGGCACAGATTAAATATATTACCATTGGTTTGTTTTTGTTTGTTTATTTTACTTTTCAATAGTAAATGTCTGGGGAATAGTCACAAAACAATTTCGTTGAATAAGGAGTTGCTAATGTGAAGAGATTGAGTAACACTGCTTCCCAGAAAAGTGTAATGCACCCCACCTCTCCATCATCACATACTTCACCCACCATGCCAGACTAGAAGTACTGACAGTGGATCAGCCACTGACGCATCTAACCTAGTATCCTGTCTTCACCAGTGGCCAGGACACAGCTGTTTAATTCCTATGTATCCTACTGTGCAATATCATACCATAGGCTTCTCCATAAAGGGATAAATCAGTTGTTTAAGTAGTGTGGGTTCATTTCCAACAATGGCTAATACATGATATTTTAATGGCGATCATGCACTGTTTGCATCTCACTGTGTAATACCAAACCATACGGGAGGCAGTGTGGTTAGTGGTTAGAGCACTAGACTGGGACTCAGAAGACCTGGTTTGTCTCACGGGCCTACCATGGTGACCGCGGGCAAGTCACGGCATCTCATGCCTCAGTTCCCCTATCTATAAAATGGGGAAAATGATACTGACCTCTTCTGTAAAGCACTCAGCAATCTAATGAAAAGCACTGTAGATAATCTACCAATCATTATTACCACTACCATGCGGTGGAATAGATGAATAGTCCATTTTGTCTGCTGTCCTATCTCCAATAGTGTCTAATGCTGAATGCTTCAGAGGGAGGCAAAACAAATGTGTCTACTTCTTCAATCTTCTATTATAGAACATTACAGTATGCCACACCAGAACTTTCTGAGGTCTATTTTAGCTGATATTCTGCCTCAGACAGTGGCCAATTCTGGATGCTTTGGTGAAAGGTGTAATCCTGTTCCCCTGCATAATGTACTTCACTATCTAATATACCATAGGATTTTCCATAGCAAAATAGGTCAGTGGGCCTATAAGGTATCCTATCACCAACAGTGGCCAGTGCTACATGATTCAGAGGAAGAATAAAAACCTTCACAAGTTCCCATCTCCCCCCCCCCCCCAACCATCTTGCACAGCAGGAGGGGGCTGAGCAGGAAGTTCTGATGGGGTAAGAACTGCAAATCCTGGAAGGAGCCTGTGCCAGGAACCAGGTGGTGCAGAAACCACAGCCCCCCTCCCCACCTCTAAGCCCCCCTTGGCTGGCACTGGATCGTGCCTCCTGTGGCCTCACTCTGCCACCTACACAAGCCCTGGAGGGCAGGGAATAGCCACGGTGCTGGGCCCCATCCAATTGAAGTGGTCAGTGTCACAGTGAGTGACCCAAGGTGTGTGTACAGAATGGGGATGGTGTGTGTGTGTGTGTCTATTTCTGTGTGTTTTTGTGTATGTCTGGTTTTCTGCAGTGGTTGTGTGGGGGAGTTATTGCAGCTGTGGGGGTTATTGTGGCTGTGCAGGTGTGTGTTCATGTGGCTGGATTTGTGTGTGTGTTTGCATCTGTTAGTAGTTGTGTTGGTGTTGGCTGGACTTATGCGGGTGTTTGTGTATATTAGCAAGTGTGTGTGTGTGTGTGGCTGGATTCATGCATGTGTTTGTGTATGTTTGCAATTGTGTGTGTGTGTGTATGTGTGTGCGAATGCTCTGCTGCCCTCTGCCGGCGCAACAACCGTTTCTCCATATGTCACAGCCCCATACCGTCGACCCCCGGTGGTGATTTCCCCATCTTACAAGGGCTGGCTGGCCTGACCCTTCTCCCCTCTGCGCAGTGTGGCGGGGGCTGCAGCTCACCCCCTGGGGGCAGGAGGGCCCAGGTGCAGGGCACTGGGCTCCAATGCACCTGGAGAGTAGCTCAGGTGAGGCAGGGCAGGGCGTGTGGTGTCCGTTCTGTGTTGCCTGGTGCTGGGCCATTGCACAATCCCCAGCCACGCTGCACAGCGCCCCGAGAGGGGCAGGGGCCAAGCAGACGAGCCAGCATGAGGGGGTGAGGATGTGTGGCTGGGGGGAGGAAAACCTTGGGCTGCACACATCATAGTTATGCCCATGGTGGCTGCAAAATCTTTTTATGTACTTCTTCTTATCAGCAGTGTATTGTTTTCTCTGGTGATTAGAACTTGACCAAGAAATTTGTACCTTGATAAAATAATCGACTGCCCCTGGTGAAGACAATGGACTTGACACCCATTGGGGTGTCCCTACACAGGTACAAGTACTAACAACAGTGGCTGCCTTTTAGGCATAGTTTTTAATCAGGCCAATAAATGAAACAACCCCTTTTAAAATCATTTCTCAGCCTGAGTCCTTCACCCACATTCAAACACCCATATATGAAGTAATTGTAGCTGAGTGTTTAAGGCAATGGACTAGAAATCCATTGGGGTTGCCCTGTGTGGGTTCAAATCCTGCTAACTACAGAAACACTGAATTGTTATTATTATTATTATTACTGTAGTCTTAGTACCTGAGCATCCACAGTGCAAACTGGAGCCAGATCTAGTTTCACTCTGTCTACACTTAAAACGCTGCTGTGGCACTGCTATAGCACTTTGGAGTAGACAGTGACTAGAGGGGTTTTCCCATCCCTGTAATAGCTGCATTGACAGAACAATTCTAACCAGGGCTTAGGTCACCTTAACTCTATGGGTCTGGGGTGGGGATTTTCACACCCTGAGAGACGTCGCTCTGCCAGTTCAGTGCCCAGCGTACACCAGCCCTTAGATCCCTCTGGGTATTTCAATGCAGGCACTGACCTGTGAGAGGAAAACATCAGCTCACAAACACAGAGACTGAATTCCCCACATTCAATCTCTCTGCACTTTCCAGAAAGTCACGAAATTCAATTCATTCTTGCTAGGACAGAGAAAAAATAAGTGACACTAAGTTTTTGGCTTGATTAAATAAAATTAAGTGTTTAATTAATATAGTAAAAATATGTCCTGATTCTTCTAACTAACACCACAACGTGAAGACAGAGACAATACTTGTCAGTGACGATTCATTTCACAAATGATCTTCCCATTATTAATTTCCACGCCGCCCCCGTTGGTGGTCTGGGCACCTCCAGTGTCACTGATCTGCATTCACCTTCCCCTTAGAATTGTTCTCGGACATTCCCAAATTTGGAAAATTGTGCAGTTCAGAATGTGAATAGTGACCCCGGCTCCTTCCTGCACCTGCTCAACATTGCTCCACAGCAGCTTCTCCCCCTGCAGAGTCACCCCAGCACTGCAGTGCAGCCGCCCAGGGTTCAGCAGGGCCCCCTGGCAAGGACAGTGGGTGCAGCTAACAGCCCGGTGTGCCTGGCACAAAGCAATACCCCCTACACACAAGTACAGAGACTGAATTCCCCAACTTTAACATCATGACACTCTGTAGAAAGCCACACGTGTCAGTTGTATTTTGACAGGGAGATGCAAAAATCAGGTGACATTATCTGATTAAAATATGAGCATATAGATCATTATTGCAACCACTGTTATATATTTGCTACAAATCTGGTACAAAATGTGGCATGTAAGATGTGTATGAAAAGATTATGATTTGCTGAATATGATGATGCTATTTGTATGCATGTATAATTTTTGTACTTGAAGTTGTGAGCACTGGCTCCATACTTGTATTTCAAATACGTTTGCTCCTGGGGTAACGCCCACAAGGTAGTTAGCCAGTGAGTGGCCCATCAAAAGGACACAACTCACAGTGGACCATGGCAGACACCCATCTACACTGAACAGACTTTTCTGTGAACGTTCCATCTGACGTATCCTGCAAAGTATCCATCCTGCAATAACTGAGCAAAATCAAGCATGGATGTGGACTTGCCCATGTGACTCAAGCTCCCATCTTTCACCTGTGATTTTCCACTAGCTGTGCTGAGGACTTTGAAACAACGGCTTTCCCTCCACATGGCAGAAGTTATGTGAGGCCCTGGAAACATCTCCACTGTGCCTCTTTCCTGCTCAACCCTCTGGACTATGGACTTATAGGGGGGAGGAATAGCTCAGTGCTTTGCACATTGGCCTACTAAACCCAGGGTTATGAGTTCAATCCTTGAGGAGGCCACTTAGAGATCTGGGGCAAAAATTGGTCCTGCTAGTGAAGGTAGGGGGCTGGACTTGATGCCCATTTGAGGTCCTTTCCAGCTCTAGGAGATTGGTATATCTCCAATTATTATTACCTTGCCCAGCCTCACCTGAGCTGCTCTCCAGGTGCATTAGAGCCCAGCACCCTGCACCTTGGCACTTCTGCCCCACAGGGGGTGAGCTGCACCACACTCTGCAGAGGGGAGAAGGGTCAGGCCAGCCAACCCTTGTAACATGGGGAAATCACCACCGGGATTGATGGTACGGGGGCTGTGACATACAGAGAAACAGTTGTCGCGCCGGCAGAGGGCAGCAGAGCACACACACACAATTGCAAACATACATGAACACCTGCACAAATCCAGCCAACACCAACATGAGCCAGGGGAGCAGAGCAGGCTGGGGCTGGGTCACTCCACTTACCATGCAGGGGTGGGGGGGTGGAACTGGGAAGCCCCCCCTGCAGGAGCTCCCCACCCCAGCTCACCTCCGCTCCGCCTTCTCCCCTGAGCTCGCCAGCACAGCTCCACTTCTCCTGCCTCCCAGGCTTGCGGTGCCAATCAGCTGTTTAGTGCTGCAAGCCTGGGAGGGGAGGAGAATTAGACAGGGGGCAGCGTGCTCAGGGGAGAAGACGGAGCAGAGGTGAACTGGGACAGGGAGCGGTTCACCTGCACGCCCCCACCCCGTTACTTGCTGCGGGCAGCCCTCCCCCCACACCTCCCAGCCCCCTGCCCCAGCTCACCTCCACTCCACTGCCCACCCTGAGTGCGCTTTTTGGTGCCGCCAACCACTTGGCACGCTGGGCAGCCGACTAGTTTGCCTAGTGGTTGCACCGGCCCTGGCCACTGCCTGTCAGCAGGATTCCTCCTCCTCCTCCCTCCTGTGCCTCAGTGCAACTAAATCTCTGCACCTAGACAGCCGGTCCGTCCGCTGCACCCCAATCCCCCATGCCTGAGCCTCCCTGCCAAACCCTGCACCTGGCTCCAGAGAATTAAGTCTCATATCTCACTGGGAACGCGACTTCTTGTGCCCAGGGAGTCTTGGCCCCCCTCAGTAGCTGACCTGAGAAACACAGTGTCTGCAAAAGCAGCAAAGAGTCGTGTGGCACCTTATAGACTAACAGACGTATTGGAGCATGAGCTTTCGTGGGTGAATCCCCACTTTGTTGGATGTGTCAGTGTCGCCTTTTCCAAAGAAGTGCCTGGAGGGCCTTTTTCTGTGTGACCACGTGGCCTAATGGATAAGGCGTCTGACTTTGAATCAGGCAATCGAGGGGTCGAGTCCCTTCGTGGTTGTGCTTGTGCAGTTTTATCTTTGGGCTGAACGTCCTGCTCCCTTCAGGGCTAGAACCTCTTCTTGGCCGCTCAGGCCAATGCTCTGGCTTCAGCTAGAGCCCCGGGAAGGAGTTGGGGGTTGGGCGTCACAAAGGCTGGGGCATGAGCCCCAGGTGCTTCCAGTCTCGCCTTTGCCCTTCCTCACTTGCCAGAGAAAATGGGCGGCTGCCCGGGCTAGTGTGTGGAGCAGTTTCCCTCTTCCAAGTGTGCGCCTGTCCCTGTGCTGGAGGGTACTTGCTACATAGCACCTTGGGAGCCTGGGTGTTTCTCTGCTTCTCGCCAGCTGGGGTAAAATCTCCTGCCCCACTGCCAAAGTGAGCACAGAGAGTGGGAACGGTAAGAGGCGCCACCGGGGGGCTGGCCCTGCTTTCCTACCATCTTCGATAATGGCCACAGAGCATCAGCAGCCTCTCCACATGCTGGTCTGTGGGTGGCCTTCAGTGGGGTTTGGCATGGCAGGGAGCAGCCTGGCTGGGTGTTTTTGTGCCTGTCTGCTGGCCACACATAGGCATGGTCCTGCCCTCCTCTTGCCCTGCCCTCGGCTGCTCTGTGGCTTTTAAGCCTTCCCTTGGAGCCGTCAGTACCAGCCGCCTCTGCTCTAGGTGCCCAGAGGAGGAGAGGTCTGCTGGGCTCTGTGACGAAGTGGGGGATTTTCTTAGGGTTTTCTGTGTTTTCCAGTGGTTCGCATGCACAGGGAGCGGGACTCAGTGTCCCCGGGTGTTACTGGTTTAACGAGGTGAGGGGAGAGGGAGTTTGTTGTTACAGAGGATCGGAGAGGGACTTGGGACCCTGGCTGATGGCCTGGAGGATGGAGACCCCAGCGACTGGTGACCTGGTGACCCGGACACCCAGCTCAGGAGTCACAGCCAGTTCTGGCCAGTGAGAGGACAATGGGCTGCGGGGAGAGGACCCCGTGACCAACCTGTTCCAGCCAGAGGGGGGCAGAGAGGGGAGGAGGCCCAGGCAACCCTGTTTACCTGGAGAAAAGACAATGGACAGAGGTGGGGCCTGGGGCCCGGGATATCGGAGGCCCAGCTGGGAAGCAGGGGGGCTCTGGGCTGGCGAGGGGAAGCAGGCAGAGCCCACCTGGCTGCAAGGGGACTGGGATGTGCTGTTACTGTGAGAGGCCAGGCCTGAGGCCCTGAGAGTTTCCTGTGCTGTGTTCAACTCTCAATAAACCCTCCTGTTTTATGCTGGCTGAGGGTCACTCCGGGCTAGAGAACAGGGGCATCAACCCTTCGGGGGTGAGGAGGCCCAGGGGGTCCAGAGCGCGTGGACTCCCTGAGGGGGCCCACGGCGAGAGACAGACGTGCTAAGGCTCAGAGAGGTGCGGCTCCAGGAGGTGGGGGGCCTGACCCCGAGAGAGAGTGGACCCCCGAGAAGGGCTGTCGCACTGAAAGGGGCACCCCCCACGGACCGCACGGGGCCAAGAGTGGGCACGATCTGTGAGTCCGTGACAGGCAGTGACATCACAAAGGCCTTTTGCAGGACCTCAGACTATTGGTCAAAGGTGGTGGGGAGGTGGTGACCTCACAGACAGATGCTGACATCAGCCAGGCAGGACAGGGGCGAGGGCCAGGGAAACCTCAGAGACCCCTGTGGCTTTGCTTCAGCAAGTCTCCTTCTCCAGGTCTCTCTTTGAGGACTGAGAGAGTATTCGGGTTCACGGACATGAGTGCCAGGAGGAACCTCTTTCGAGTTTTCTCCTTCCCTTTTCCTGATTTTACTAGAAAACAGCCGTCCCTGTTTAGAAGGTAAGAGCCTACTCTAGGGAAGGGGTGTCCTGGGGGTGTCACAGTTCGGATGCCGGTGCCCCCCCCCATGTAAGGAAGTTCCCGCTACCCTGCTCTGTGTTCGCAGTGTGGGAGAGAGCAGCATCCACGGCAGTGATTTGCTCCTGGCTGCTGGAGCAGAGCAGCAGGCTCAGCTGTCAGAACTTCCCGGAGTGATGAAAGGGGAGGGCCCCATGGCTCTGTAGCAGGAATGCAGGGCAGGCGAGTTCACAGAGGGCATAGTGGGATACTGGAGGAGGCCAGTTATGGTGATATAATGAACAGCAGCGTCTACACTGACACTCTGTCACTTTAAGTTTGCTGCAAAAAGCTCATCGAAGTGGTTTTATTTGGTCACCAAAACAGGGCAGTTTTGCAGTGCCAACCGAGGGAGCATAGTGTGTTTTTCACACACCTGAGCAATATAATTCTGCTGAAATAACTTTGTAGTGCAGACCTGGCCAAAGATTCATACACACACAGAGCTTGCAAGAAAAACCTCACCTGCTGCTCTGCTTTGTGGGGCCCAGGTGGGGATGCAGGGAGTCAGGTGTGAGCAGACACTCTACTTTAGCCACAGGCAGGCACCATGGTTTAGCTGGTTAAAGTACCTGTTTTGTAAACAGGAGATGCTGGGTTCAACTCCCAGTGGTGCCTTGTTGAGATGCTTTTAGAGCACCTGGTATTAGCTACTGTCAGAAGATAAAATACAGAGCTAGATGGACCTTTGGTCTAGCCCAGTGTGGTTTTTCTTATGGTTTAAATTACACTCACTGGCACTGATAATAGAGTTACTGAAAGTTTGGGAGTTAAGAGCTGATAGGTCAGTGGTCCAAGCCCCTTGCAGGTGGTCCCCTCCCTCTGGGACAGGGGCAGGTCTGAGCTATCGCACCAAATGCTCATTATGGCTTCCAGAATCTGTGGGCAGCTCATTTAGTTTACACACAGGGTTGAGTCCTTGATTCACACATCAAGGATAACAACACTTTGTTTCTCCTGCCCCAATAACATGGAGACTGGGAATCCAACACCAGCCACCAGTGATCATTTCGGCAAGCAACCCAACCTATTTCCAACATACTGTGAAATCCACATGCAGACTCATACACGAAACCTTGCAAGAAAATCTTCCTGAGGGTCTGAAGCACCTGCTGCTGGAGGGAAGGAGGGAGCCGTGGGTTGGGATTGAGGAGCAGCATGAGGAGGGGTCTGTGGGTTGGGATTGAGGGCACTGGGAATAGGAGGGGGCTGTGGGTTGGGATTGAGGGCACTGGGAATAGGAGGGGCTGTGGGTTGGGACAGAGGAGAAGGGTGAAGAGGAGCAGGCTCCAGTTGGGAGTGAGGAGCAGTGAGCATAGGAGGGACTGAGGTTGGGTCTGAGGGGCACTGGGAAAAGAGGGGACATGGGTTTGGGCTGAAGGGCATCTTCATTTGGGGATCCAGCAGGACAGGGGAAGGCAGCAGGTGATTCTAATTCCTTAGGGATATTCTGTGTGTTTGTCTGTGTGTGTGTGTGTGCAGGGGAGGAACATGCTCTATGCCCAGAGGCCTTTATTCCTCCAGGCTGCAAGGACAGAGGGGATGTCAAGGAGTTGTTCCTTCAATCCCCCCCACACAAAGGCCCTTCTTAGGAAAGGAAAATCCTGAAGAGAAAGAGTAACACCAAAGAAGAATCCAGAAAGTCAGATTTTTACAATCATACTGAGAAGTTTATCACCTGACCAGGGACTTGAACCCTGGACCCTCAGATTAAAAGTCTGATGCTCTGCCAACTGAGCTAGCCAGGCTCACATAGGAAAAGTGCAAGTTGGTGCAGAGGTGAAGCTAGTCAAGAAAAATCAAGCAGGAAACTATTGGGGAAACCTGCTGCTCTCTCTCTCTTCCCAGCCCTGGCCTGGCCTGGTATTAGTGCTGGTTAAAAGAGGGAAAATATCGGCATCTACCAGCCTCTCATAGCTGTACAAGACTCAGGCACAATACAGAGGTGCCCATCTGCAAGTGCCGAATGGTTGGATTGGCTAATGCAACCTGTAGACGTCCAGGGCACACTGGGATATCGAGCCAGTGTCCATCACCATCATCATTTCGAAGGGATAATGATAATGGTAACAAGGTTCACAACTGACTCAGCAGTTGCATACAAAGGTGCATGTTTGGCAGTTACATTGGGAAATTCTGGCTCCTTCTCAGGCTCAGGTTGGCCACCCGGTCTAGATGTAGAAGTTACAACATTTAAACTTGAAAGAGGGCCAATTTCCCCATCATTTCCCACCTTTACATCCAAACACAATGACTTTCTGAATGAACCTTCCTCGTTCAGCCAGAAGATCTTGGGGTGGTTGTAGGAGTCACTGGATAAAATTCTCTGGACTCTGTTCTGAATCAGGTCAGAGCAGAGGTCCCTAGTGATCTAGTCTGCCTGTAAAATCTATATATCAACACCAAATATGGTGTGAAATTAATCCTCAGAAATGGCTGTTCCCCACCCAGACCCCAGCAAAGGGCTCTCCAAGGACGGGGCTGTTGAGGAAGGAAAGATGAAAGATGTCCTCTCCTGGAGGGACTGGGCTCTGCGCTTTGGACAGAAAGGAGGGGAAGGAAATGGTCACACGATGGCAGCAGAACCTAAGAAATGAAACACAACAGGCTTCTGAGCACGTTGCTTCTGAACAGTGAATGAACCTGACTCCGGGATCATGAAAAGCCAAAAGCCGTTTCTTTCTATGCCCGGGAGAAAAGAGTTCCAAACATTCCTGCCCGTTTACTTTTGAATTATTTTACATTATAAAGAAAATTGTAACAAAAATAGTATGAACATGAGCTGCCTGTTATTAAAGCTGGTTCCCCAATTCAGTTGCAACTGCCCTGCTAGAAACACCCCAGGTCCCTGCTCACCCCAGGAAGAGGAAAAAGAGAAACCCCCACTGGGCACTGTCCTTGGCTCCAGGCTGCTGTCCCGGGGTGCGGGTGGGGACTGATTGTTTGCTGCTGGGGAGGGAGCCAGTAGAGGCCTCTGGTGCTCTGCTCCTAGCATCTGCCTGGCCCAGGCTGTCCTCTGCCTCAGCTGCTGCTCCCGGCCTGCTCTAGAGTCAAACACGCAGGGCCCCAGGGAACAGTGGCTGGGACAGGGCAGCAGCCTGGGCTGGGCTGGGCTGGGAAGATGCTGGGAGTTCTCGTTCCCTGAGAACTGGCCTGGCTCCCTTCTCAACAGCAAACAAATCAATTCCACGTCCCCTCCCCAGAAAAACCAGCCTGGAGCCAAGGGCAGCAGGGGACGATTCCCTCCAGTTCCCACTGAGGCAGGAGAGAACCCAGGGTGTTTCTAGCAGAGCTTATGGAACTGACGTGGGAAACCAGCCTTTAACAACAGGCAGTTCCAGTTTAAGCTCAGTGTTTTTAACAATTTTTACAACATTAAATAACCCTTCAATCATAGTGTCACCATCAGTAACATTGCTTCAGCCTTACAGGTTCCCAAGTGCAAAACTAAACATCTCTTCAAAGACAAGGAGTGGAGCTCAGTCAGTGTTCAGAGTCATCCCACATAAAAGAACCATGTTGTGGTACATACTGGCCCCATCATGTGGCCATCGCCTTTCCCTCCTCTCTGTTAAAAGTTTTAGTATTTTGCACAGAAACCTTCTTCCCTCAGGAGAGACTTGGGAACCAGGGCTGCCAGCCAGACAAAAACTTTTAAGAGGAGGCGTAACCTGTCAAAAAATGATCTCCCTTCTTCAGTTCAGTGACACCTTGAAATGTTACTTGTCCCGGCAGAGCTGGAGGATTGAAAGCCGCTACATCAAACCCCTGTGTAGCTCACAGGAATGGACATAAACACTCCCTGGTATCTGAAGAGATGTTTAGTTTTACCCTTGGTAAACTACAAGACTAAAGGGAAAGGCAGTGGTGCCAAATATATAGAGTGAAACACGAAACAATCGTCATAGTTATGCCCATAGTGACTGCAAAATTTTTCTATATACTTCTTATTATTTTCTCTGGTATCTAGACATTGACTAGACCTTGACCAAGAAATTTGGCTCTTGATAAAATAATCAACTATCCCTGGTTAATGGAATGGACGAGAAATCCTTTGTGGTCTCTCCACGCAGGTTCAAATCCTGCCAGCTACAGCTGCAGTATATTGTCATTACTGTTGTCTTAGTGCCTGAGCATCCACAGAGCCAAACTGGGGCCAGATCTAGGGTACGTCTACACTATGGGATTATTCCGAATTTGCATAAACCGGTTTTGTAAAACAGAATTTATAAAATCGGGTGGAGCGCGGCCATACTAAGCACATTAAATCGGTGGTGTGCGTCCATGGTCCGTGGCTAGCGTCGATTTCTGGAGCGTTGCACTGTGGGTAGCTATTCCCTAGCTATCCCATAGTTCCCGCAGCCTCCCCCGCCCCTTGGAACTTCCGGGTTGAGATCCCAGTGCCTGATGGGGCAAAAATCATTGTCGCGGGTGGTTCTGGGTAAATGTCGTCAGTCACTCCTTCGTCTGGGAAAGCAACGGCAGACAAGCATTTTGTGCCTTTTTCCCCTGGATTGCCCTGGCAGATGCCATAGCATGGCAATCATGGAGCTTGTTTTGCCGTTTGTGACTCTCACCGTATGTGTACTAGATGCCGCTCACAGAGGCGATTCAGCAGCGCTACACAGAAGCATGCTTTTGCTTTTGCATGACAGCAGAGATGGTTACTAGCCATATTGCACCATCCAAACCCTTCCATAAATTGGAACTGAGGATGATCATGGCTACCAGTCCTTTTGTACCATTTGCTGCTAGTGCCCCTGGCCCATCAGCCAGGGGCGCAAAAGCCAAGATTGGTTACTAGCCATATTGCACCTTCCATCGTTTTGTACCATTAGCTGCTGTCATAAGTGCCCCTGGCCGATCAGCCAGGGGCGCAAAAGCAAAAATTGGGAATGACTCCCTGAGTCAATCCCTCCTTTTTGGTATCTAAAAATAGAATCAGTGCTGCCTAATAGAGGCAAGTGTACTAGAGAACCACCGTATCATAGAACCAGAGAGCACAGCTGCTCTGTGTCAGAGCCTGCAGAAATTATGATCTGTATGCTATTCACAGGGGGTGCTCCTGTAACAACCCCACCTGTTGATTCCGTTCTTCCCCCAGCCTTTCTTGGCTACCGTAGCATTGTCCCCCCACTTGTGTGATGAATTAATAAAGAATGCAGGAATAAGACACACTGACTTGTTAGTGAGAAATGAGTGGAAGGCAGCCTCCAGCTGCTATGATAGTCCAGACAGGACATTAAGCAGTGTATAGGAGAGAAGCCCAGCATCCCACTGCTAGTCCAGGGGCAACTGAATCTTTTCTTTACACATGAAGGGTGGGGGCTGATGGAGCTCAGCCCCCTGTTGCTATGATGAGGATGGTTACCAGCCATATTGCACCATCCATCCACCAGAAAAAATTAGGGCCAATAGGCTGATGATGAGGATGGATTTCCAGCTTTTTGTACGATCAGCCGCCCATGGCGGGGGGGGAGCAAGGATGTTGGTGTTGAGTGCTGCACTATCGCGTCTATCTGCAGCATTCAGTAAAGATAGGGTGACATGTAAAAGAGTCAGAGGATTGTTTTACCTTTCGCTTCTGGGGGTGGGTGGGGGTGGGTGAGTAGATTGCCAAGCTATGCCTGACCCGCGGACACTGTGTTTGACCCTAGAAGCATTTGGAGCTCAGCCAAGAATGCAAATACTTTTCGGAGGCTGCAGGAACTGTGGGATAGCTTCAGTCCTCCAGTCCATGAGCATCCATTTGATTCTTTGGCTTTCCGTTACGCTTGTCACGCTGCAGTGCGCTGAGTCCCTGCTATGGCGTCTGTCTGGAGATTTTTAAAAAAGGATTCTGAATTTCATCTTCTGTAACGGAGCGCTGATAGAACGGATTTGCCTGCCCTTACAGCGATCACATCCGCATGGTCCATGCGGGAGCTCTTTTTTTATTTTGATTTCGGACTGCATCACCACCCGTGCTGATCGGAGCTCCACGCTGGGCAAACAGGAAATATTCAAAAGTTCGCGGGGCTTTTCCTGTTTACCTGACCACTGCATCCGAGTTCAGATTGCGGTCCAGAGCGGTCACTGGTGCACTGTGGGATAGCTCCGGAGGCCAATACCGTCGATCAGCGTCCACACTAACCTAATCCGATATGTTAATACCGATACTAGCGTTACTCCTCTCGTTAGGGAGGAGTACAGAAGCTCAGTTTAAAGGGCCATTAAAATCGATATAAGGTGCCTCCTAGTGTGGACGGTTTTGGCGTTAAATCGGTTTACGCTCCTAAAACCGATTTAAGCGCCTAGTGTAGACCAGGCCCTAGTCTCACTCTGAGGCTGGCTACACTTAAAATACTGCTGTAGCACTTTGGAGAAGACAGTTGCTACAGTGAGGAGTGGTTTTGCATCCCTGTAATAGCTACATTGACAGAACAATCTTTCCTTTCATTTAGCACTATCTAACCACGGCTTAGGTCAGCTTAATTATACTGGTTCTGGGGTTTTCACACCCTGAAAGACGTACTTGTTAGAGGTTTATCCCAACACCCTCCCATTCCCTGGTCCTTCTTGCGTGACCAGAGAGCAGCAATACACGAAGTTCAAAGGTGCAAACAATTCAATGTTTATTGGGTAAACTTCCAATGAGTAATGATTCCAATTTCCTTCCTCAGTGTCCCCCTTCCCAGCTCTGACACCACAGAGCCTTGCCTGTGTCCCGGTTCCCTTCCCTGTTCCTATTCCCCCTTAGCAAAACATAATTCCAATTCCCTACCCCCATTCCCATTCCCCCCCTTACTTCCTGATTGACTGCAGACTATATAGTAAAACTGGAGTTCTGCTTAGCTATACCTTAACCAAGCATTTTACTGAAATGTAACTAACCAATCCTAACATAGTGTAACATGATTATCTAACCAATTATACCCCACCACCTTAATTGGTTTACACTCAACAAATTAATTATACAGCAGACAGAAAGAATCACAGCACCAGACAGAGATTATACAGACAAGCAATAGGAAAATGGGGACTACAGTGATAGAACAACACAGAAATGAGGATTTCACACCCCAGCTATTGATCAGTGAGTTGTTCCCAGACAGGATGCTATCATGGTAGAGGTTGTGGGTGCTGGTTGCTTAACTGTCTGGCCCCAGGGCAGGATTTTGAGGTTCACCATTACTGTCTCAGAATGCCAGCACCCATCTTTTGTTCACTTAAAACATGAGCGGGAGATTACAACACCGCAGAACTCATGGAACTCCAGGAAACGTGTAACTTTAGGTCTGGGTGAGTGGGTCTAAAATTCAGCTGTGCTGTAGAAGGTCTCAGGAGTTCCTATTTGGTATGATGGGATGTTAGAGAAATAATTCCATTGAAGCATTCTGATAGCATCATAGCCAAGGAGAACACAGGGGGTGGGGGGGGGGAGTGTGGGTGTGTGAGAGAAAGACCAGGTCTCTATTGGGTTTCCAGGAAGCAGGCGGGCAAAGCCCGCCCATGCTAACGGATCCCCATCCTAAGGGAGGTTCCACAGGGCCTCAGAAACCCACTAATTGCGGGGACAACTAATAAAGAACAGGGACAGGAGTGCGGTCAAAGGGTCATAAGAAGGGAGCCTGACGGGGACACCGAGCAGAGAACCCCGGACAGCGCCCACCGCTCCTCAAAGGCGTCAAGGGAGCCAGCGGACGCCGCCCAGAGGAACTCCGCCCAGAGACGTGAATGGACTAAGGATCGGAAACAAGCCCCACAGTCGCAGGAGTCTCCATTGGCCAACCGCCTCTCCCTGGTCACGTAGATGGCCATTTTTGAAAGAGATGTGCCAACTCGACCGCCCTAAAGAGTTCATCAATTATTAACAAAAACTAGGGTTCATAAGTCAGAGTCTTTGTAGCAGCAGGATGGTGGACTGGTCGAAAGTGCTAGTTTCAAGACACTTTTTTCCTATCTCTTGGGTGTTCTGGTCTCTGCATAGAGACGTGGTTTCAAATCCACTGCTGACATGACCATCTGGAGAAAATGGCCTCACTTCAATCTCCTGTGCAACAATAGAACCCCATTTGCTTAGCTTTGCTATTCCAGTAGTTGTGAGAGAAGCTCCAAACCAGGGGGAAACAGGGCCTGTTCTCTCGACCCATCACTTTTGTCTTCCTTCATTCCAAGCCATTTTCTCAGATACATCTGTATTTCCCACACTATTTTGTTTAATGTTCTTTGCTTTTATGAAACTTTAGAGTCATCATTTAATTGCCACACAACTGTACTTATGAAGTGAAGTGAAACACAATATTTTTTGGATATTCTTGCAGAAGAGTTTTGCTTTCTGACCTGGAATTGAACAGGGCCTACCCGAGGGGGACAATGCTACTCCCTTTTCTTGGCTCATCCAAAAAACATAAGTTCTTGGTGCCCTTTGTTTCCCTGTTCTTCAAAGGCAAATCAACTGGTGTAGCAGCTACTGAGAAAGCCTTAGAAAAGGGCCCCAAAATTGACAGCAGCTGGTTTCTGTAGTCTAGTGGTTATCACATTTGCCTAACTTGCAAAAGATCCCTGGTTTAAAACCAGGCAGAAACATTGATACTTTCCTTCCTTTGGTCCTTTATCTCTCCAGCTCCTTTCTTAAGTACATCCATAGCATCTATGCTTTCTTCCTCATTATTTTTTTTCCTTTCATGGAGCTTTAAATTGAAAAGGAGAGGGTTAGCCGGCATTTTGAGGAAGGAACAGACCATCATTTGGGAGACTGCCAGCTCCATAACAAATCTGAGCGGAGAAGAATCCCAACCCTTTGTCCTGCATATTCAGCTCCCAGCCAGCAGTTTTCCCTTGCCTTTTTTTTTTTGAGCTAACCTTGAGTCCAGGGCGCACACTCTCTCCGCCCCACACATCGAATCTGGCCCTGCTGCAAAGTGACCCCTAAGAACCAGCAACCTGCACGAGAGCATGACTGGGGAAAGGGTTTCCCGTGAAGCTTATAAGCCACTGGATGCGTTGGAAAGAGGCAGGCTCTGAGTGTAACAGTCAGCAAAGAAGGCCTGTTTGGGGATGTGGCTCAGTGGTACAGTGCCTGATTCACATGTATAAGGCCCTGGGTTCCTCCCCACGTTTGCCTTTCACCCCTGCTGCTTTGCTCATGCCCAGCTGGCATATGGCCCAGCCAGTCTCCTGCACAGGTTACAGTCCTGAGCAGTGATGGCAAAGTGCCAATTGCATGGAAGCTCTGTGGGGGTTTCTGCTCCTAAAGCACCAGGGTGACTCTAAGATTCCCATCCACTGAGCTGCTTGAGGAGCAGGGGCGGCTCTAGACATTTAGCTGCCCCAAGCACGGCGACATGGCGCGGGGAGCTCTGCGGTTGCCGGTCCCGTGGCTCTGGTGGACCTCCCGCATACATGCCTGCGGAGGGTCCGCTGGTCCAGCAGCTCCACCGAGCCGCGGGACCAGCGGACCCGCCGCAGGCACGCCTGCGGGAGGTCCACCGGAGCCGCCTGTCGCCGTCCTGGCGACCGGCAGAGCGCCCCCCGCGGCATGCCGCCCCAAGCACATGCTTGGCGTCCTGGGGTCTGGAGCCGCCCCTGGTAATCGGGGTACAGTTGTGTAAAAAGAGTAATCACAGTGCAAGGGATGTTAGACCAAATAGAATTGTGTGCGCACAGGAAAAGGAAAAGGGGAGCAATGATTGGCACACTGAGCCTTGGGGTGGCTCTGGGGGATCTGACTGTCACTTTGGGGGTGCATGAAAACTCTGTGGGCATGGGGAGGCAGTCACAGCTTGTGTAAAATTAATATGGCTGATATAATGGAGGTTAAATGATTTCCCAGGACATGTGCAGTGTATATTGGAGAAGGGTAAAAGAAATGCAAACAAAACATGGTACTTCATTAAAATCCTGTTAGGGCTCCAACAGGAGCCAGAATAGATTGTGCTTTCTTTTTCAGATCTCTGTGTGTTTCGGAGCAGGAGATGAAAGTGAAAAGTAATCGGAACTCTGGAGGAAGTGGAACCTGTCCCTTTTAAAACAGTCTCTGAGCTGCTGATAGCATTGGATCCAGAGGCAAGCCAAGAAAGCCTCTGTGTGAATGCAAATTACCTAGCTGATGGGGGAGGGAAGGAGGAAACTGCCCATAAGTAGCAGCACAAAGAACCTGCAAATAATAAATACATCTGGTCAGCAAACAAGCTACTAGAATACTGAGATTTTGGCCCTCCAGAAAAGGGCCCTGACATCCCCCTCAACCCCCCAACATGCCCTGTCCCTGGGTCCCTTCAAGCCCCCCATCCACCCCCTCCCCCAGCCCTGCCCTGCCCTGCCCCCCTGGGAACCCCTCAGTCCTGCTACCCAAACTCCCCGTAGTTCACCCCCCAACCTCCCCCTCATCCCCAGCGCACCCTCCCCCACCCTGTCTTCTCTCTGTGGCCTTTTCCTTTGCCCTGTCAATGTGCTGCCTCCCAGTGTCGTCCTCCACCCCGCCCCATCAACTCCAACCCATTTCTCCAGGGTTGGGTCCCATGTCCCTGTCACCCCACGGCCCCCTCCATCCCCAGTGTGTGAGTCCCTCATCTCCACTCTCTGCTCCCCCCAACCTGCCAGGGTCCCCTTTTCAGCCCCGTGGTCCTTCAACCCACCCCACCCATCCTCTCTGGGGTCTCTAAATCCCCATTCCCACAGTGCACCTTGGTAACCCTACCCTCCTCTACCCCTAATCCCCTAGTCCCTTCCCTTGGGTCCTCCTGGACTCCCAACCCCACCTCCGGCCCCCTCATATATACCAGTCACTCATTCACACACTGAGCCAGGCCCTCAGGGCCACTACCCACCAAACTTCTCCATCCGTGAGCCCAGGGAAGCGGGGCAAGCTCCCAGTTTGGCTGGGCTTGGTGTGGAGTGTGTGTGCTGGGCTCACAAAGGCATTTTGCTCCCTTGGAGTGGGGTGTGGTTTTTGGCCAAAGGTGACACGGTTTGGTAGCCCTGTGGATGCCATGTGGTGTCTGGAATGGGGCGTGTGTGTTCCCACGATGCCCCTTCCCCTCTGCCTGCAGAGCTGAGGACAGACAGTGTTATATCCTTGGGGCAGCCGGTGTAGGAAGCAATCACTTGAGGCCAGAGAGCAGGCAGCTAACCAAAACCTCCATTTTATTTACAGATATACAGAGAGCTCACTCAGCCGGTTGAAACCGGCTGAGCTATCCATAATAGTCTAACTCAGTTGCCATAGTAACAAAACCCATGACAACCAAATACACAACATATTCCTCCCCCCCTAATAAGAACATCCCCTAAATAAAACACACACTAAACTAGAGAAGGAAGGTAGACTGCCTCCATTCCCGGCTAAACCCTGGGGATTATTTTGCCCCATAACCGTGGGTTCGCCTAACTAAAGATCCAGCCGATGAGGAGGCCTTCTGTCTCTAGGTGGATTACGGCGAACTTCTGGTGTTGTTGCACCCGAAAGTACTAGGGGCTCAGGGTCCGCAGCACGAATAGGTGAGGAGGTGGTATCAGCTCGTGCTGGGCAAAGGGTATCTCAGCTGCAGGCAGTAATGGAGGAGAACAGTCAGGAACAGGTGACTCATGATTCGGTGTCTCACCAGGAGGGGTGAAGTCAGACCCCTCAACTGCAGATGGGTCCTGAAGACTGGCATGACCTGGCAACAGCTGATCTACATGTTGCCGCCAGGTAAGATTCTCTGCAGTCCAGACTGTATAGGAAACAGGTCCTGTTTGAGTGATGACTGTGGCCGGGACCCATTTAGCTCTGGAAGTATAATTCCGAAGGGTAGGCGACAGTATCGATAAAGCCCCTTATGAGTCACAATAGTCAACAGCTCTTGGGACTTTTCATCGACGTGCATCTGTAAATATGCTTGACTCAGATCAATCTTACTGAACTTTTGTCCCCCAGCCAGGCCTGCGAAGAGGTCATCGATGCGGGGAAGCGGTATTGCTCTGCACACAACACTGGGTTGACAGTGACTTTAAAATCACCGCAAATCCGGAGAGAGCCATCTTTCTTCACTATTGGAACGATAGGAGTGGCCCATGAGCTATGGGTAACTGGTATTAGGACTCCATTGGTGACCAGGCGCTCCAGGTCTGCTTCAACTTTTGGCCTGATGGCATATGGCACAGTTCGGGCTTTCAGATATTTTGGTGGACTGCCAGGTTTAATGTTCAATGTCACAGTGATTCCCTTCATACTTCCCAAATCATCTCCAAAAACAGCAGCATGTTTCCTTAGTATAGGGGTTAGACTGGTTTCTTCTTTAGTCATCCGGTGCACTTCTGCCCAGTTCAGCTGAATCTTCCCAAGCCAAGACCTACCCATTAAGGCTGGGTAGTCACCTCTCACCACAAACAGTGGCAATTTAGCCGCCTGTCCATTGAGCTCCACCTTAACATCAATAGTGCCCAACATGGGCACAGCTTGACCTGTATACGTCTTCAGAACAGTTTTTGTTGCCTTAAGCGGAAGATGCTGTAGCTTTTCTTTATACACAGTCTCAGGAACCAGCAAGACAGCTGCACCGGTGTCTAGTTCCATGCATATAGGTTTGCCATCCAATAACGTGGTTACCCAGTATTCATGTGAGCCCACTGCCAAAGACAAAACATGCCGTGGCACTTTCTCTTGCGCTGAGGTGTCACCTTGATCATCCTGGGTCTGCTCTAGGGTATGCAAGGTTCCTCTTTTTGTCGGCCAGACCACAGGCCTCTTTTTCTTTTGTTTACAGGCATACTCAATGTGTCCCTTTTTGCCACAGTGTCGACACACCAGGTCCTTATACCAGCGTTCTGATGCCTGGTGACCCAGCTTACCACAGCGGTAACATTCTTGACTCTGCACCGTTTTGTGGGTCAGTTCTTGTGACACTTTTTGCACCCTAGGGGATACACCGATGTATTGTGCCTCCCTTGTAGCCAGTTCCATGGAGACAGCAATATCAACAGCCTTCTGTAATGTAAGCTGAGCCTCTGTCAGTAGGCGCTTCCGTATAGCTTCACTGCAGAGGCCACACACTAACCTGTCACGCAGGGCATCATTTAACATCTCTTTAAATTCACAGTGTTCTGCTAGCTTTTTTAAAATGGCTACAAATTGTACAACTGTTTCATCTTCCTTTTGGTCTCTTTTGTGGAACCTATATCTTTCAGCAATTACCAGTGGTTTTGGGGAGAAATGAGACCCCAGGATTTCCACAATGTCACTGTAAGATTTAGTCTCAGGCTTAACAGGGTGCAGTAAGCTGCGTAGCAGAGAGTAGGTTTTAGCCCCTACAACAGTTAAGAATATTGGCACCTTCTTCGCTTCTGTAATGTCATTTGCAATACCAAAAAGCTCAAAACGCTCAGTATACACATGCCACTGCTCTGTATTCTCATCAAAAGGCTCCAGGGGCCTGGTCAGAGTAGCCATGATTTTTAGTTTCACTTTCACAGTCAGTGCAAACAAGCAGCTTTTTTGTTTGTTTGTTCTTTACCTTAACTTCTACTTCCTTCTGTTACTGGAGCAGCACCGGAATCCCATCCTCGTCGCCAGTGTTATATCCTTGGGGCAGCCGGTGTAGGAAGCAATCACCTGAGGCCAGAGAGCAGGCCGCTAACCAAAACCTCCATTTTATTTACAGATATACAGAGAGCTCACTCAGCCGGTTGAAACAGGCTGAGCTATCCTAATAGTCTAACTCAGTTGCCATAGTAACAAAACCCATGACAACCAAATACACAACAGACAGGTCTGAGGAGCAGAGCCGGAGTTCTGGGAAGGAGAAGAGCAATATGAAGATGGAGTCTAAGATGAGACCAGGTGACTTGGACTAACAGAGACTTGGTGGGATAACTCACATGTCTGGCGTACTGTCATGGATGGATATAAACTGTTCAGGAAGGACAGGCAGGGCAGAAAAGATGGGGGAGTTGCATTGTATGTAAGAGAGCAGTATGACTGCTCAGAGCTCCAGTATGAAACTGCAGAAAAACCTGAGAGTCTCTGGATTAAGTTTAGAAGTGTGAGCAACAAGGGTGATGTCGTGGTGGTAGTCTGCTATAGACCACCAGACCAGGGGGATGAGGTGGACAAGGCTTTCTTCCGGCAACTAGCAGAAGTTACTAGATCGCAGGCCCTTGTTCTCATGGTAGACTTTAATCACCCTGATATCTGCTGGGAGAGCAATACAGCAGTGCACAGACAATCCAGGAAGTTTCTGGAAAGTGTAGGGGACAAGTTCCTGGTGCAAGTGCTGGAGGAACCAACTAGGGGCAAAGCTGTTCTTGACCTGCTGCTCATAAACAGAGAAGAGTTAGTAGGGAAGCAAAAGTGGATGGGAACCTGGGATGCAGTGACCATGACATGGTCGAGTTCAGGATCCTGACACAAGGAAAAAAGGAGAGCAGCAGAATACAGACCCTGGACTTCAGAAAAGCAGACTTTGACTCCCTCAGGAAGCTGATGGGCAGGATCCCCTGGGAGAATAACATGAGGGGGAGAGGAGTCCAGGAGAGCTGGCTGTATTTTAAAGAATCCTTATTGAGATTGCAGGAAAAAAACCATCCTGATCTGTAGAAAGAATAGTAAATATGGCAGGCAACCAGCTTGGCTTAACAGTGAAATCCTTGCTGATCTTAAACGCAAAAAAGAAGCTTAAAAAAAGTGGAAGATTGGACAATTGACCAGGGAGGACTATAAAAATATTGCTCAGGCATGTAGGAGTGAAATCAGGAAGTCCAAATCACACTTGGAGTTGCAACTAGCAAGGGATGTTAAGAGTAACAAGAAGGATTTCTTCAGGTATGTTAGCAACAAGAAGAAAGTCAAGGAAAGTGTGGGCTCCTTCCTGAATGAGGGAGGCAACCTAGTGACAGAGGATGTGGAAAAAGCTAATGTACTGAATGATTTTTTTGCCTCTGTCTCCACAAACAAGGTCAACTCCCAGACTGCTGCACTGGGCAGCACAGTATGGAGAGAAGGTGACCAGCCCTCTGTGGAGAAAGAAGTGGTTCGGGACTTTTTAGAAAAATTGGAAGAGCACAAGTCCATGGGGCTGGATGCGCTGCATCCAAAGGGTGCTAAAGGAGTTGCTGGATGTGATTGCAGAGCCATTGGCCATTATCTTTGAAAACTCATGGTGAATGGGGGAGGTCCTGGATGACTGGAAAAAGGCTACTATAGTGCCCATCTTTAAAAAAGGGAAGGAGGAGGATCCAGGGAACTACAGGCCAGTCAGCCTCACCTCAGTCCCTGGAAAAATCATGGAGCAGGTCCTCAAGGAATCAATTCTGAAGCACTTAGAGGCGAGGAAAGTGATCAGGAACAGCCAGCATGGATTCACCAAGGGCAAGTCATGCCTGACTAACCTAATTGCCTTCTATGAGGAGATAACTGGGTCTGTGGGTGAGGGGAAAGCAGTGGATGTGTTATTCCTTGACTCTAGCAAAACTTTTGATATGGTCTCCCACATTATTCTTGCCAGCAAGTTAAAGAACTGTGGGCTGGATGATTGGACTATAAGGTGGATAGAAATCTGGCTAGATCGTCAGGCTCAACAGGTAGTGATCAACGGCTCCATGTCTAGTTGGCAGCCCGTTTCAAGTGGAGTGCCCCAAGAGTCGGTGCTGGGGCCGGTTTTGTTCAATATCTTCATTAACGATCTGGAGGATGGCATGGACTGCACTCTCAGCAAGTTTGCTGATGACACTAAACTTGGAGGAGTGGTAGATACAGTGGAGGGTAGGGATAGGATACAGAGGGACCTAGATAAAGAAACCTGATGAGGTTCAACAAGGAGAAGTGCAGAGTCCTGCACTTAGGACGTAAGAATCCCATTCACTGTTACAGACTAGAGACCGAATGGCTAGGAAGCAGTTCTGCAGAAAAGGACCTAGGAGTTACAGTGGACGAGAAGTTGGATATGAGTCGACAGTGTGGCCTTGTTGCCAAGAAGGCTAATGGCACTTTGGGCTGTATAAATAGGGGCATAGCCAGCAGATCGAGGATGTGATCATTCCCCTCTATTTGACATTGGTGAGGCCTCATCTGGAGTACTGTGTCCAGTTTTGGGCCCCACAGTACAAGAAGGATGTGAAAAAATTGGAAAGAGTCCAGCAGAGAGCAACAAAAATGATTAGGGGGCTGGAGCACATGACTTATGAGGAGAGGCTGAGGAAACTGGGATTGTTTAGTCTGCAGAAGAGATGAATGAGCAGGGATTTGATAGCTGCTTTCAACTACCTGAAAGGGGTTCCAGAGAGGATGGATCTAGACTGTTCTCAGTGGTACCCAATGACAGAACAAGGAGTAATGGTCTCAAGTTGCAGTGTGGGAGGTTTAGGTTGGATATCAGGAAAAAACTTTTTCACTCACAGAGTGGTGAAGCACTGGAATGGGTTCCCTAGGGAGGTGGTGGAATCTCCTTCCTTAGAGGTTTTTAAGGTCAGGCTTGACAAAGCCCTGGCTGGGATGCTTTAGTTGGGAATTGGTCCTGATTTGAGCAGGGGGTTGGGCTAGATACCTCCTGAGGTCCCTTCCAACCATGATATTCTATGATTCTATGACTTCTGCGGGGGGAGGCATGCTGGACAGCGCCAAGGATTGGGGAGACAACCAGGTGTGAGCCCAGGGTGCAGAGAGAGCTGGGGGAGGGTCTGTGTGTCTGTAACACTTCCCTGTCCACTCCCACAGATGGAGTCCAAGAGAGATAGGAAGGAGAGGACGAGAACCCCAGTACTAAAGAAAAATAAGGTGCATCCTAGCTGGACCTGGGGCTCTGTGGGGTTAATACCAGTGGAAGGGACAAGAGTCTCTTGTGCAGCGTGACTATGCTGGGTGCAGGAGCAGTGGGGTGCTTTCCAATTGTAGCTGTGACAACATCATGCAAAGGGGGTTCAAAGGGGTGATGCGAGAAGGAGAGCCTAGCCATCACGGCAGATTGTGATGATAACTTTTGTTTTTCCCTCTTGTGTTGTGTTTGGCACCAAGGGGAAAGAAATGTGGGGGTGGAGAGGGAGGGGAAGAGGGGAAAGAGTCCAGCCCAGTGGTGAGATGGAAAACGAGTGAGAGCAGAAGCGTTGTTGATGCCAGGCAAGACAATCACCAACGAAATCATGCTGCCCGAGCATGGTGAGATTTTCCCAGGGCCCCCCGAGTTGCCCGAGGCCCCTGGGCATGGGCCCCCTGTGCGTTAAGCCGCCACTGCAATGGCTGCAGGGCTCAGGATACCGCTTCCCAGCATGCCTGGAATGCCGGGCGGAGACGGAACATGCGGGGAGCTACTACCAGAGCCAATCAGAAGTCAGCGCTCGGAGACAAAGGGGTCAGTTTACATTTGGTTATTGGCTGTTGGTGGAGTGGAGCAGAGGAGCCAATCAGAAGCCAGCGCTCGGAGACAAAGGGTCAGTTTATATTTGGTTGTTGGCTGTTGGGAGTGGAGCAGAGGAGCCAATCAGAAGCCAGCGCTCGGAGACAAAGGGGTTGGTTTCCATTCGGTTGTTGGCTGTTGGTGGAGTGGAGCTGAGGAGACGCGTCACAGCCTGGGAGGTGCCCATTGACACTCAGACCGAAGACCGGTGAGAATCCCTTTTGCTTGTTTTCCTTGTGAATTTCAAGCCGGCCAAGGAGCACAGGGCAGCATCAGCCCCTAGAGAACTGATACTCAACTCCCATTCTGCTGCGCAGGGGCTGGGAGGGAGCTGGTTGGGGCGGGTCGGGCCCCTTGTCAATGCTGTGATTGTTGATGGGTTACTAGTCTAGTTGCTCCTGTTCTTTCCTTAACCCCAGGCCTTTCTTCCCTCTGCCCAATAAGCTCCCTCACTTGTTGTGTTGTTACTGGGAGATTGTGATAGATTTGTACCCTTGTGCCTGGATGACAATCCTAGTCTGTTATTGGGCACCAAACACTTCCCCAGGGCACAGCAGCCCTTGTGACTCAGGCACTAGGAGGGGCCCCCTGGGGTGGAGTCAGCAGGGGCCAAGAGAGTCCTGCACTTCGGACGGAAGAATCCCATGCACCGTTACAGGCTGGGAACCGCCTGGCTAAGCAGCAGTTCTGCAAAAAAGGACCTGGGGATTACAGTGGACAAGAAACTAGATATGAGTCAGCAGTGTGCTCTTGTTGCCAAGAAGGCTAATGGCATTTTGGGCTGTATAAGTAGACGCATTGCCAGCAGATCAAGGGACGTGATCATTCCCCTCTATTCGACATTGGTGAGGCCTCATGTGGAGTACTGTGTTCAGTTTTGGGCCCCACACTACAAGAAGGATGTGGAGAAATTGGAAAGAGTCCAGCGGAGGGCAACAAAAATGATTAGGGGCCTGGAGCACATGACTTATGAGGAGAGGCTGAGGGAACTGGGATTGTTTAGTCTGCAGAAGAGAAAAGTGAGGGGGGATTTGATAGCAGCTTTCAATTACCTGAAGGGGGGTTCCAAAGAGGATGGAGCTCAGCTGTTCTCAGTGGTGGCGGATGACAGAACAAGGAGCAATGGTCTCAAGTTGCAGTGGGGGAGGTCTAGGTTGGATGTTAGGAAACACTATTTCACTAGGAGGATGGTGAAGCACTGGAATGGGTTCCCTAGGTGGAATCTCCATCCTCAGAGGTTTTTAGGGCCCGGCTTGACAAAGCCCTGGCCGGGATGATTAAGTTGGGGTTGGTTCTGCTTTGAGCAGGGGGTTGGACTAGATACCTCCTGAGGTCCCTTCCAACCCTGAGATTCTATGATTCTAAGGACCCAGGTTCCATCCCCCCTGAGGCAAGACAGGCCCATTGCTGAGAGGCTTTGTTGCCCCAGACTCACGGCTGCTCCCTGCTCAGTTCCAGGATGGACGTGCTGAGAAGGTATCTCAGGAGGAAGGTGGCCCCGGAGCCAGAGGGGACCAGCTGCCAGCGTCCCCAGACAGAGAGCTGCCCCTCCATCCGCATGGCATGGGAAGCAGGCCCCGGCCACCCCAGGAGATGGTCCTGCTCGGCCTTGCTCACTGGGAGGAAACCAGCCCCAGGGCTGGTGCTGAGCAGAGAGAGACAACATCCAGGCCGAGATGGAGGTGGCCTAAGTTCAATCTGGGCAGGCAGGACTCAGCCCATGGCAGGAGCCAGGCAACGCAGCTCTGGGTTTGCTTCTGCTGGAAGGCCTGCCCTCATCCCAGCTGCGTGGGCCAGCAGGAGGCATTCCCAGGGCAGGAGCTGGGGGATCGCTGCCTCAGCTGCTTAACTGTTGCCGGAGAGGAGAGCAGCTACTCTCTGGAGGTTCTCTGCAACACGGAGGCTGAGTGGTCCTCCACTGCAGGTGAGGAGACCCCCTGGGCATGGGGAGGAGCAAGGGCCATTAACACCCAGTCGCTCTGTCCCAGTCATTGTGGGGATCCCAGCCCAGGGGTCTGGCCAGAGCCACGTGAGCTCAATGACATCAGCGGGAGTTGCAGAGCCACCCCCTGCAATGGGGCATGGGGGGAGCTTCTGGGAAGTGGGTCCCTGATGATTTGGAGCAACTCCCAGGGAGGATGGGACAGTGAAGGGCCCACTCTGCCATGGGGCCACAGGGCTGAGGGTCTATGGGAGGGGCAGTGTGGGGAACTCTCTGCCATGGGGCTCTGGGACTGAGGGGCAGTGTGGGGATCTCTCTGCCATGGGGCCCTGGGACTGAGGGGTCTGTGGGAGGGGCAGTGTGGGGATCTCTCTGCCATGGGGCCATAGGGCTGAGGGTCTGTGGGAGGGGCAGTGTGGGGATCTCTCTGCCATTGGGCACTGGGGCTGAGGGGTCTGTGGGATGGGCAGTGTGGGGATCTCTCTGCCATGGGGGCATAGGGCTGATGGGTCTGTGGGATGGGCAGTGTGGGGATCTCTCTGCCATGGGTCATTGGGGCTGAGGGGTCTGTGGACGGGGCAGTGTGGGGATCTCTCTGCAATGGGTCCTGGGGCTGAGGGGTGTGTGAGAGGGACACTGTGGGGATCTCTCTGCCTTTCGATGCTTACATGGGAGGGAGAAACATTAAATCTGCTCTCCCCATCCCTTCTCACCCCTGTCCTTCCTCTTCCCCCCTCCCCAGCAAGAGTCACCCTCTGCCCTTGTCTCTCTGATGCAGAGACCCCCACAGACCAGTCAGAGAAGGACTTTGCCCCTGAGGAAAAGACAGAGGAGGATGAAGACCCTGACACAGAAAGAGAGGAAGAGGAGGAAGATCTAAAGACAGAGGAGGAGGAGAAGCAGGAAGAGCAAGTCCTGATTAGTGAAAAAGAGGAGGAGGTGGAGGAGCTAGTGATGAAAGAGGAGGAGAACATTACCACTGAGGAGGAGGAAGACCTGGACACAGAGGAGAAGGGGGAGGAGGAAATATCTATAGAAGAGAACAAGGAGGAGGATGAGAACCTGTTTGCAGAAAAGGAAGAAGAGGAGGAGGAGGAAGAGGAAGAGGAGAATGTGTCTGCAGAAAAGGAAGAAGAGGAGGAGGAGGGGGGGATGTGTCTGAAGAGAAGGAAGAGGAGAATCTGACTACAGAAGAGGAAAAGGAGGAGGAGAACTTGTTTGCAGAAGAGGAAGAAGAGGAGGAGGAGGAGGAAGAGAACGTGTCTGCAGCAGAGGAAAGGAGGAGGAGGAGAATGTGTCTGCAGCAGAGGAAAGGGGGAGGAGGAGAATGTGTCTGCAGCAGAGGAGAGGAGGAGGAAGAGAACTTGTCAGCAGAAGAGGAGGAGGAGGACCTCTGCACAGAAGAGGAAGAGGACTTGATCACTGAGGAGGAGGAAGAAGAAGGTAAAGGAAGAGGAAGAAAGGAACACCTGATCACGGAGCAAAAGGAAGAAGAGAAGGACCTGGCCATGGAGCAGGAAGAGGAGCACCTGCCTGTGGAGGAAGAGGAAGAGGACCTGGCCACAGGAGTGGAGCACCTGGCCATGGAGCAGGAGGAAGAGGAGGAGGACCTGGCTCCAGAGGAGAAAGAGGAAGACCTGGCCATGGAGAAGGACCAGGCCACAGAGGAGGACAAGGAGGATCTGGGTCAGGAGGAGGAGAAGGGAGAGGACCTGGCAATGGAGGAGGACGAGGATGTGGCCATGCAGGGGGAAGAAGAAGAGGCGGAAGAAGAGGTAGAGGACCTGACTATAGACTAGGAGGACCCAGGAATGGAGGAGGATGAGGATGTGCCGATGCAGGGGGAAGAAGAAGAGAAGGAGGTGGACCTGGCAATGGAAGAGTAGGAGCAAGAGGACCTGGCCAGAGAGGAAGATGAGAAGGAGGAGAACCTGGCCACGGAGAAGGAGCAGGAGGAAGAGGACCTGACCAGAGAAGAGGATGAGGAGGACAAGGAGGAGGAGAACCTGGCCCCAGAGGAGAGGGAGGATCTGGCCAGAGAGGAGGAAGTGGAGGAGGGGAGGACCTGGCCATGGGAATGGAGCACGTGGTCATGGAGAAGAAAGCAGAAGAGGACGACTTGGATGAGGAGGAGGATAAGGAGGGCAAAGCCAAGTCCTCCTCCACCTCCATGGCCAATTCCTCCTTGCCCAGATGCATAATCCATTCCCATTGCCAGACTCTTGCCCGCGGTGACAATGAAGGAGCAGGAGAACTTCTGGGCTGCACAGTCGGGTGTCACGGGGACGTCTGTGGGAGCCATTGACAGTGTGTTCTGTGTGGGCCATTTTCCTTCTCTGACCCAGGGGTTCTCTGCTCCCAGAATCTCAGCCAGGGAGGCCACCCTGCAGAATATGGTCCGCAGTTTGGTGATGGGCTGCAGGAGTCACCATGTAGCTGTGCAGCAGCCATAGCACCTGCATTGACCAGGGACCAAAACCTGCAGCCCTCACAGCCCAGGCTGCCCCACGGATGGCAATGGGAGTGTAGCCTGGGCAACTAGCTGCTGGGCCAGGGCATATAGAGAGGACTCAGAGATGCAGCAAACCAGTGGGCAGAGAAGTGAAGGAAGTAAGGGAAAGAGGAGAGCGAGGAGATCGGGAGCTGCTGCAGTCAAGGGACCCGAGCCCGAAGAGAGAAGCTGGGTGGGTTAGACACACAAAGTCCTGCATCTTGGCAGGGGTTAGACTAGATGAACCTTGCCAGAGGCGGCGAGTTATATGGGCCTGTGGTGCCCGGGCTCCAGCAAATTCAGGGCCTCGAGGCCCGGCTCCACCAATGTTCAGGGCAGGGTTTCTCCCCAGCCCGACCTGCCACTCCCACGTGCCACCCCAGAGCATCCCCGGCCCTGCCTGCCACCCCACGTGCCTCCCCGGCCCTGCCTGCCACCCCACGTGCCTCCCCAAGCGTCTCTGCCTGCCCCTGCATCTCCACACTGTGCTCCCTCACTGGCCGCTGCCACTGCAGGCTACAGGGAGCGGCGCTGGGGCAGGCTGAGGCGGCTGCTGCGCCTGTGGAAGTAGGAGGCGCATGGCAGCCTCCCGCCCCACCAGGTGACTCCAAGTCGAATCTGAGGAGGGGCTTATCCCGGTTGGACCTCCTGAGCAGCAGCCTGGTGGGGCCTGGGTGAGTGTCTTGTCCCTGGGAATCCTCCTCTGGCCCCACCCCAGCCCCAGGGCAGCCTTCCTGCTGCACCCCAAACTCCTCATCCCTGGCCCAGACCCACACCCTGCACCCCCTCCTGCACCCCAACGCCCTGTCCCAGCCCAGACCCTGCACCCAGCACCCATACTCCCTCTCACACCCAGCCCCCAAACCCCTCCTGCACCCCAAACCCCTGTCCCATCCCAGACTCTGCACCCAGCCCCAAGCCCCTCCTGCACCCCAACCCCTGTCCCAGCCCAGACCCTGCACCTAGCACCCAAACCCCTCCTAGAGCTTGTGCCCCTTCTGCACCCAACCCCCACCCCTGTCCCAGCCCAGACCCTGCACCCAGCACCCAAACTCCCTCGTTTGTACCCTTTTCTGCTCCCAAACCCCAACCCCCTGTCCCAGCCCAGACCCTGCACCTAGCACCCAAACCCCCTCCTGCACCCCAACCGCCTGTCCCAGCCCAGACCCTGCACCCAGAACCCAAACTCCCTCCTAGAGCTTGTACCCCCTTCTGCACCCAAACCCCAACCCCCTGTCCCAGCCCAGACCCTGCACCCAGCACCCAAACTCCCTCGTTTGTACCCTTTTCTGCTCCCAAACCCCAACCCCCTGTCCCAGCCCAGACCCTGCACCCAGAACCCAAACCCCCTCCTGCACCCCAACCCCCTGTCCCAGCCCAGACCCTGCACCTAGCACCCAAACCCCCTCCTGCACCCCAACCGCCTGTCCCAGCCCAGACCCTGCACCCAGAACCCAAACTCCCTCCTAGAGCTTGTACCCCCTTCTGCACCCAACCCCCAACCCCCTGTCCCAGCCCAGACCCTGCACCCAGAACCCAAACTCCCTCCCAGAGCCTACACCCCAAACCCCCTTCTTCACCCAAACACCCTCCCTGGACCTTGCAGTGCCTTCTAACCTGATGGGTCTATAATTCTTTGATTCTAGCATCTGTCACCTAAAAAGAAGGGCTGGCGTGTCTGGATTTCCTCCGCATCCTCTGCAGTGAAGACAGAAGCAAGGAACTTTTTTAGCTTCGCCGCAGTGGCCTGGTCTTCCTGGAGTGCTCCTTTAGCACCGATTGCCTAGTGGCTTTGCTGACCGTTTGGCAGACTTCCTGCATCCCATGTACCCCCTCCGCAAGCAAAAACAAGGAGCGCCGCCCCCCCTCCGAGCGTCACACCGCCCAAGGCCCCGCCCCCGAGCATCACCCAAGCCCCGCCCCCCGAGCGGCGCCCCGCCCAGTCCCCACCCTGAGCATTGCCCCGCCCACATCCCCGCCCCGAGCGGCACGTCGCCCAAGTCCCCACCCCAGCCGAGCACCGCCCAAGTCCCGCCCCCAACACAGCACCACGCCTCCTAAGACCCGCCTCCCCCCAGCGCCGCCTGGCCAAACAAAAAAAATAAAACCAACCCCCGAGTGCCGCCCCCTCCCAAGGTGCCGCCCCAGCACGTGCTTGGTAGGCTGGTGCCTGGAGCCGGCCCTGATCCCATGTACTTAACAACCCTTTGCTGTTAGTTGTTGTGCCTTGGCTAGTTGCTCTTCACGTTCATTTTTGGCCTCTGCCCTATACTTTTCATTGGACTTGCCAGAGTTTACGCTTCTTTGTCTTTTCCTCACTAGGATTTGACTTGCCAATTGTGAAAGGTGCCTTTTTAATGATCTTAGAAAGGCTCTAGCGGCTGCACCAGCGCGAGCCTCTCCTAAACAAGGCCTGCCATTTTACTTGCACCTGGCAACTACTCCAGCAAGCACTGGAGCTGTTTTGCTGCAAAAACAAATTGGCCAGGTGAGACCGATGGCCTATGGTTCCAAAACTCTCAGTGAGGTGGAGGCGAGGTTTTCAGCTTGCGAACGTGAGGTATTCGCCCTGGTATGGTCCCTAACACATTGGGAATATTTAAGTGGCACAGCTCTCATTGTGGTGAGGACATGCCATACTCCAGTAAAATATGTCATCTCTGGAAGAATTAATGAGGGAAGGGTATCCTCTCCCCGGCTGGCGGGATGGACTCTAAGTCTGGTCAATCGGGATATTCGTACTGAGAAGATCCCCCCCATACGAGAATCCTTCCCTATGCTCCGATTACCGCAGGAGATGAGCACGAATGTCCGTTGCCAGATCCTGATTTAGACTTACTATCTCCATTCTTCTTAGCAACATCCTGGGAAGAAGTACAAGGAAAAGGGTTAACACTCTGGGCAGTTGATGGGAGTGCTTGTCACCACGAAGGGCATCCTGTTGCAGGGTTTGCTGCAATCCAGGAGGGGACACAGCAAGTGGTGCAGGGTACGGTGAGGCCCGTCAGCACAAGCTGCACAATGAATTGCGGTCCTGGCAGTATCGTCTGGGGTAGCACCTGAGGAAAACATCTGTCTGTGTTCTGCTTCTAGTTGGGTGGTTCAAGCCCTTCCCATCTGGAAGAAAAGAGTTCAAAGTAAAAGCCCATACGAAGGGGGTCGGTTCTGGCCACGCTTGACAATCAGGCCAATCAGCTAGCAAAACAAGCTGCTAGGTTAGGATCAGCATATACATGGGATAAGACCCAATTTCAGCTGCTGTAGTTAAGATGCCGTCTCCAGATGTGTCAGCAGGCCATGGCATCTTGACCCTGCAAAAACAGGATAATGATCTCCAAGCCCTTTTAACAGCAGGGAAACATCAAGGATATGTAAGGACAAAAACGGATTGATTATAGCAACATCACCAAACTGTGAATTACCTGTACTGGTTATGCCAATAACTCCACGAAAAGAACTAATAACTGTAGCTCATGGCCAGGGACACTATGCTGCGTCCAAAACTTTGGAACGGGTGTCTAAGTGGCGTGGTTGCCTAACATAAAGGAGGAAATACTGGAACAAACCTTTTCTCGATTTGGTATCCCATCAGAAATAGATTCAGACAGAGGACCACACTTTGTGGGTGAAGTCACAAAAGCGCTGTGTGCGGCCTTAAACATCAAACAGCGGTTGCACATAGCTGCTCACCCGCAAAGTCTGTTATCGTCGAGAGGCTAATAGAGCCATGAAAACTGCTCTTAGAAAAGTAATAGATGTGCAAGGAAGGGATTGGGATAGCAAACTCCCATATATCCTAGCGGCCATGCGATCTACTAGAACTGTGTGAGGGTTTTCACCGCACGAGATGCTAACTGGGAGAATTATGCACACCCCTGAACTTTAGTGGGTGAGAGGAGTTCCACCGGATGAGTACCTTCCCAGGGTGCAAATAGACTTATACATGTCACAGTTGCTAGACACCATCAGCAGTCTTCAACATCGAGTAGCTCCTCAACTAAAAGCTAATAACCAAGTCATTAGTGCTTGGTTAGGCCACATTAATGATGTAGGATGGGTGGTTGGTACAAAGGTAATGTTTAGGTATTATATAGAAAACATGTCCTTAGTCCTCGTTGGGTGGGTCCAGTTATCATAACAAACGGAGCAAGTGCCTCTGTATATCAGGTTCAAATACCAGCAAAGAAGGGGATCAAATTAAAGTGATTCCATAGCAGCCAGGTAAAGGAATGGAAAGGAAATCAACCCATTTAACTGTGCCAATCATATTTTCTCTTCCATTCCTAGATCGACATGACCGCCATCATCCTATTCTCTATGTATATAGGTTGCACTGTATTTGTTAAGGTTTGGTTAATTGATTTGGTTGAAGGTGACCATCTGTTCTGTATAACAGGGAGTCATTATGCCACAGAGGATCCCATGGCCACCCTGGATCCTTTGGAACAAAATGACCCCATTTCTGTTTTAATGATCAAGGAAGAACCGTGCTGTGTGCTCAAGTGGGTCAAAGAAAGATCGAACAAGGCAGGTATATTTCAAGCAGTAATTTCAGAAATGTGCCTTAACTATCAGGCTGCACCTGTGGGATGCAGAGAAAAACAGAAATGTCATGTAAGTGGGATATAGTAAAACCTCTTTTGGGAATTGTACCAAACTTAGGGTGCCCAACAGTTCTCAGATTTGCGGTTGCATTAAATTGGAAGTACCTGAGCATGTACCATGGGGTGGGTTTCTGGAAATATATCAGCTCCTTGGGTTCATGAAAGACCTAGTGCCATGTTCAGAATTAGTACTCCAGCACAGTCCTTCCTTCTCGGCTCTCAATGTACTGTTGTATCCACACCTTCTTGCGATAGTTCGTCTATGCAGGGAAATGGATGTAAAGCAGGAAGAGTCTTTTCATTGTAAAACTTTCTACTGCAGTAAGATCAAGGTTAAATTTTCCCGTAAATAGTTAGACTTGTATAGGAGGTTTAAAATGAATGTTACAACGGCAGACTCTGGTAAATGGTCTATGGTAGGTCCGTATGGAATAAGAGTATACCAATTTGTTTTGGTTCTTCCTTCTCCTATTCCTAGTTTAACTGGTCCCGTGGTAATTAGGGAAGAAGCAAATCAAACAGTTATTACACATCCCCAGTCTGCGATAAGGAATGTTTTAATCAGCACTACCCCCTCTGTAATACTATGGTTGTATTTGGGTTCAATGCAAATTTTTCGCCATGTGACAATTTATTCATCGGGTGGGTCATAATTTGGCAAAGCCACAGGTGTCGGCAGTTACATCTTTTTAAAACAGGTGTAACACCGACAAGAGGGGGAAATGTTAATTTCAGTATACATGTTTGCCGAATTATTCTGTATAAAAGTTAAAATAAGTTCTGTAAATCAAAAGGCCATTTTGTTTTGGTAAAAGGACAAGGCGACCTCCATTGGGGGTCAGGTTCTTGTTCCTCAGTACCTAGAAAAGGCGGGAAAGTGGGAAGAGCAGGAATCTGACCTTGCCCAGCAACAGCTCCCTACAGAGACCAATGAGGGGAGGGGCCAGGGGCACTGGCTCTTGAGCTTTTGAGCTGTCAGAGGTGCAGGTGGCTGCTCTCTCTCCTGGTGCGGTACAATCTTGCCACTGGCTATGGGCCTGCAATAGCTACTTACTAATTAAGTTGGGGTTGTTTGTTTGTTGTTTTGGGAAAGCAAACTTGCATACACGGACCTGGTCCGATTAGTTAGATCAATCGTGCACTCAGGACGACGCAAAGCGGGTTAGGGTGGGAGTTAAGATAGGGATACGTACCTGTCTGTTTCATCTGTTGTCCACGGTCAGTGTTCACTACTGGCTTCTCTTTTCTGGATCCTGCACCCCTTTATCGCTGATGTCTGTAAAGATAGAACATCTTGTATTATAAGTGCCTGTGCCTCCCCGGGGCAGAGTCACTTTCCTGCCCAGCCCCAGTGCCCCCCTCCCGGGGTCTCTCACTCCCCGGGGGCTCCGTGGGAGGCTGGACACCAGGGATGCAGGACGGCAGGAATGGGGGTGACAGGCCTCCTGTTCCTCAGTCTCACGGCGGGACCCAGGGGGTTCGTCGCTCTCCGGCTCGGGAGCACTGGGAAGACCCGACCGTGGAGGGGCCGTCGCTGGGGGGGGGACGGCCCCGCGCAGGCGCTGAGCACGTCCTTATATCACTTCTGTGGTGGGAAAAGGGCTGAGGAGATGGAACGCTGAGGGCTGGTTTTGGCGGGAAAAACCGGTTTGGACTGGTTTGAGCCTGTCCCCTGATGGTAAACAAGTCCCCTCTCAGAGATGGAGTCCAGGGGTCAATAGTTCATATGCTCCAGATTGGATCTTATTTTAAAGCCAGTGATTTACTTCGTAGACATCTTATTAACCAACTAATGGAACCTATTCAACAGTTCATACTTCTCACACCTAACAATGAGATAAAAAAAAGAACACAGACAAGCCTTGTCAGTAACAGCTAATGTCCCAACTGGGACGCACGTGAGCTTGTTGCAGAGCTGCTGCTCAGGGATGGGAACCTCCTGGCACCCCAGCCTCCAAAATCACTCAGGCTGCACTTTCTGCACGACTAGGTGCTGGCTGAGGGGGGCGTGGGAATTGGTGGCCTCTGCTGCAGGTGATGGGAATCGCAGGTATTTAAAGCCATGGCCTAGAGGAGGGAAGTGCCTAACTCCAGAGTCTGCAGCTGCCTAGGGCCAGGGCTGAGGATTTAGAGCCCCTAGTGCTGCCGTTGCAAGGTTCAAGCACGCTCAGCCCTGGCATTGCCACCCCTCCTGCGGCTAGTAGCTGCAGCTGGCTAAGGCTGGCCTCTGGCCCCATGGCTGTAGCCAGAGAAGCTGCAGGTGGCTCTGTGACTACTGGGGCCATTAAGCTAGAGCAGCTAAAGACACTGGAGTTCACCTCAAGGAACAGAGGGCACCAGTAGGACAGGAATGTCAAGGGGAGCAGGGAAGGAGGGAGCAGGTCAGGCTGGCAGAGGGAGCTTCCAGCTGGGTGGGAGCATTTCCAAAGTGGAAAGGAAACAAGTATGGGGAGAGGTGGTGGTGACCAGGTAGCAGACTAGCATGTAGATGGGAGCAGAGGGAGAGAGGCTGGTGGCTTCAGATTCCCAAGGGCTCAGTCCTGACTTTGGGGAGATGGTGTTTGCAGGTGGCTGGTTCACATGGCAGGAGGGGGGCGGGGGGGGGGGATCTGTCAGAACTGATCAGGTATCTGCTGGCTTTAGAACTCTGAGCTGAGACTAGGACCACCTGCCGTGACTGGTGACATGGGGGGTACTGGAGACATGGCTAGAGAAGGTCTGAATGAGGAAGGAGATAAATCTGTGGGGAGTTTCCTTGATCACTATGAAAGTTCTGCTCACTGTGGACACTGGTAAACCCACATGGGTGTACAGCTCAATAAGAAAACCCGGGGGCTGAGGAGCTGTGTATGGCAAGGCGTACAGTCATGTAGGGGTGTGTGATCAAAATGAAAAATGTCTCTGAGGTTCAGTACCGGGTATCCTATGGCACCAATGGCACTGCCCCACCAGGCCCACACTCGGAGCCCACAGTGACTACATAGGGGCCTACAAATATGTTTGGTGCCGGGACCCACAAAAGGCTAATCCGGTCCTGACTGCCTGAGCACTATTTCAGCCTCACATTTTTGGGTGGACCTCCTACAGTGGGAGCTGCAGAGCCCTCCCCCGCAACACCCCCCCCTCCCTCCTGGTGTTGGGAGGGGAACAGGAGAAAGAACAAAATAAGCAAGAGAAGAAGAGAAAGGAGGGAGGAAGGGATGGAGGAAAATGTGAAACAAAAAGGACAAACCCTAATGTCCCCAGTGATTCTAAGGGACAAAATCCCAGGTGCGCAATAAAATTCTGCCTCTTTAAGCTCGTGTTTTCCATGCCTAGAATTCAACTCTCACCAGATGGATCAGACTGAACAGGTTTCAAACCTCCAGGAGGCTCTTACCTTCTAAACAGGGACGGCTGTTTTCTAGTAAAATCACTAAAAGGGAAGGAGAAAACTCGAAAGAGGTTCCTCCTGGCGCTCACGTCCATGAACCCGAATACTCTCTCAGTCCTCAGAGAGAGACCTGGAGAAGGAGAAGGAGACCTGGAGAAGGAGACTTGCTCCAGTAAAGCCACAGGGGTCTCTGAGGTTTCCCTGGCCCCTCGCCCCTGTCCTGCCTGGCTGATGTCAGCATCTCTCTGTGAGGTCACCACCTCCCCACCACCTTGGACCAATAGGCTGAGGTCCTGCAAAAGGCCTTTGTGATGTCACTGCCACACCCCTCCCTTGCTGGGTTAACGTCCTGCCCCTGGCCAGGCACTTTGCAGGTTTGAGCTACTCCCTGTGGATCACCCCACTCAAGGAGCGTTCGTTCTAGGCAGCAAGCCGGCTAGGCAGGGAAACATCAGACGCTGCTCCCAATGCTACCCTCAGATTTTCAGAAATTAGTCGACTTTATGGCAAGAGACCATTAGAGCATCTAATCTGACCCCCTGCGTATCGCAGGCCTCCTGTAGGACACAAGAGCTACTTTTGGGGCAAACACATTCCATAAAGGCATCTAGTCTTCATGAAATGACATCAGGAGATGGAGAATCCACCACTTTCCTTGGTAACTTGTTCCTGTGGTGAATCATCCTCGCTGTTGAATATTTGTGCCTTAGTTGTAATATGAATTTGTCTCTTTTCACCTTCCAGCCATTGGGTCTTCTTAGGCCTTTCTCTGCTCGATTCAAGAGCCCTTTAATACCCAATCTTTTCTCTTCATTAAGGCACTTCAACACTTCAATGAAGTCACCTTTCAATCTTCTTTTGAGAAGCTAAACAGGTTGAGCTCTTTCAATAGCTCACTAGAAGGCATTTTTCTCCAGCCCTCAGAACCGTGTCACCTCCTGTGACATTACTGACATAATCTGTAACTGTATAGATCACTGTTGCGACCACTGTTCTATATTCGCAGCCAATATTGTAGAAAGGTTGTTGTGTAAGAGGTCTATGGAGAGGTTCTGATTGGCTGATTATAATGATGCTATCTCTAGATGTGTATCATTTTTGTAGTTGATGTTATGAATATTGGCTCTATGCTGCCCGTATTTCAAACTTGTGCTCTGCTTCCAGGGAACACCCCAGCCAGACAAGTTGGTGTCAGTTCTGCCTAGCCTGCTTGATGGCCCATTACGGACCATCAGCTCTACAGTCGACCCACTGAGAGAAGGCAGATACACCTTGTGACTCAGCAAGCTATGGAAGGACCTGCCTATGGACAGAACTCTAAGGTTTTTCTATGCCATGTGCTTAGGGAAGATGTATTTTCCATGCCTTGGTTCCTCGCTGACCCAGAGAGAACAAAGGAACATGAAAACAAAAACCTTCCCCCACAGATTTGAAAGTATTTTCTTCCCTTATTGGTCCTTTTGGTCATGTGCCAACCAGGTTATCTGAGCTTTTTAACCCTTTACAGGGTATTTAATGCTACCTGTAGCTATACGTTTATGACACCCTGTAAATAGCAATCTGCAGAATGATTCTGAGAAAGGGCAGGGTGAAGGGAAGTGGCTTCAGCAGATTTACTGAGCATGCTCAATGCACCCTAAGTAGCAAATTCCTACACACAGCAGTTTCTCACACTACACCTGAGGCAGCATGAGGCAGGGGCTCCATTGCTGTCCAGATCCCACCCAAGAGCAGATCCCCAGGGGCTGCGAGACCCTCAGCTTCTGGGACCTGTGTGTGGAGTCTCTTCTGCCCACCCAGGGCTGCCCTGGGGTCCTTCTGGCCCCTGGTGCCTGCAGCCCCTGGCCAGGGGCAGCAGAGCCTGGGACTGGGTCCAGCTGGAGAAAGTCCCCACCTCGGATGGGCACAGAAAGTGCTTCAGTGAACGTCTGTCCCTGGAGCAGCCCCTCTGGCACCGCAGCAGCAGCCCGGAGCTCAGCCCCGGCTCCCAGCGCACACTGGAGGCAGCAGCACCCAGGGCCGGCTTTAGGCCAATTCAACCAATTCCCCCGAATCGGGCCCCGCGCCTAAGAGGGCCCCGCACACAAGCCCTGACAGTGCGCTGTACCGGGTGGCCCAGCTTCCCAGGGGGCAATTTAAAGGGCCTGGGGCTCCCAGCAGGACTGGAGCCTCAGGCCCTTTAAATTGCCACCAGAGCCCCACTGCTAGAGCTCTGGGGCTATTTAAAGTCTGGGGCTCCTTGCTTCTACTGCCCCAGCCCTTTAAATAGCCCCTGGAACCCCACTGCTTTGCCAAGGCTCCGTGGCTATTTAAAGGGCCGGGCTGTAGAAGCAGGAGCCCCAGGCCCTTTAAATAGCCCCCGAACCCCGGCTGCTGCTGCTGCTACCCTGGTGGGGAGGGAGGAGGAGGCACTTACCGTACAGGGTGGGCGGTACCCCCTGTACCCGCACCCCCTGCCTGCACCCAGCGCCGCACTCCCTGCCCTGCCTGCAGCCAGCCCCTGCCCGCACCAGCCCCGCACCTCCTGCCCTGTCTCCAGACAACCCCTGCCGCACGCCCCTGCCTGAAGCCAGCCAGTCCCGCACTCCTCTGTGTCCAGCGCTGCCAACCCTTGCCACACCCCCCTGCAGCCCTACCTGAAGCCAGTCAGCCCACCCCACACACCCCTGCCTCCAGCCAGCCCCACACCCCTTGCCCTGCTTGCAGCCAGACCCTACCTCCAGTCAGCCCCTGCCCTGCCTCCAGCCAGCCCCATGTCCACTGCTGCCCTGCAGTTCCCAGGGCAGTAACCCTGCTTCAATGAGGGGGGGCAGGGAGCAGCTGGGACCCACACATGGGCACACCTAGGGTGTCCAGAGAGCAAATGTGAAAAATTGGAACAGGGGTGGGGGGTAACAGGAGCCTATATAAGAAAAAGAACCCCAAATCGGGACTGTCCCTATAAAATCTGGACATCTGGACACCCTAGCACACCCCCAGGGAGTGGCGGGGATCCACACACATGAAACGGAGCTCAGTTCTAGTTCAGGCTCATCTTTTTAAAAAAGAACTTTAGGTCTGGTTAACGTACATCTGTATTTTCCCAGACATGTCCAGCTTTTTGGTTCTTAAATCGCCATCCGGGAGGAATTTTTTAAAATACGGACGTATTTTGTACCCTATTGGTACAAAAAATACATACTGTGGCACATCCCTTAAAGCAGAACTTTTTACAGGGAACCAGTTGCTAAGAAATGAAAGGCTTTTTTTTACATGTTTTTTTTTTTTAGTCATCCCTGCCGGGGCCCCGCCAAAAATGTTCGAATTGGGCCCCGCACTTCCTAAAGCCGGCCCTGGCAGCACCAGCAGTGTCTGGTACCTTACAAAGCCCAGCCACCAGGAGCTGCCCCACGGCTCTTTTCCTTGTTTTTCCTGCTTCCTTCCTACCAGCCCCCCACTGCTCCAGCCCCTTCCTGGCTCCTTCAAGCCCAACCCAGGCTGCAGCTGCCGCACTCACCGGGCCAGGGACTGTCTGAGGTGGGAACTAGCCCCATCTCTGCTCCTCCTCCTGCCCCTGTGTGTCCCAGAGCCGCTGCAGGGACTGACCCGCACCCAGGCTCTCGCTCCTATTAGCGCTCACAGGGGCCAATCCAGCTACGGGAGAGTGAGCGCCCCTGGGAGCAGGGAAGTGACCACATCTCCCTGCCAGAGGGTGGAGGAGGAGGAGGAAGAAAGGGAAGAGGAGAGACTGAAAAGGGATAAGGAGAAATAAGTGGGGAAAGCAGCACGTCACTAAGGCTAAATGACTATAGACACCACTCAGCTAAGGGTTAAACAACACAGTGATAAAGTTCAGGTCAAATCAGGAAATCAATGAGTTAACAAGGATATTGCGCTGGAATCAAGTCGTCAATTTAGTCCAACCATCAGATTAATACAGTAGAAAAACCAACCCCTATAAATCCTAAAAGAGCAACCCAAGAAGGCAGGTGCACATTTAGTGATGCCAAAACCCCAATCAGAGATTTTGACCCAGGCAGTGCAACCCAGATTTACCCAGCTGAATATTTCAATGCTGAAACCAAATCATTGCTGACATTTAGCCCACAACCTCAAAGCTAATTACAGTTTTCTCCTTAGATTTCACTATTCTGTAGCTAATACTTCTCCTCGCCCTCTCGGCCCAGAACACATACAGACCTTAGAGAGACATTAGTAAAAAGTTCAAACAGCTCTCGCTGAACAATACGTATCTGACCGCTCAAGTCCTTCCACTGCTTGCGCAGGTGAGGAGCATTCGTTCAGTGATTCTATAGGGCAGGGTTTTAAGGCTATTAAGATTTGGGGAACTATTCTTCCTAACATCTTCCCGTTGTAGATTTCAGAGGTGTTCACACACTGACACCCACTGAGCGACATCGTTACACTCCAATCTAATAGAAAGGCTGGGAGGTCTCCAAGTTCATAAAAAGAAAGACAAAAAATAGAAAAGGGAACAAAGAGTTTCTAAGATAATAAGGGGTTGGATCTCTGCACCTCTCGGGCTTTGGATTCACCCAGAGTAGGAACTGTAGCTGCAGTTTAGGAACCAGGTAATGGCATAGATTTCCTCTCTCAGGAGCAGGGAGTGACCTATGTCTCATTCTCTCTGTCTCCCATCAGGTGATGGGACCGTGAGTGAGAATGAGGAGGAAACCCAGCAGGAAGATGCTGAGGAATTAGAACCACCTGTGCTCTATTTTCACACTTTCTAACCTTTCAAAGAAGCAGGAGGCAGAGAGGTGAAGGAATCAGCTGTTTTTCTCTCTGTGCTTCATCTAACTTTGGATCCAAATGGTAAAAGACAGTTGTTCCCAATTTAATCATGGCGTCCTTCAGGAGGGTGACCAATGTCACTTAACTAGGGAGCCGGGTTCTAAAAATAGTTTACCTGGGCCACAGGTCACCATAGCTTCCATCTCAGGGGTGAAAATCAACCACTAGTACCTGCAATTTCTACCTGAGCTCTTGTCAAATCTTTGACCTTCCTTGGAGTAATTTGACACTTCTCTGGTGTAGAATTCTTCACCAACCACACAACAGATCAGTAGCGACAGTGAGGCACAACTCCCTCAACTATGCCCTTTTATTTCTTTAATCTGGTGGCACAGATTTAAATTAGGGACTAAATTCAGGTGCGGCTTAGAGTCCCTGTAAGACACCAAATGTCAGGTCTCTATTAAACATAGGTATCTTTTTGCAGCTATATCACATTCAACACGGATTTCATTTTCTACACATTTGCAGCATCTCCCATGGGTGAGCTGAACAGAAGTGTCACTTCCATTTTTCCCATCTCTACCTAGCTAGGGATTGCATTTCCCAAACAATAGGCAACATGCAGCTGATTAGGAAGGAGATATCTTCAGGAGCGACCACCTGCAGCGCCTGGGCCACAACGGCTTTGGGAGCCCAATGCATGGGTACTTTTCTTATGTACAATTCATTTACTAGGGTATAAATCTTCCTAGCCCCTTAGAAAAAATACTGACCTAACCAATTGAACAACAGGGGGGATTGGGATGGTGATGGGGAATAAGGGAATCCCTCTGACTTACACTGTCTTCTTCTGTTGTTACAGAGGGTGAAATGATGTTTTCCCCTATCCCTGCCCTGTTCCTGCTCTTTGTTATAGTTCAATATATTTTAAGTGAGGAAAATGGTAGGAAAAATATCTGCTCTTCAGCACAACGTGAAGCAACATCAGAGCAACTGAGAATGAAACAATTTGTTCCCCAAAGGAGAACTCGATGACTAACAATTGCTGTGTACTGGGGGAACAGTATAACCGTGATGCTCAGGGTTTGTTTAGACTAGGGAAAGTGATGGAGTTTAGGTCAGGTCAAGGGGGAAGCTAATGCCAACCCCTGCACCTGGGCTGCATCTGCTCTACAACTGTAATTGTCTTTTTACCCCAAGATCACTAACTCGAGCAGCCAACGCCATGTGCAGCCCTAGTGGATGTCAGGCACAGGTAGTTTTTGCCTCAGTGTAGCTTGTTGGGAATCAAACCTCTCTCCCACCTGGAGCTGATGGAGTTTGGCTGTTCTCAGTGGGAGCAGATGACAGAACAAGGAGCAATGGTCTCAAGTTGCAGTGGGAGCCATCTAGGTTGGATATTAGGAAACTAATTTTGCTAAGGTGGTGATAAAGCACTGGAATGGGTTACTTAGGGAGGTGGTGGAATCTCCATCCTGAGAGATTTTTAAGGCCTGGCTTGACAAAGCCCTGGCTGGGATGATTTAGTTGGGGTTGGTGCTGCTTTGAGCAGGGGAATGGACTAGATACCTCCTGAGGTCCTTCCAACCCTGATATTCTATGGTTCTATGACATACACTCCTACGGCTCAATAGAAAAGATCACAGGACTGACCCCAAAGACGGGTGAGCTGGAAAAGGCAGAAGCAGGCAACTCATCTGGGGGAGCTGAGCTACTACGGTGAAGATGGTACACAGATCACTATGTGGGAATTAGCAAATGTGATTTAAAAAACAAAAACAAAATCTTTGCTCAGCAAGGCATTTATTACAGTTCTCTCTTACGTGGATTTTCTGATGCCTGATAAGGTGTGAGCTCCAACTGACGCTTTTCCCGCACTCAGAGCACGTGTAGGGTTTCTGTCCTGTGTGGATTCTCCTATGTGTGATAAGGTGTGAGCTCCAATTGAAGCGTTTCCCACACTCAGAGCACATGTAGGGCATCTCCTGTGTGTGGATTCTCTGATGTGAGATGAGGGCTGAACTATCAGTGAAGTGTTTCCCGCACTCAAAGCATGTGTAGGGCATCTCTCCTGTGGGGATTCTAAGATGTGTGATAAGGGGTGACTGCCGACTAAAGCTTTTCCCGCACTCGGAGCACATGTAGGGTCTCTCTCCTCTGTGCATTCTCTGATGAGTGACAAGGTTTGAGCTCCCATTGAAGCTTTTCCCACAATCATGGCATGTGTAGCGTGTCTGTTCCAAGTTGATTCTCTCGTGTGGAATAAGGTCTGAGAGGCTACTTAAGTTTTCTTCTGACCTCTGCTGAGTCTCACAGGCTGTTTCTTTTTCTGGGAGTGCACAACTCCCGGAAACGTTCCCTTTGGGTCTTCCTGATAACGTTCCATGTGTTTCTACTTGCTCAGCATCTTCCTGCTGGGGTTTCTGGTCCTTATTTTCACTCACCATCCCATCACCTGATGGGAGACTGAGCGAATCCAGATATAGGTCACTCCCTGCACCGGAGAGAGGAAATCTCAGAGAGAGGAATGGTAAAGGGATGAACAAACCAAAATATGTGTGGGAGAGATCAAACCTATCAGGTGCTGATTTTCACCAGAACACTCTGGGAAAGCTACATTGGGCAGGGACCTGCTGCCACTTGTCAGAGCATAGGTGGGAAGCCATGAGTCACATCTGCCTAATGATTCCACACCTGCAGGAACAATCCTGAATTTGGAGAGCTCATAGGGTCTTTGTAGGGCATCCCAAATGTTTCCTGAAATCACAGACAGTTTTTGAGCTGATTTAACCAATTCCTTACCCGTGCAGGCAGCTCTCAGGAGGACTTCTTTCTCAGAGCCCTGGAGATCTGGGATCCACAGCTTTTCCTCTCGTTCCAGCTGCGAGATCACATCAGGTGTGGAATCTGGAAGCCCTACTCCAGGCAAAGAAAACAAGGGAGGTGAGTGGAATTTGTGGGATACTTGTCACAAGGAATAGTCCATGGTTTTACCCCCAGCTCATTTTTAAGCAGTAACATCCCAAGGCCAGCTTCCTTGGCTCAAAGTGGCAGGAGAGTTGTTAATCATATTCATTACCTTAGTGCCTAAGAACGAACTAACAGTGAGTCCCCATTGTGCTCGGCCAAGTACAAACACAGAATAGTAGATGGCCCATGCCCTGAAGAATTTACAATCTGAATAGACAAGACAGACAGAATGGGGGAAAGGGTAGAACCCACTGTTAGAATAGAGATATTCAGGTCTGTCTGTAAAGCCTAGACTTTAAGAACTTAGGTGTATTTTTATCACTTAGCTAGTTACAGGGGTATAAAAACAAAGAATCAAAATCACTGTCTGCCTGTGTATGGGCCGTCTCTCACTAGGATAGTCTGAGGTCTTGTTCTTAGGCTAAGGCCTTTGGCTAAGCAGCAAGGGCAGCCATAAGGGTCTTGGGAAGCGAAGGGTCACATCCTCACATCACAAACCAGTCACACTGAAATAAGGTGCTATTGGGCTGTTAGGAAGTCGATCCTGTCCTGATAGTGCCCATCACCACCATATAAAGAAACAGATCTTAAGATGGTTAAAGAAAACTTAGTTTGACAGCATTCTGTCTGGCAAGAAATCACTTCTCAATGGTTGCGGTTGTGAAACTCTTTTCTGTATTGCTTTTTCTTTATGTCCCACAATTTTCTATTGTTAATCTGGCTGGTTCTCTAATTGCTTCTCTCTGCTGTATAATGAGTTTGGCTAGGCGTAAGTTAATTAGGGTAGTGGGATATAATTGGTTAGAGAATTATGTTACAATCTGTTAGAATTGGTTCATTAAATTTCAGTACAATGATTGGTTAAGGTATAGCTGAGAATATTACTCTATAAACAGGAGGGGGAAGGGAAATTGGAATCATGTTTGTTAACGGGGGGAACGTGGAACAGGAACACAGGCAAGGCTCTGTGGCATCAGAGCTGGGAAGGAAACACTGGGGAACAGACTCTATGGGCGTACAGAGATAAGCCCGACTGGTGTGAAGGACTTCGGAATATAGGTAATAATAATAGGTAATAATTGGAGATATACCAATCTCCTAGAACTGGAAGGGACCTTGAAAGGTCCTTGAGTCCAGCCCCCTGCCTTCACTAGCAGGACCAATTTTTGCCCCAGATCCCTAAGTGGCCTCCTTAAGGATTGAACTCACAACCCTGGGTTTAGCAGGCCAATGCTCAAACCACTGAGCTATCCCTCCCCCCCTTATCAGTGTAATATGCTTGCTTAGAAACTAACCCCAATAAACGTGGCATTGTCTGCGCTTCAGACTTCTGGTCTTTTGCTGCTTGCTGTCTGCGTGACAAGAACCAGGGAAGCGGGAGGCCTCTAACATAACTGACATGACCTGATAACTAAGAGGTAAGCTTTTAAGGAAGATTTTAATACACTTTGGAAATGATCAGGGATTCCCATGAGCACTGATGAGGGGACCATGCAAAATATGCATTTAGATCCTTGTCTTGTTTTATATCCTTTCCCCGTTAGGCACACTGGCACTGTCATGGATCCATGGGATCTGTGCAATGCCTGGGCTTTTAAACAGTGCTTGGGAAGCCTCTGGCTTCAACACTCTTACTTCAACCTGTGAGCTCTGCCAGCAGGTCCAGCTGAACGACACTCCTCTTCAGAGACTGTTCCTCAGTCAATTCACAGAGCAAGTTTTTGCTGTGGCACTGGGCAGACTGTTAAAACATAGCAGGATTCATTAATGAACCGAACCACAGCACTGGAAAGTCCTTAGATTAGCACAGGGAAGCGAAGACGACAATACAGTCCATATTGGCCAATGCCCTTGAGCCAAGCTGCTGTAGAAAACGCTTTGGTTTCCTTTAACTGCACCTGTCCATTTGTCTTTGCTCCAGTAGAGCTCCCAGTGTGACTTCTATGAGCCCAGTTATTCCTGCTCCCAAAAATGTAACGAGTCCATGTATGCTTCACTCAGCCAAGCGGAGATCTGTTGCGTCGCAGGAGAGCATGGACAGAGTCTGACAACCCATGTGATCATAAGCAGAGAGTACTTTATTCATTTCCAGCATGCTCTTATATACAATTATATCAAGCAATCAAGCAGTTGCTAATTGGTTAATAAGATACACACAAGCACAGCTGAAACTTCCTTGGATAATTGCCATTCCATGCAACCTTTTGATTTATTATTCTGTTTACTGCCTACTGGCGGATGAGAGCTAATCAAGGTCAGCTTCTCATCACAGCTCACAGCAAACTAGCCCGTCCTTGAATCCCACACTTCCCCCCTTTCCTCAAAATAAAAAAAAAAAGGCATAGCAAAACATTCCCAGTTCATAGCATCACATTACTTCAATCTATTACAAAGCAAAACTAAAAAACAAATCTGAACACCAGCTGCCTAACTAAACCGTAACAATATCTTCCGCAGTGCCCTGCTCTCACCTATTACATCCCTCCTCCAGGTAATGCAAGTGGCCCAAGGGACCAGGAGGGTTCCACCAAGGTGCAAACACCCACAAAACAGGTTTCCAAATAAGGGCTTCCACTGCAGCAACATGGGGCAGCAGGCAGAAGGCCGTTGTATTTATGGCACTCTGCGCCAAAATCAGCCAAGGCCGGACCCACTTCGCCGGAATCCACCTGGGACCTTGAAAACAATCTCAGCTAGGCCACCTGGCATTCCCCTACTTTCTCATAACAACTTTATCTCATCCCTCTATTCTTGTAACCACGCTGCTGTAATTTTCCACCAAGGCAGCATAGGGAAGATGCAACCGAACATCTCCCCCCTATTCTTAAACACACAAAAAAAAATTAAAAACATCCAAAAAACTACTCCAAACTTTATAGCAAAAGACATGCAAAACAAAACAAAAAAAAATAATATATCTCATGCTACAAAACTCACCTATAACCATGCAATTCTCAACATATAACACCACCAACACCAAACAAAACAAACATAAACCAACAAGGGTAAAACAAATAAATGGTATAAATTCTGCAGGATTCCCCCCTTCTCTATAGCACACCAACTTGTGGCAAACTTCTATTACCAAATCATCCCTCAGATGTCAGGCGATCAAACTGACACTGAGGGAGCGGGGGGTCCTAAAAAAAAACAAAACACAACATAAACCACATAAAACGCAAAAAACAATTCTGGCCAGAAAACAAACAAACAAACACCACAAAACGAAACATAAAACACATAACATAAATTTGACTCTATAAATAAATGCATGGTATATCAAATGCTATGCAGCTAACATCAATTTTCTTTAATATCTAAAAAACAAAAAACAGGTCTACTCCTACTGGGCAATCAATTATTACTAAAAGCATACAAATACCTCTATAAATCAAGCATACATCAATAAAAGCATTTACATATGCAATGGCTTCCCAGCGTGCTTCTAAATACAAAGCTAGGCACAGCTCAAAATTGCTTACCACATACATGCCTATAAAACCTACTACAAGCTCAAATACATAGCACTATATACATTCTGCCGCTAATGCAACAAAATTATTCATAGCCAAACAATTGTAAACTAATTTCTTTGCCTAAATTCATTTACAAAAACAAAAACTTTTCTCTAGCATCTTTACAAAATTCAGCTGCTATTCCCTCTAGCAACCACAAAATTAACTTCTCACTTCTCTAAAAAATCACTAGCTTATTTTCCAACAGCCACTAATTAACTCAAAACACCATTCCAAACATCCTCCTGAAATTGAAATCCCAAGCTTAAACTTAAATCCCTTTCCTATCCACTACACCCTCAAAAAATCCCAAGCTGCATTCCAAGCCTTTATCTGTAGCCTGCCCGCTTGGGCCCGATCCTTTTTTCCTCTCCAAGGTCCCTATCTGTTGCCTGCCTGCTTGGGCCCGATCCTTTTTTCCTCTAACTAAACCGTTCCTTACATGAACACCAACTTATTCCACTATCAATTTAGCTAGGAGGGTGTACTTCTTAACTAGCCCCCACCCTTCTAGTCTCTACTGCGAGCAATTATCTGTACTTTCCCACCATGGGGGCTACATTCTCATGCATATAACTTTAATTACAACATCTGCATTCAGCCTATTTTAAATATAGGCTACATCTAGTATCAAGCAGTCTACAACAACCAATAATCAGCACATAACACAAAATCTACAAAAATCTAATAAGGCTAACAAAAGCACTTTATATAAAGATGCTTTGGATCACATAAATTCAAAGCCATCCTCCCAAATTACCTAAATTTATGCCTAAATAACCCACAACTCCCCCCTTGAGAATACTCAACAAACCTTTTGGCTGAGTTTTCTCAAACTTTAAAAACAAAAAACAATTAAACTCTAAAAAACTGGGGTTAGTAATGGGGGGGGTAATATCAGTACAATCCAATTAGGGAGGGCAATATATGCTAAAAAATTTATCCAAAACACAGGGCGCAGCCTGTAAAATAAATCCCAAAATCCAATTAACATCACATTTCTCAGCAGGAGTCCCAAATTTCTTCCTGCCAGTGTACAATTCTTTGTTTCTTCACCAGGGTCAGTTCTCAATGTCTTTTTAGTCAGGAATTTCTGGACTTTGGCAATATCAACAACATAAGTGTTTTTTCTTCTTTTCCACCACCGTCATGGTTCAACTTTTACGGGGGAAATTATCAAAACACACACAAAAAAAATTCCAATAACACAATGGAGCTAAAAAAAAAATTAAATAAGCCAATCATCAGTAGGAAAATTCTCCTGATGTGAAGGGGTCTTTTGCAGTAAGAATCATGGGTCCAGGCAAAGCAAAATTTTATCTCAATTAATAAATCATTCAGGGAGGATCAAACAGAAAAAATCCTAGCATAGCAAACAAGCAACTATCCTCCAGGGGCCCAGGTTGTGTACATCTTGTTGCTCTTTCAGTCATTCCATCCACCATTGCAGCAGACATCTCTGATACTGACACAATTGCAGGTTCTTCACTCCTACTATGTGCAGCCTCAAATCCCAAATGAGCAGTGGTAATATCTTGGACTAGTTCAGGAAATAATTTTTCAGGCACTGCTTCTAAAGGCTTCAAAGTGTCAGCTGAGGTTCCCATAGGCGTTACAGTTCCTGCAATAATTCAATCGCTGCAGCTGTGACAGGCACAAATGCTTTTTGAGCCTCAGAGCTTTCAATACTAAAAATGGGTGAGCCAGTATCTGCCAGCTGCACAGCTAAAATCTCTTGCTGATTGTCATTTGAACTTGTCGCAGTCAGTAGAAATGTTTGTTTTGCTTCCATAGGCTCCTCTTCGTCTCCCTTTCCACACACAGGCAGTTCTTGAGGACATATGTCGCTCTGTAGAGGGGCCCCATTTACAACTGCCCCTGGGCATTCTGATACTAGGTTAGATGGCTCATCTCCTACATCATTCTGCATGGGGGCCTCAGCTGCAACCGCTTCAGTGTGCTCTGATTCCAAGGTAAACACAGTATCTTCTACCTCTGTCTTCACAGGTGTCTCAGTTACCCCACTCTGCATTGCATCCATAGGGAAGGGGTCTCCAACCGGCAACACAGAAGGCATTCCGGGCGTTGGGCGGCAGAGCTCAGAAAGGGCCGCCTGCACTTCTGCCTCGGCCGCGAGAGTTTCTACTATCTCCTTCGCCTTATGCCATACTGGACTCAGGGAGAAGGCCTCCTTATCGCCTTCCAAAGCTCAGAGCCTAGTCGCTCCCAAACAGTTTTATCAAATATTGTACTTGATTGAACAGAAAGTCCCCTTCTCCATCCCCACCGCAGCAGATGGGATAACGTATCAGAGGGGAGCTTCTCTCCCTGCCGCTCCGCGATGCGTATCAGATATCCATGCACCGTCCTTTCTTCCGCTGATACAGCGGTTCCCATGGTAGCTGCTCACCTCTGGGCTGGGGTGTGCCTCCCTTTTCAGACGCCCTGCGGCTTGGCGCTCGACACTGAGCTCAGGTGCGCCCCTCTTTTCGGGCATCCTGCGGCTCCTAGCCGCTCAACACTGAACTCAGGTGCGCCCTTCCTTTCGGACGCCCTGCGGCCGCCGCTCGACACTGAGCTCAGGTGCGCCCTTCTTTTCAGACGCCCTGCGGCTGCCGCTCGACACTGAGCTCAGGTGCGCCCTTCCTTTCGGACGCCCTGCGGCCGCCGCTCGACACTGAGCTCAGGTGCGCCCCTCTTTTCGGACGCCCTGCGGCTCCTAGCCGCTCAACACTGAGACTCAGGTGCGCCTCCTTTTCTTCTTTTCAGTTCAGGCCACCAACACTATCCTCATTCAATCACGTCGGGGTCACCATTTGTTGCGTCGCAGGAGAGCATGGACAGAGTCTGACAACCCATGTGATCATAAGCAGAGAGTACTTTATTCATTTCCAGCATGCTCTTATATACAATTATATCAAGCAATCAAGCAGTTGCTAATTGGTTAATAAAATACACACAAGCACAGCTGAAACTTCCTTGGATAATTGCCATTCCATGCAACCTTTTGATTTATTATTCTGTTTACTGCCTACTGGCGGATGAGAGCTAATCAAGGTCAGCTTCTCATCACAGCTCACAGCAAACTAGCCCGTCCTTGAATCCCACAGAGATCCTCCCATGGACAGGTGATAATCATTCCCTTGTCTCTGTTGGGTATTCCATTGATGTAGGTTGGTCCCAGCCTGTCCTTAATGACCCATTCATATCACTCCATAACAGCTACGTGACAAAACACCTCATGTCTCCTGCTTTTTAGAATCATGGCAATACCAACCACAGAGGGAAACTATGATGTGTATTGGCATCATACAAGTATCACCAAAATTCCCACCTCTCTCTCACACACACTGCTCACAGCCCTTGGAGAGAAAGCAACGCACAGGAGCTGGACGTTAGTCCAGTGAACACAGTGGAGGACAAGCTGCAATCCTCAAACCCTGGTGAAAAAGGAGAGGCAAGCGCGTGCCCGGGATGGCAAGCCGTGGGGGCCGCCCGGATGGTCTCTGTGAGGGGGGCAGTCAGGCAGCCTTCGGCGACTTGCCTGCGGGAGGGCCGCCGGTCCAGCGGATTCAGCAGCGGGTACGTTATGTGGATTGATCCCTGCCTATGATTTCAGTTATAACTGCCTCTATGAAATCAAGTGTCTGTGTGTTTCACCAGATTTCATCTTCTCCATTAACTTTGCGTAGCCATGTACAAGGGGGAGCTGTACCCCCAACACGTCATCTTATCGGTGTAAAAACTGTACAGGCTACGTCACCACCCTGTGACATCCTCAACAAAGTGCCCATTTGTGCCTGGGTAGGGGCCCTGCTCTGGGAGGGAGGATGCAGCAAGGACTCAGGGTCGGTGGCCGGGGTCTCTGTGCTCAGAGATGGGGAGGTTATGTGGGGAGGGGGGTAATGAGCGGGAGAGGGAGGTCAAGAGTTAAAATAATAATATTTGGGGAAAACATGTATATAAGTGAAACAGAACAGAAATAAAACTGGAGTGTGGGTTCTAAAGCAACAAGGCTTGGGTAGGGATTCGAGGTTAAAGCTCTGGGATCCCCCAGCGCTCTAGATCCCCAAACCTCTCCTCCCTCCCACTGACCCACCCAGCCCACTTCCTGGGTGCCCTTCCTCCACACGCCCCTCCCCTTCTTCCCATTACTCTCAGCCGGCATCACCTCCCGGCACCTTGGGAGCTTCTTGTGTTCCCTCCTCGTCTCTCACAACCTCCTCCGTCCCTGCTGCTTCTTAGCTCTAACCCTGCACATGCCCTCCCCATGTCCTGGCACCCCAGAATTAGCTACTCCTCCTCCCATGGCTCTCTTATCCCTTCACCCATGGGGTCATGAATGGCAACATTATACACTCTTCTGTCAAACCAGGAGCTCATCTGACTGTCACACAAGCCACGCATCGGTCACACACCTCTTTACTCAATTTAGAATTCTACAGGAGGTATATTTTCCTCTTAAAATGAGGAAAAGGCATGAAAGCGACAGTTATTAATGTAGCCAATAAGGACACATTAAATGCAATTTCAAAATGACTGATGACAAATGTCTAAAAATTATTCTAGTGGGTGGGAGATGAGGCAAAAAAGTGGGGGCAAGGAAACTTGTCAAAACTTGTATGAATAAAGGTATAAAGTTATTACTGCTCAGGTTCTTTAGAGACCCCACAGCTTGTAATGACCAAGGTAACAGAACTCCTTACCCAGGGAGGTCACGTTCTCATAGTTCTCCTGCATGACATCCCAGTAGAGGGCTCTCTGAGTGGGGTCCAGCAGAGCCCCCTCTCCCCTGGTGAAATGCACAGCCACCTCCTCGAAGGTCACCGGCCCCTGAAAGAGCAAGAGTCCAACACTCAGGACCTGCTGCCCCACTCACAGCCCCACACTCATGGGGGAGAGGAGCCAATCAAATGGGAGCTCTGGGTGGCTCACAGTCAGAGTCCCACCTCCACACCACTCAGAGCAGCCAGGAAACACCAGGGGAGGGGACAGGCGAGAGCCCCTTGTCTCTCCCAGCAGATCCATCCCCTACTAGCCACAGACGGGCACAGGAGATGGAGGCCCTGGCAGGTGCAGGGAGAGCTCGCTGGCAGGAGCCCAGCGCTGTTCCCATTGTGAAGAGCTGGACGGGGCCAGACTCAGTGGGGGCAGACGACATGACGGTCCAGGGGGCCTTGCTGAGGGTTCCTCCAGCAGGGTGTCCTGTCCCTCCTCCCCACTTCTCTTCAGCTGTCTGCCCCTGCAGCTCTTCCTGCAGCCCTGCCCCCACTTGGAGCTGCCCCGGCCAAGCTGCTCCCAGGAGCCTCCTGTGCTGTGCAGGGGAGGGGTTGCTGATGTCGGGAGGCCCCACCCTCCTGCCTCTGTGCCCAGTCTCTGCTGAGCTCCCCAGCCAGCACCTACTAACCCCACCCACGCTGAGGGAGTGACACAGGACAGCAAATTCCCACCTATCCAAGGACAAATTGGTGCAGATAAACAGGCTGGGTTCACATCCCAAAGCTGAGGAGAATGTAAGAATTACAGAGAAAATAGGGCAAAATAAGAGACTAGAGAGTCAATAATTTTAGGGACAACGAGGGAATCTCCTTGGATTTTCTAGCCATATGTGGGGAGGAGAGAGAAGGGGAAGAACCAGAGAGAATTCTTCTCAGGTTATGAGACGGAAAGAAATGGCACAAACAGGAAAGGATGCAAGTGGCTCCCCGTGGCCATAGGCGTGTGCAGCACATTTCATTAGGGTGTGCACCCAGGGAGGCCCCCCTAGCCCCACCCCATCCACTGCCTCCCACTTCCTGCCCCCCTCAGAACCCCCAACCCCCCCTGCTCCTTGTCCCCTGACTGCCCCTCCTGAACCCCACTGTAACTGCCTCCCTAGGACCCTACCTGTCGATCTGACCCTTATCCACACCCCCAGACAGACCCCCGGGACTCCCACGCCCCATCCAACTGCTCCTCGCCCCTTACAGGACCCCCAGAACTCCCGACCCATCCAACTCCCTCTGCTGCCTGCCTGCCCTGACCCCGCTCCACCCCCACCCCCCGAACCCTCAACCCATCCAACCCCCCTGTTCCTTGTTCCCTGACCGCCCCCTCCACAGGCCTCCCCAACCGCTAATCACCTCCCCCCCCAACTATCCAACCCCCCTCCCCACCTCCTGGCAGCTCTGTCTAGTGGCTGCTCCCACCCACACACTCAAAGTGGCAGAGGAGGTTCCCTCTCCTTCAGGGGGAAGGTTGCCTAGTGGTTAGGCCACAGGACTCAGGCTCAGGTGTTCTGGGTTTGAGTCTCTGCTCTGCCACAGACTCCCTGTTTAGCCTTGGGAAAGTCACTTCACCTCGTTGTGCCCTAGATCCCATCTGCCCAATGGGGCCAACACTGACCTGCCTCCTGGGCTAAATCCATCCATGGCTGGGTGATGGGGGGGAATGGAGATACCAACATGGGGAAATTTGGGCTGAATTTCTGCACAGCCGGAGAGCGGGAGCCAGCTCCACAGGGGGGATGGGAGCGAGAGGGGCTCAGGCCAGCTCCACACAGAGGGGGGTCAGGGCTTGGGCCCTGCAACTTTTGCCACTAAGGTGGCTGGGGCTCCCGAGCCGGGGACTTCAGCCCCACATCTTCTGCCAGGGTCCGGGGTTCTCCTCCCTGCCCCAGGGTGGCTCCTCTCCCACTCCATCCCCCGCCCAGGGCAGCTCCTGCTGGGGTCTGGGCTTCTCCTCCCCCCACCCGCCCCCAGCCCCCGCCCCACAGGGCTCCCCCGGGCACCCCCTGCGGTGGTGGCCGGAGCCGGGCCTGGCGGGCAGGGAGCAGCGATTCACACGGGGCCCTGGCAGAGACACCAGCCCGAGCGGGGCAGGGCAGCCCCGGGGAGCGGGCGGGGGGGTCTGCTGCTGCTGGGCCCCCCCACCGACCCCTGGGGCTGTTTCGGGGGGTCTCACTCACTCCCCCAGGAGCGGGGGGGGAGCAGCAGAGTGGAGCCTGCCCAGCAAACAGCTGATCGCAGCTGCGCCCAGGCCGCCCCTGGGGAAAAGCTCAGCGGAGGAGGCTCCACAAGCTGCCGGCAGCGGGTCATTCCCGGGGGGGCCGAGCACCCGCCTGCAGCCGCCGCAGCCACCCCCCTCCCCCCGGAGCCCCCACGGGGGGGGGAGCAGCCTCCCCAGCCGGGGCTCAGGGCATTGGGGTGCCGGGCTCCCCCCCTGCGCACGCCTGGGCCCGGGACACTCACACACACACTCTGCCCCGGGGCTCCCCTGGTGCCCAGAGACCGAGCAACCCCCCGCCTGCCCCCCCGCAGCTCCGGCCTCTCCCCTCCCGCCCCGCCAGCCGCACCCCGGGGAGCACCGGGCCCCAGGCTCTGTCCCCACCTGGAGCCCAGCGGGGCCGGGGGCAGCTCCTGCTGCAGCTGAGAACAGCGGCTCCGCTCCGGCCCGGGCGGCTCCAGCGCTGCTGGCAGCACGTGGCCACCAGGGAGCAGCTGCTGAGCCCGGGCTCCTGCGTCACAATGTGCCAGAGCCCCGCCCCCAGGAGCTGCCCCGCCCCCGGACTGTGTCAGAGCCCCGCCCCCAGGAGCTGCCCCGCCCCCGGGCTGTGCCAGAACCCCGCCCCCAGTAGCTGCCCCGCCCCCGGGCTGTGCCAGAGCCCCCCCCCCAGGAGCTGCCCCGCCCCCGGGCTGTGCCAGAGCCCCGCCCCCAGGAGCTGCCCCGCCCCCGGACTGTGCCAGAGCCCCGCCCCCAGGAGCTGCCCCGCCCCCGGCCTGAGCTAAAGCCCCGCCCCCAGGAGCTGCCCCATCCCTGGCTGTGCCAGAGCCCCGCCCCAGGAGCTGCTCCGCCCCGGGCTGTGCCAGAGTCCCGCCCCAGGAGCTGCCCCGCCCCAGGCTGTGCCAGAGCCCCGCCCCCGGGCTGTGCCAGAGCCCCGCCTCCCGGAGCTGCCCCGCCCCGGACTGTGCCAGAGCCCCGCCCCAGGAGCTGCCCCGCCCCCCCGCTGTGCCCGCGCCCCGCCCCCCGGAACGGCCCCGCCCCCGGCCGGTGCCATAGCCCCGCCCCCAGGAACGGCCCCGCCCCCGGACTGTGCCAGAGCCCCCCCCCAGGAGCTGCCCCGCCCCCGGACTGTGCCAGAGCCCCGCCCCAGGAGCTGCCCCGCCCCGGGCTGTGCCAGAGCCCCGCCCCAGGAGCTGCCCCGCCCCTGGGCTGTGCCACAGCCCCGCCCCAGGAGCTACCCGCCCGCCCGGGCTGTGCCAGAGCCCCGCCCCCAGGAGCTGCCTCCCCCTGGGATTTGTTCTCCTGTTTCCTTCTTCCCAGCACCTGCCGCTCCCTTCCTGTGTCTGCAAACACCCCCCCGGGAGGGCTGCAGCGCTCGCTGGGTCTGTCTCCAGTGGCTGAAGTTGCCTCCATCTCTAATCACCTGGGGTGGAGGGAACGAAGGGAGGAGATGGGCCCAGGGTGTGAAAGCAGAATTAGGGGGCAGGGAAAGAAGGACTGTTTGGAAAGGTGGAAAGGAAAGGCTCCTGGGTGATCCAGATGGAGTCAGAAGCAGTTGGGCAGCAGAGGCTCAGATAAATGGAGGGGAACCCCCGGGGTGTCCCAGTGTTGGCCAGGGTGTGTACAGCACCTAGCACAATATGGGGTCCCGATCTCATTCATGGTCTGTGCAGCACCTGGGAGCCCTGATGTCTCTTTCCTCATCACAGGCACTGGGAATGGAGTGAGGGAAACCTCAGCACCTGAAGGGTTAATGCAGCCCTGTGTGCAACCCCTGCTAGGGTGACCAGACAGCAAATGTGAAAAATCGGGACAGGGAGTGGGGGTAATAGGAGCCTATATAAAAAGGCCCAAAAATTGGGACATCCGGTCACGCTAGTCCCTGCTGCACTCACGAGGGGTTGGCTTAGAGAGTTGTAGTAATAACAGCAGCAAAGAGTCCTGTGGCACCTTATAGACTAACAGACGTATTGGAGCAGGAGCTTTCGTGGGTGAATCCCCACTTCATCAGATGCACCAATAGTCCCATATGGTCTAGTGGTCAGGATTCCTGGTTTTCATCCATGGGACCTGGGTTCAACTTCTGGTGTGGGAACAGTGCAGAGCTTTTGCCCAGAGTGGAGACAGGAAATGAAAGAAACAGGAAGGGATCCTGCCAGCAGGGGAGTTAGACAGCGTGGGAGGGGATCCCAGAAGTGGGGTGGGGGCAGAGGTCTGAGCGGAGACCAGGGAAGGATCCCAGCAGTGTGGGAAGTTGAGAGCACAGGCCTGGCATGGGGACCTGGAAGAGTGAATGTGTCCCTCTAAACCCATCAACTGCAGACTAGGCAGGACTGGAAGAATTACATATTTGTTGGTAATTGTCAATTTCTGTGTAAACGCACAACCCAATGGCAAAATATTTCCATCCATAATTATCAAAATTGGCAGATGGGCAAAGTAAGAAACATGCTGCTTGAGAACTTACCCTGTTGTAGGAGCAGCAGTGATCTGTGTGCTCCATATAACCTGTATGCCCAAAAGGTCTGTTACACTCCCCCCACCCCATCTCCTCTCCCTCTCTGAATGCCTGTGAAGTGGCTTTCCCCCTCCCCTCCCCTCCTGCAATGCTTGTGGGATGAATGAGCTGGTTGAACAGCTGGTTGAAGATCAGAAGAGCTCCTAGATAGACAAGGTGTCTGGGACTCTCATTAGGCAGCATTGTGAAAGCACAGCTGAGCACAGGGCCCCTTCCCCTTTTAAAGACCTGAACCTCATGGCCTGCGACTAGAGATGACTTGGCTGCATCCGGTGGGTCACACTCCACCTCAGCCAGTGTCCATGCAGGGTCCATGCTCTGGGTGTGTGAGTGCTGCCTAATGAGAGTCCAGACATCTTGGTACCTGGAAGCTCTTCTGATCTTCAGCCAGCCCCTTCATCCCACAAGCATTGCAGGAGGGAGGGGGAGGGGGAAAGCCACTTCACAGGCATTCAGAGCGGAGAGGAGACAAAAGCGAGGGAGGAAGTATAACAGACCTTTTGAGCATAGAAATCACTGCTGTTCCTACAACAGCAGGGACAGGCCACTAGGAGCTGAGAAAAGGAAGCAAGCCTGTTTCTGCCTGGCTTTGAACCAGGGACCTTTTGCGTGTTAGGCAAACGTGATAACCACTACACTACAGAAACTCTGTCACAAGGCTGTGCCCTTCCCTTCATAAGAACATAAGAATGGCCATACTGGGTCAGACCAAAGGTCCATCCAACCCCATATCCTATCTGCCAACAATAACCAATGCCAGGTGCCCAAGAGGAGTGAACCTAACCGGAAATGATCAAGTGATCTCTCTCCTGCCATCCATCTCCACTCTCTGACAAACAGAGGCTAGGGACACCATTCCTTACCCATCCTGGCTAATATCCATTGATGGACTTAACCTCCATTAATTTATCTGCAAAAAGAACAAAGAGAACATGTGGCACCTTAGAGACTAACAAATGTATTTGAGCATAAGCTTTTGTGGGCTAAAACTCACTTCATCGGATGCATGCAGTTAAAAATTCAGTAGGAAGAGATATATACACACAGAGAACGTGAAAAAAATGGGTGTTGCCATACACACTATAACGAGTGATCAGTTAACGTGAGCTGTTATCAGCGGAGAAAAAACCTGATTTTGGGAGGGAACAGGAGAAAGGACAAAGGAAGCAAGAGACGAAGAGAAAGAGGATCAGACAGTGGATGGAGCAAGAGGTGAATCAAAAAGGACAAACCCTTATGTCCCCAGTGATTCTAAGAGACAAAATCCCAGGTGCAAAATAAAATTCTGCCTCCTTAAGCTCGTGTTTTCCATGCCTAGAATTCAACTGTCACCAGATGGATCAGACTGAACAGGTTTCACACCTCCAGGAGGCTCTTACCTTCTAAACGGCTGTTTTCTAGTAAAATCACTAAAAAGGAAGGAAGAAACTCGAAAGAGGTTCCTCCTGGCGCACGTCCGTGAACCCGAATACTCTCTCAGTCCTCAAAGGGAGACCTGGAGAAGGAGACTTGCTGGAGCAAAGCCACAGGGGTCTCTGAGGTTTCCCTGGCCCCTCGCCCCTGTCCTGCCTGGCTGATGTCAGCATCTCTCTGTGAGGTCACCACCTCCCCACCGCCTTGGACCAATAGTCTGAGGTCCTGCAAAAAGGCCTTTGTGATGTCACTGCCACACCCCCTCCCTTGCTGGGCTAATGTCCTGCCCCTGGCCAGGCACTTTGCAGGTTTGAGCTACTCCCTGTGGATCACCCAACTCAAGGAGCGTTCGTTCTAGGCAGCAAGCCGGCTAGACAGGGAAACAGCAGACGCTGCTCCCAATGCTACACTCAGTTTTTCAGAAATTAGTCGACTTTATGGCCAGAAGAGACCATTAGAGCATCTAATCTGACCCCCTGCATATCACAGGCCTCCTGTATAGCACAATAGCTACTTTGGGGGCAAATACATTATAGAAAGGCATCTTGTCTTCATGAAATGACATCAGGAGATGGAGAATCCACCACTTTCCTTGGTAGCTTGTTCCTGTGGTGAATCATCCTCGCTGTTGAATATTTGTGCCTTTGTTGTAATATGAATTTGTCTCTTTTCACCTTCCAGCCATTGGGTCTTGTTAGGCCTTTCTCTGCTCGATTCAAGAGCCCTTTAATACCCAATCTTTTCTCTCCATTAAGGCACTTCAACACTTTAATGAAGTCACCTTTCAATCTTCTTTTGATAAGCTAAACAGGTTGAGCTCTTTCAATAGCTCACTAGAAGGCAGTTTTCTCCAGCCCTCAGAACCTTTGGTGGCTCTTTGCTGCCCCAGTTCCAATTTCACATCTTTTTCAAAGGAGGACACCAAAACTGGAGGCTATTCCAGTATCAGTCTCACTGATGCCGTGTCACCTCCTGTGACATTATTGACATAATCTGTAACCGTATAGATTACCGTTGCGACCGCTGTCCTATTTGTAGCCAATATTGTAGAAAGGTTGTAGCGTAAGGGGTCTATGGAGAGGTTCTGATTGGCTGATTATAATTCTGCTATTTCTAGATGTGTATCATTTTTATAGTTGACATTATGAATTCCTGCTCATTTCCCCACTGGCTGGAGCATGGCTAGAGTGTGTCTGTGGTTAATGATGTTGCTATAGATTGTTCAGTGTGATCATTTAGAGTTTAAATCCCAGGTTCCATCTATTGTAAAGCCACTTCTGGCAAGAGGGCTGTTTTCCCTCATTATGGGGATGCTACGATACTAAAAAAATTGTAAATAACATAACTGACTATGGAGACAGGGATGAGTGAAGCAGGTTTGAATGGATCAGAGGAGAATGTGATGGGAGACTCTCTTGTCCCGATTCTGAATAATCAGATGTAACCTGCTCTGGAATTTCACTTGACACTTTCTTTGTCATGTATTGTCTCTCTGTGATGTGGGTTTCTATCTTTCCTGAAGGCTGTTTGGTCACCCAATTGGATATTAGTTCAGTTTGATAGGATGTAGCTCAGATTTATTGAAGAATTTAAGACAATGACCCTTTGCTAAAGTTACCAATTAAAATGAAATTATAGGTGAAGTTATTGGTTAAAGAGTAAGAGACTGTGTGATAATCTGAATTATTTTGGAAAACTGAAAGTTGTCTTGGTTTTGTGTTTTGTTAGTCATACAGGAAATGATGGCTAATCTTGAAAAGTTAATTTGATTTAATTTACCCTGATTCCTCAACTGTTGCTACAGCTCTAGTACCCATCAATCCAAAGACTGAGAGAAATGGAGAGTTCCAACCATTGTCCTTTTAGTATCTTATTGTTCCTCTCTCTGTTTTTTTTGTGCTGGCCTTTCTATTCTATCACTTTCTGCCTTTGTTTAGTTGGTAACAGTTGGTTTCCATCACTCACGTTTGTTTGTTTAAATCTCTATCCGTTGTTAAATAAATTTTTTGCTTGTTTGATAACTGTACTCAGGTGCTGTGTGAGATACAGTAGCAATGGTCCACAGTAAAACTAGTAACCTGGGATACTTGGGGAAGAGAGGATCTGGGATTTCACCGGGTATCTGGTGATCCAGGCTGGACCCCAGAGGGGGACACATTGAAGGAACTCAAGGGTTAAGGTGGGTGCTGTAGCTCAGAGGAGGGTCCTTGAGTTCCAGCAGGCTGGTGAGTTTGGTCACTAACATCCAGCTGCCAAATGCAAAACTCCCTCTTCCTTGTGGCAGGTGGCAACAAGGAGACTCACAGTCCTCAGCACCCTGAGAAGGGTCACAATGTGTCTCTATGTTGAGCCACCTGTCAAGTTCACACAGGGAAAGCTCCCGATAGCACAAAACTCTGCCCTATGAAATCATGGAACATGTGCTCTTTGCTCTGTGAAAGCATGTAAAGAATCCAAGCGCTGGAGGACGGGGTTTGGGTCCAGAGTGACCTAGACAAATTGGAGGTTGGGCCAAAAGAACTCTGAGGTGGTTCAACAAGGAGAATTGCAGAGTCCTGCACTTAGGACGGAAGGATCCTATGCACTGCCACAGACTGGGGACTCACTGAGTGAGGGGGGTTTGATAGCAGCCTTCAACTACCTGAAAGAGCAGCAGTGTGGGCTTTCTCCTGGCCACTTTTGCTGGGCTGGGCAGGCAGCCTGGAGGCCTTTCTAGAAGAGCATTGGGAACAGGTTAGAAAAACCAATGTGAAAACCAGAACCTCAGGTTTAGACTCATTCATTTATAATATTAAATCTTCAATTCTAGTGTCACAGTCAATACAATTGCTTCAGCCTGATAGTTGCCCAAAGGGAAACTTAACGTCTCTCAAGGAGAGTGGGAGAAAGCACTTTTCAGAGTCCAAGAGAGACAAGGCGGGTGAGGGTAAGAGCTTGCAGAGGACCAACCTCTGTTGGTGAAAGAGACAAGCTGTGCAGCTAACCCAGCACCCTTCTTCAGGTCTGTGTAGCCTGGAAGGTCGTCTCTTCCATAACCAGCAGTTAGAACATAAGAACAGCCACACTGAGTCAGACCAGTTCATCTAGCCCACTCTCCCGAAAGTGGCCAATGCCTGGCGCCCCAGAGGACCCCTGGGACCAACATGGATACACCACCACAAACAAGGTTAAAAGTCAATGCACAGGGGAGAAGGATCTTGTGTTTCATTCCTTATGTCCTAGTCCCATCATGTGGCCATTTCCTTTTCTTCCTTTCTGTTAAAAGCTTTGGTATTTTGCACAGAAACATTATTTCCCCAGGAGAGACCCAGGAGTGGCAGCTGCATTCCAGTACCAAACAGTCACTGGAAGGGGGCAGACAAAGGCCTTTAGGACGAGGCGTCCGTCACTGTCAAAAGATCATCTCCCTCCTGCAGGTCACTGGCAGCCTGAATTTGTTCCTTATCCTCCCAGAGTCTGGGGGCTGGAATCAGCACTACCCAGCCCCGCAGTATGTAGCAGGAACAAACACAAACCTGGTCTTTAACACAAGCTTCCTTCTCAGGAAGATTTTTCTGTGATTGAAGTTGAGCTTCAGTTCCCCTCTCCTGGGGCGGGGCTGGTGTGGGGCCAGCTCCCAGTGAGATCTGTTTTCACCTTTGCCCCCTTTCAGTCACTCTGGGATCCTAACTCTGCTCCCAGCTGTCAGGCAGCTTCAGCCCATCCACCCTGCTCATTAACTCTGTGGTCATATGTCACTCCCTCTGCCAGCACTCACAGCTTGCAGGAAAGCTACTCCTGCCAGATGCATTGGTATAGTGGTGTGCAGGGATGCTTTCTAAGCACTTCATCTGGGTTTGATTCCCAGTCAATGCAATAATGGCTTTTCTCTTTTGTTGTTTCCTCATCTGGAAGTGGTACAATTTCAGTCACATTGTGTTACAATCACATTATCTATAGAATGAAACAATAAATGTGTCAAAGTCCAGCAGGTCATACAGGATGGAGGCACACAAGGGGCTGGAATGTGTCATCTGAGAAAGACAGAACACTTGGAAACCTGCATCTCCCGTCCCCTGGCCTTGCGTGTTATGATTCCAGCTGTGTGAGCTGTTTGTAGGATGTTCCAGCATGATGGGGAAATGAAGTTTTGAGTCAGTTTTGCTCCTGCAGATTCCTTTGCTGTTACAATTATAATGACATGAACAAAAGGGAGGAAAAATAAACAAATGCCAAGTTGCAATACAGGTGGGGAAAAGGACGATCAGGTTAAGCCAAACACGTCAAAATAAAAATTAATACAAAAAAGGGGAGGGGGGAAGAGATCAGGTATGTGGAGATCCCCTTGATATTTCAACGCACATTGTTAGAATCAAAGTTCAGACTTGACACTGGAAAACCTGCAACTACCTGTCTCTCTCAACACCTGTGATGAGCAAGATGGAGTTAGGACACCTGTTCTGCTTCAATCATTTATTGTCTCTCTGTTCTCTCCTTCTTCTCCCCCCAATTCCTCATCTCCAATGTCTCTGCCTCTCTCCTCTTGCTCCCTCTCCCCTGCCCTTTCCAGGAACTCACAGTCTACAGCATTTAGGACAAGCCAGAGCTCCCATGTTCTGCACATGAGCCTGTGTCAGAGGACATGTGACCCCGTCAGAACCAGTCACCGGATCAATATGTCCCTTTATGGGCAACTTCTCTGCCTACTCTGCAATTTACACACCCCACTGAAGGGGTGTGGTACAACTCTGACTGAGAGGCCTCACAGGAGAAACTTCAGCCCAAAGACAAATTTGTGTGAAATGCTGAGAAGTGAAGAGCCCCCTTCCCCTCCCCCAAATCCCCAGAACTCTAGAGTCACCCCATGGCACCAGCACAGGGAACCCAGTGAGATGGGGTTACAGAATACAAGGGGAGGAGCAGGGGAGAGAGGTGACAGGAGTCTCTCTCTTTCCTTCTCTCTTCACTTTCTGTTCTTCTCTTTCCTTCCAGGAACTGCAGTCACAGCAGAGAGGGTTTGTCTCTTTATTAGGGATCCCTCTGTGTCACGGACGCTGCAAAGTCATAGATTCTGTGGCTTCTGCAGTGGCCTCTGCAGCTGACTCCGTGGCTGCCCCAGCAGCTGGCCTGGGGGCAGCAGGCAGTGGTTCCAAGTGTGGCAGCATCAGCCACAGCTCAGTGGCTCCTGGCACCTGTCCCGAGGTGGCCGGAGCAGGGCTGGCCTCTGGGGCTCCCCTCACCTGGCAGCATCTGGAGTGGCCGTGGGTCCCCAGGGCTGCTCCCCCCGTACATGGTGCCACAGGCCCTGGACTCCTGCGCCCACAGCTGGTGCCACGGACCCCTGGGCCTCCTCCCCAAGATTCAATGAGGGTATTTATGGTATAAGTCATGGCCGGGTCATGGGCAATGAGCTTTTGGGTTTTGCCGTGATCTGTCCATGACATTTACTAAAAATACCTGCGATTAAATCTTCACCTTCCTCATTATCGATCAAATAAATCAAACGCCTCCACCTGCAAGTGGATTTAGCCCAGGACCCTCAGAGTCAGCAGCTGTTACACCCCCACTGAGCTCTCTGGTCAGGTGTCCTAGCGCTGGAAGCCTCCTGTTTAGATCCTAAAATAGCATTTTTGCACCAATGGGGCTGAAATTTTGGACTGGACATTGTAGCTCCACCGTTCTTTTACTGAATTGCTTCAAAACAGCAAGTCAAGAAAGTCTCCTAAGTGCCAGGCTCTCTGCCTTGGAAACAGCTGCCCCTGCTCTGCAGGAGTCTGTGCGTTCCACACAGCAACGTACACACCTGCCCCACACTGAATGGGGGTCAGACAGTGACAGGGTTGGTAACACAAATACTTCAGACTATTAACTCCAGGTCCCTTCCTTTCTTTAACCCAGGATGTGCCAGTCAACTGGTAACCATGGTGTTATCTTCACCTTAAAATACCGACAGGACATTTTCAGTGAGCCCTGCACCCCATGCCCTGCCTGCAGCCAGCCCTGTCTGCAGCCAGCCCTGCACCCTCTGCCCTGCCCCACCAGCTGCATCCTCCCTGCCTTGCCTGCAGCCAGCCCCACACCCCCTGCCCTGCCCGCAGCCAGCCCCACACCCCCTGCCCTGCCTGCAGCCAGCCCCACACCCCCTGCCCACAGCCAGCCCCTGCCACAACCCCTGCCCTGTCTCCAGCTACCTCCTGCCGCACCCCCTGTGGCCTGCCCAAAGCCAGCCAGCCCCACACACCCCCAGCCGCGGACACCCGGCCCTGTCTCCAGCCAACTCCGGCCACACTCCCCTGCCTGAAGCCAGACAGCCTGCCCCACACCCCTGTCTGCAGCCAGCCCCACACCCCCTGCCCTGCCTGCAACCAGACCCTACCTCCAATCAGCCTCTGCCCTGCCTCCAGCCAGCCCCATGGCCACTGGTGCCATGCAGTTCCCAGGGCAGTAACCCTGCACACCTGCTTCAATGAGGGGGGCAGGGAGCAGCTGGGACCCACACATGTGCACACCCAAGGGTGACCAGACAGCAAGTGTGAAAAATCAGGACAGAGGGTGGGGGGTAATAGGATCCTAGGTAAGAAAAAGACCCCAAAATTGGGACTGTCCTATAAAATTGGGACAGCTGGTCACTAGCACACCCCAGGACTCCAGAGTTCCATTGCTGGGTTTCCTATTGGTTCCACTGCTGGTTGGTTTCCTTTTCCTGGGGACTCTGGGCAAGTTGCTCCTGCTCTAGGGCTCCGTCCCCAGCAAGCAAATGGGGATTTTGTACCTTCCGCTATTGGAAAGTGCTGGGAGAATCCCCAGCCAAAGCTGCTCTGACAGCGCTAAGCAGCATCTGACCATTCAAGGTCAGGCGCACTGCCAGGAGGAGGAGTGTAGAGAGGGCCCAGCCATGGGGTTTGGCTCAAGAAGACCAAGTCTCCAATTTGTTAAGGGCGTTTTGAATTCCAGTCCTGTGCTCCAAAGTGCTTGGTGTCAGTTGCACATTTTAGAACGATACTCTCACTCCACTTTCCAAATCATCATTCATACTGTTTACCCACCTCCACTAGGCCTGGAACCTTGCCAAAGAAGGAAGAGGATTGGTTTGGAATGATTTGTTCTTGACAAATCCATGATCCCTCATGCTAAGAACCAAATTATCCTGTAGGTGCTGCTGACAAACTGAGTGTTTAAGAATCTATTCCAGTATCTCTCCAGCTATGGAAGTGAGGCTGGCTAGTCTATAAGGCCCAGGGTCTCTTTGTTCCCCTTTGAAAGATAGATCCTGTCTTGTTCATGGATGGGAAGATGTTCTTTTTCAGGGCTCTCAGACGAGAACTGGGGCACAATACTTGGTTTGTTAAGGCCACAAAAATGGAGGCAGGAACCTCTTCTCTCCTGCTGGCAAAGAACCCCAGGTACCGAAAAGACAGGGACTCACACCTGAACAGGATTTAGAAAGGCAGTGGTTAAAGTTTGGCCCCGACCATTTCTTGTTTCCACAGACTAGACATTTTAGCAAACTTTAGAATTCCTTGGTGCTAAACACCGTGAAACTCTCCTTTCTCCTTCACAGAGGGCTTTAACGCCCTTCTCTCACTCAGGCTCACGACGGCCCAGAGTTCAAGAACTGTCCCTGTTCCCATTGGACAGATGGGGAGGAGCCTGAGCTATAGAGAAGGGAAGTGACCTGTCACCAGATGGATCAGACTGAACAGGTTTCAGACCTCGAGGAGGCTCTTACCTTCTAAACAGGGATGGCAGTTTTCTAGTAAAATCACTAAAAGGGAGAAAACTCAAAGAGGTTCCTCCTGGCGCTCACGTCCGTGAACCTGAATACTCTCTCAGTCCTCAAAGAGAGACCTGGAGAAGGAGAAGGAGACCTGGAGAAGGAGACTTGCTGCAGCAAAGCCACAGGGGTCTCTGAGGTTTCCCTGCCCCTCGCCCCTGTCCTGCCTGGCTGATGTCAGCATCTCTCTGTGAGGTCACCACCTCCCCACCAATAGGCTCAGGTCCTGCAAAAGGCCTTTGTGATGTCACTGCCACACCCCTCCCTTGCTGGGCTAATGTCCTGCCCCTGGCCAGGCACTTTGCAGGTTTGAGCTACTCCCTGTGGATCACCCCACTCAAGGAGCGTTTGTTCTAGGCAGCAAGCCAGCTAGACAGGAAAACATCAGACGCTGCTCCCAATGCTACACTCAGTTTTCAGAAATTAGTCGACTTTATGGCCAGAAGAGACCATTAGAGCATCTAATCTGACCCCCTGCATATCACAGGCTTCCTGTAGGACACAAGATCTATTTTTGGGGGAAAACACATTCTAGAAAGGCATCTTGTCTTCATGAAATGACATCAGGAGATGGAGAATCCACCACTTTCCTTGGTAGCTTGTTCCTGTGGTGAATTATCCTGACTGTTAAATATTTGTGCCTTAGTTATAATATGAATTTGTCTCTTTTCACCTTCCAGCCATTGGGTCTTGTTAGGCCTTTCTCTGCTCGATTCAAGAGCCCTTTAATACCCAATCTTTTCTCTCCATTAAGGCACTTCAACACTTTAATGAAGTCACCTTTCAATCTTCTTTTGATAAGCTAAACAGGTTGAGCTCTTTCAATAGCTCACTAGAAGGCAGTTTTCTCCAGCCCTCAGAACCTTTGGTGGCTCTTTGCTGCCCCAGTTCCAATTTCACATCTTTTTCAAAGGAGGACACCAAAACTGAGGCTATTCAGTATCAGTCTCACTGATGCCGTGTCACCTCCTGTGACATTATTGACATAATCTGTAACCCGTATAGATTACCGTTGCGACCGCTGTCCTATTTGTAGCCAATATTGTAGAAAGGTTGTAGCGTAAGGGGTCTATGGAGAGGTTCTGATTGGCTGATTATAATTCTGCTATTTCTAGATGTGTATCATTTTTATAGTTGACATTATGAATTCCTGCTCCATTTCCCCACTGGCTGGAGCATGGCTAGAGTGTGTCTGTAGTTAATGATGTTGCTATAGATTGTTCAATTCCTGCCTTGGCAATTCAGACAGTCCCTTTTCCCAACATGGCTCCAGCATCATTAGTTCCAATAGCAGGGCAGCTTTCTCTGGGGCACTGAGATTTTTGGGGAGTTAGTGGCTCCTTTCTTTCCTCACCCTGGAGTAAACTCATAAGAACATAAGAACATAAGAAAGGCCGTACCGGGTCAGACCAAAGGTCCATCTAGCCCAGTATCTGTCTACCGACAGTGGCCGGAAGGATCATTTCCAATTGTTCGCTCAGACCAGCTTGCCCAGCACCCTCACTGCTGTGCATCTCTGTATGTGCGCCATGGCTGAACAGCGAGAATCCTGCCCATTTCCCTTCTGGCTGGAGCATGCTTAGAGTGAGT